>NC_044316.2:53471006-53784756 GCF_007474595.2 Lynx canadensis
GTTTCTAGGCGAACGAGGACATCTGTCCTTTGCTGAGACCTCAGTTCCTCCTCAGGCAATTCCATCCTGAGTCCTGAGGGGTGCCGACACCCCAGGCGAGGCCGTGCGCCTCCGCAGCAGCACTGGGGGGTACCCTCCCTGGAAGGCTCCCCCCATTGTCCCGGGTTTTCCCGGTGCGTGGGAGTCTGGAGTCCTGTCGGGGAGCACTTTCCCAGCGTGGCCTGGAAGATAGCCATAAATCTGTCTCGGGCCATTTGACTCAGGCCCTCAATGCCAAGCTTAACAGGCACTTCCATCGGCCCTGATGCGCCAACGATCTATAAGCCATTAACCAGGCAGTATTAGACCTCCCAGCTCGGCCTCCTCTGTGGGAGCACACGCAGAGAAGGAGGGAAGGAGAGAGAGGGGAGGGCTGCCTGGACGGCAACCGTTAAACCTTCCCTGGGCCCATTAGGGCTGCAAAATCATGCAGCACCTGCCCAACCAGGTCCTACTCTAGACCTGAGTGTAAGACAGGGACCCAGCCCAGCGGGGAGAGGCCACAGCTGGCCAATGGCGGTGGGGGGGCGGTGGCAGGCGGTCAGGACAGCAGTTCAGACTTAGAGAGCCACCAATCTCACTTCTGCTCTTTCTGCTATGTCTTCTAGAAGGTGCACTGCCAGAGTGGGCTGCACCTGTCCTCAGGCAGTAGGCCTTTGACCCCTCACTCCGAGTCCAAAAGCTCCCCCAGAGCCCACGCCCTGGGGCGTCCCATCCTGAATGCCAGATCCCCCCTTTCCTATAAGAAGAGGTGGCTGGTGTGCTCGCTTCGACAGCACATATACTACATTGGAACATATACTACATATACTACACATATACTACATTGGAACACATATACGACAGCACATATACTACATTGGAACAACACGGAGAAGATTCGCGCGGCCCCTGCACAAGGGTGACACACAAATTCGTGAAGCTTCCATGTTTTTAAGCAAAACTAATATAAAAACAGGGAAGGGGACAAAAACATAAGAGACTCTTAAATATGGAGAACAAACAGAAGGTTGCTGGGGGGGGGTGTGGAAGGGGGGAGGGGCTGAATGGATAAGGGGCATTAAGGAATCTACTCCTGAAATCGTCGCTGCACTATATGCTAACTAACTTGGATGTAAATTAAAACAATAAATTAAGGGAAACCAATTTGACAATAAACTTCATATATTGAAAAAAAATTAAAAAATAAAAACAATAAATTAAGTAAAAATTTAAAAAAATAGACGGCTGGTGGTGGTAGTAAGGGCTAACAACTGTTTGCGCTCCCCAAGAATCAGGTGCTAGCCTCAGCCCATCTCACACACACACACACACACACACACAGCCCCTCTGTCACCACCGCAACCCCAAGAGACAGCTGCTGTTCTCAGCCCCGCCACTCAGGTCGGGGAGCAGAGGCACAGAGCTGTTAAGAAGCCTTCCCAGGTCACACAGCTGGAAGGCAGCATGTGGATTTTAACCAGACCGCTTGGCCACGGGACCTGTGCCCTTCTTGGTGGTTCTGTTGACTGCCTGTCAAAGTGGCTGGGAGGCCACCATCAAAACACACTGGAGACAGCCCAACTTAAGGTTGGCAAAAGAGTCATGCGTCCCAGGTGGCTGCCACTGAACTGGTAGGACTGACCCCCCCCCCCCCCCGCAGCCCGAAAAGCGAGGGAGAGCAGTTTACCTAAACAGTCCTGGCTCAGGCCAGAGAGACCAAAAATTGCGTCTTCTATTCCTTCTAGAAACAGGACTAAGTTGTTTCCATCATCGGAGCCTCTTAGCCCATCCATGTTTTTAGGTCCAAGATCTCCTCGTTCTGAGGTTCTTATGACAAGAGCCTATGCCAGCTGGCTGTGCTGAAGGAACCGGTCTCCAGGGTCCCCTCACATGGCAGATGTCCCTTCATACACGGGAGGGACAAGATGGGACAGGATGAGATGGGAAAGGAAACGGATGGGTAGTGTCTTTTTAGCTAAATTATCCATATGTTCCAAAGTCCTGACTTTCCAAAAACTTATGGATAATCGATCATTAAAAAAGAAACAACCAGGGGCGGCTGGGTGGTTCAGTCAGTGGGGCGTCCGACTGGGGCTCAGGTCATGATCTCCCAGTTCTTGCATTCGAGCCCTGCATTGGGCTCTGCGCTGACAGCTGGAGGCTGGAGACTGCTTCGGATTCTGTGTCTCCCTCTCTCCCTGCTCCTCCCCCACTCGTGCTCTGTCTCTCTCTCTCTCTCTCTCTCTCTCAAAAATAAATAAATAAACATTAAAAAAATTCTAAATAAAGAAGAAATATCCATACCACCCCGACACCTACCAGATAACAATGTGTGTAATAGCCCGTGGTCCAGTGCTGTTCGCCCAGGATTGAGAAAGCTCCATTACATGTGTATTAGTCAGCTCACACTGCTGTAACAAAATACCACCAATGGGGGCTTAAACCACAGACATTCATCTCTCACTGCTCTGGAGGCTGGGAAGTCCAAGATCAAGGTGCCGGCAGACTCAGGTCCTGGTGAGGGCTCTCTTCCTGACTTGCCTTCTTGCTGTCTCCTCTCAGAAGGGGACCAATCCCATCATGGGGACCGCACTCTCATGACCATCTAAACCTAACTACCTCCAAATACTTCAAAGGCCCACCTCCAAATACTTCATCGTAGTGGGGGTGAGGGCTTCAACATATGGATTTTTACGGGGACACAAACATAGGCTCTAGAGGCCTCTCTCTGTGTTCCGCTTCCCCGCTGTGGGCCCCAACCTACCTAGATTACCCCACTTATGGCCCATCTCAAAACCCCCTTCTCCCAGGAAGCTTCCCCTGACTACATCTTCCCTTTCTCTGATTCCCAGCTCTAGTTAGAATGTGTCACCCAGTTGAACACCTGCTTCTGTACAATGCTGTATTGATATTTAATCTTGCAATCCAGATACAGAGCTCACAAGCCTACGTTCCTGCCCTGTGGCCATCCTGAATGACTTTAATTTTTTAATGATTAAGAAACAGACTCGCAAAGAACCATAGAGCATTAACCCCTCATCTTACAAATTTGAAAACAGAGGCTGTCAGAAGTTATGGGGCATGGCCTAATGTCATGTGGCCAGGACAGCCAGAGCTCAGAAGCCTGGTATCTTGGTGTCTTTGCTTGAGTTCTAAAAGCAGACATACGGGCAAGGATTGGAGTGCAAGTAGTTGATTTGGGGGGTGGTTCCAGGAAGCACGGGAGAGAGCGGAGAGGCAAGAGGGAAGGGAGGAAAGCTAATTAAGGGGGTGTTAATGAGTGAGCAGGTTACCACTGTGGGCAACGGGGGCTCCATGTCTAGGGGCCTCCAAGAGGCGGCAAAACACAAGAGGGCTCAAGGTTGAAAGCCCCGCTTAAGGATTTAACTTCCAGCACCTCCTCTTGACTTGGGGGGCCAAAGAGGGTGGGCTGAAGAGGGAGGGGCAGGCCACCCGCCATGGTCAGTAACACTGGCCCATTCATGGGTGTAAAACTGCTACCCCGATTTCCTTCCCTGTGTCTGGTTCTCTGCTGGGCACTAGCCTCTGCCCCAAAACATCAGATGAAAAGATATGACCCCCTGATCCATTCCCAGACCCCAGGGATACACTTTGTCCCAGGGGCTTTGAAAGAGCACAAGGGGAAAATGGAACATCCAAGGATGTTTGGGAGACGCGTCATCACATGGGTGTGAGATGGCCCCTGACACACTTGCCTGGCTTCCTGCCACGGGACCCTCTTCCCGGGCATCTCCTGTGTAGGGGGCTCACATTAAGCACTGTGCCGGGGTTAAGCAGACCCCATCCCGGCCTTCCGCACTCCTAGGGTGGGTGGGCTATGGCTGCAGGGAGCTGACGGGCCAGCGCGGTGAGTGACAACCTATGTGCGTGCCTCTTACAGCAGATCCATGAGCACTGGGCACAGAAGGGCATGAGGAGGAAACACGGAGGGCGTCTGGGTGGCTCAGTTGGTTAAACGTCTGACTCTTGGTTTTGGCTCAGGTCATGATCTCACCATTCGTGGGTTTGAGCCCCGGGTCGGGCTCTGTGCAAACAGTGGGGAGCCTGCTTGGGACTCTCTGTCCCTCCCTTTCTCTCTCTCTCTCTCTCTCTGCCCCTCCCCCACTCATTGCCAATCTCCACCACCCCCACCCCCCACCTCTCAAAATAAATAAACATTAAAAAAATAAAAAGGAGGAAACGTGGGCCATAACTTCATCTGTGTTTCACAAAACTCCCAGCTCTTCTCCCAGGCACATTATACTCTGAGTTTATGAGGCAAAGGTAATTGTCATTTTCCCCTCTTGTCCTAGAAGCCAAGCTCACCGCAGCCAGTGAATATGGGCCTCCTCATTAGACTGGCCTCCTTGAAAGGTATGGCCCTTGCATAGCTCCTCCCTTTCCAAACAGGCACAGGGAAAGCCCCAGAACAGGAGTCAGCAAACTCAGAGTCTAGCCTCCTCTCTGCCTCTAACCGTCTCCACACACACCTTGTGACATGTCCCTTTCTAGGTCTTCTTTTTCTCATCTGCAACCCAGGGATGTTGGACAGATCCATTGATAAGGACCTTTTCAGCACTGGCGTTCTGTGTCTTGATTGTAAAGGGCCCCCAGGGACACTGAGCCCCTGGTCCAGAGAAACTACTGACCCCTGAATGGACAACACACTTCTCAGTGCCTTCTCCCTTATGCAACCTTCTCCGTCAAGGACACACAGTCCTCAGCATCCCAAGACACCGCCTGCTATGCTGATATGCCAGGTCTGGTGGAGCAAGTAAGCGGGGACAGGAGAGTGGTGGTGGCTCCCTGCTTTGTCCTTCCCGCGACAGGGCTCAGAGTCTTGGAGCAGAGCCACCTCAGTGGCCTGGCACATATGAACCCCCTTCGCTGAGGTGGCATAGCCAACATCCTACCCTCTACTCCCGCCTCTGGCTCTGCTTATATCCACACCGATGGCCGTGTTGCACACAAACCTGTGTACCCAGTGGATTTGGGATGGGAGAAAAGAAAGCCAGGAGGGGTGGTTTCCTGGCTCCCCCTTCACCTATGGTCCCGTGGGGAATAGTGTGTTGGGATTTGGAGGGTTTTCTGACTGGGCTCCACTCCCCAACACTCCCAGAGAGTAACCTCAACACAAAAGGTTTCTGGGACATGGCCCCCCACCACCGGCCACCTGGCCTTTGAAGACACAGCTCAGATGTCCAGCTGGGTGAAGGACCTTTCCAGGGGAATAGCACTGAGCCAAGCCCCCAGAAGCCCAGGCCAGCCTCTAATAAGGGGCCATTCCTTTTACTCTGGCAGTATTTGATCTTTATTTGCTCAGATCGCGAAGCCTGTTTACAGGGCTTTCTTTTGCAAAGCGCATCTCAAACTTCTCACCGGCTAGGGCTCTCCAGCATCACGGCCAAGTGAGTGATTATCACTGTACCCTCAGTGGGGAGACTGGTGCTCCAGGAACAGAAGAGACTGGGTCCATTTCAGGTAGTCCCTCCATTTGGGGGTCAGGGAGAGAATCTGCCATGGGGTCGTGGGGTCGTGGGGTCGTGGAGCCGGGAAGCGGGGCAGTGCCTCCTTGGGACCTGGGGCACACCTGTTGTTTTCAAAAACTATGGAACGGGAGAAAGAAAAGAACAGAATGGGTGGGGGGAGACCCCCATGGCTCAGACCGCCCTCTCCGGCAATCTCCTGCAGCTGCGCGTCCGGTCACCTCCTTCCCAGCACCTTCCTCTCGCGCCAACATTCAATCATCTTTTCCTATTCACTCCGTCTCTTCCATTTTTATCTTCCGCTGCCCGTGGAAATTGGTGTGAAATAAAAAGGCAACTCTGCCTACAGATGTAATCAATTGATTTGGCAGGTAGCCCGTGGACACCTAAGAAGGGGAGAGCCAATTTCCAGGGTGGATACTCCCTCCTGCATTTTCTCTCTCTACCTCCTCCCTCCCTGCCTCTGGGTCCCCCTCCTTTTATTTTTCTGTCTCCTTCTTTTTGGCCTTGCTTTGATCTTGTTATTTCCCGCTTTGCATTTAATGGAAATAAACCAGCCTATGGCTTTCCCCCACCTTTCCTTATTATTATTTTGTTGTATGAAAGGCAGTGGAGGGAAGGCGTCCCTGTCTCACCTGCTGCTTCCGCAGGAGAGGCTCAGTTCCCAGGGGCCTTGTCACTCTTTCTGGATAAGTGGGACCAGGTTTGAGATCGTAAGGGATTCCAGCCTCCTAAGCCCTCCCAGAGACTCCCAGATCGGAGAAAACACTGTAAAATCAGTCCCAGGATGAACATCTCCCTACCCTCCAGGGAAGGAGAAAATGCTCCATTCTGGGCCCTTGTATATTTTCACTCCGGAATTCATTTATTTATTAAGCTTTATCATGGGGGGGGGGTGTAGAAATTAACAAAACCAATCATAAATCCTTCCCCAGTGCGTCAGCTGGCACAGAGTAGGTGCTCAATGAATGGTGGTCACTGTGGGTCCCTATTATCCTGAAAGTCTCTATTACGGTGCAATAAATATTCATTTCCTCCCTCCTGGAGGCCAGAGAGACTAACTTTGTACGATATCTGGTCTTTGTGGTTGTTTTAATATGAGAAAGAATGGACGAGTGAAACCCAAATCCTCACTCCAGTGCAATCTCTATTAGAAGACCTTCATTAAACACACATAAATGTATAATTAAAAATTTGTGATAAGTGGTATGAAGAGAAACCAGAGGGTGCTACAAGAAGGACTTAATTTAGAAAGGTGGGGGAGGAGGATCTGTGGGAGCCAGCATCTTAAAAAAAAAAAAAGCGTAATTTAATCCAGTGGTTCTCAAAGTAGGGTCCCCACAGCAGCAACAGCAGCGGCAAGGAACTTGTTAGAAAGCAAATTCTCGGGCCACCCCAGAACGGCTGAATCAGAAACTCTGGGGACAAGGCCTAACTACTGAAGCTCTCCAGGTGAGTCTGACACTTCCTTAAGCGTGAGAACGGCTGATGTCAGCTGAGGCGGGAGGGTTAATGGAAGCTGGCACAGGATGGGGAGAAAGAAGACTTTCCAGGCAAAGAGAATAGCATGTGCCAAGGCCCTGAGGCAGGAAAGTCCACGGTGTGGCTGGTGTGTAGCGAGGGACCGAGAGAGAGGGGTTGGAGAGGTGGACTTTGCAGGATCTTAGAGATCACTGTTGCCAGTGTGGGTTTTCTCCTGAGTCCAACCAGGATCCCCTGAAGGGCTGTGAACAGAGCAACAAGGCTATAAAATGTCAATGTCATAGAATCCTGTTTATAACCGTCCTGGGTGGGGGGAGGGTCAAGGTTTAAACAAACAACCCCCCATAACCTAGCTCCCAGCTGCTCCGACTGCTTCCCAGGGTCTCTGGCCCCTTCCCTGGACACGCTTGCCCCCGGTGGACAGGACCCTTCTCAGCCCAAGGAAACAACAACTTTGTGGGGTTGCCGGGAGTGGTGCGGGAGGTCTAGGAGGAAGCCTCTTTTTATTCTATGCCTTTTGACACCAAATAGGGTTTTCTAACTATCCGCATATATTATTTTTATCTTTTTAAAAATGTCAAAGGGAGGTACGCAACGTGTGGGATTATAGGTTGTTTTGGTATTTTTTTAATGTTTATTTATTTTTGAGAGAGACAGAACACGAGTGGGGGAGGGGCAGAGAGAGAGAGGGAGACACAGAATCCGACAGGCTCCAGGCTCTGACGGCTCAGAACCCCACGCGGGGCGCGAACTCACCAACCGAGAGATCACTACCTGAGCCAAAGTTGGACGCTTAACCCACTGAGCCACCCAGCTGCCCCTCTGCTCTACAATTTCTTGAATTCTACGAAATAAAAGCAAACCAAATTTTAGAAAGCCAGTAGTTACCAAATACTGTTATGGGTCGGGTGCTTTGGTGAGTTGACACTTCGTTCCCTCGCCAAGTATTTACCGAGCACCTGCTATGCTCCAAGGACCGTGGGGACCTGGCAAAGAGGGGGAAAGGACCCCATCTTGCCTCCATGGAGCTTCCACTCTAATGGCAGTAATCAGATCAAGAAACAAATTTAAAAATTAAAACATGTGTCACCGTTTGCACGGGCAGGAGAACAGGGTGTGTGGCTGGGGCCGGGCTGAGTGAAGACCCAGGAGGGAGATGAGAGAATCTGGGAGTGTGTAGGTGCAGGATGGGAGGGAGAGAAGCAGGGGGCCGGGGAAGGAGGGCTCTGGGACAGTCTGAGTGGGCCCGTGCAGGGGAGAGAGCAAGGGCACGGTCCCACCAGACAGGCTCTGAAGCGGGGCACCCGCGGAGTCTGGTGCTGGACTGGACAAGGGAGAAAAGACAAGAGCCTCAAAGGTGGCAGCGGTTTTGGACCCGAGAAAGTGGAAAGACAGAATTGCCAGTGATTGAGATGAAGTTTGAAGACCGGGGGACAAGTGGGTTTTTGGCGGGGAAGGGGGAGCTGGTTGATTCAGCTCGGAACGTGCGAAATTTGAGATGCTACGCCATGAGTTTTGGTCCTCCTGGGGACGGACTCCAGGACAGGACTGGCCGAGCGCGAGGCTTGCAGAAACGCCAGTGAGGGATAAGGGACAAGGAGGGCCCTCAGCCTGAGACACAGGCCTGGCACTTTTGAAAGGCGACAGAGAAGGAAGAAAGCCTGGGGAGGAAGGCCCTCCAGCCACAGCACGGTTATGAGAATGTTCTCACCAGACCAGTGGCGAGGTGGGGGTGGGGGGCCCTTGAGCCAAAACGTCCCACCAGGGATGCCCACATCCCACAGGGACAGGCCTGCATCATACCCTCTCTCTCCCTCCCCACCAGGCTCAGGCCCCGGCTGGGAGGAGCCCATGGGACGCGCGGCCCCGGGGGTACCACGGTGCGGGGCCCAGCGGATGTCAGCCACGGTGCTCCCACAACCAGAGGGGTGACTGGAACGTTCTCACGGCCCCCCACAGCCTATTAGATGTGGAAGCGGAGATAGCGAGTAGGCAGTTGGATATATGAGTCTAGAGTTCAACGTGAGGTCCAAGCTGGAGATAAAATTTTAAGAGCCTTCAGCTTATAAATGGTATTTAAAGGCACGAGATGGATGAGAGCGTGTGTGGCTGGAGAGATGTGTGGGCCAAGGACTAAGCCCGGAGGCGCACCTGCATTTAAGAGGTTGGGGGGGGGGTGTTGGGTGACAGGGAGGCGGGAGGGAAGGCAGAGCCCGTGGGGTCCTGGAAGCCAAGGAAAGGAACTATTACAAGCAGAAGAGACCACCCCCGTTCAGAATACAAGCAGTCACCGTTTGCTAAGCATCCTTCGCGGGCCGGGCACTCGGCCAGGACTTTCTGTGCATCCTCCCCTGCTCTGGGTGCTGCAGCGAGCCGCCCACCTTTCCCCGGGGGCCGACACTCCCACCCCCAGTTGCTGGAAGTGTTGACTGCCAACACCCAAGCTTTCACCCCCTCCCCAGGGACTGGGTGACGCCGGGGGGTTGGAGGCTTAGCCTCCTGGGTAGGATGCTCCGAGCTCAGGCTGCCAGTGATAGGTGGCTTCTCCATCAGAGCAAGGATCACTGATGGTCCCAGGCTGGGGGAGGAGGTAGGGGATGATACGTCTTCTAGAATCTTCTGAGTGCTTCGGTTGGAAAGAGGAAACCCACAGACTCTCTGGCCACACTGTTCTAAGTTGTGACCCGCTTCACCCCCTCGACAGTCCTTACCCTCCTTCTCCACCAACTCTCCCTCCTTACAGAACGCGCCAGACCTCCAGACACAAGAGTGACCGAACCCTGGGCTAGGACCTAGAGTCTAGGAGCTCAGTCTTCTCATCTGTAAGATGGGAAGCCAGCCACGGCACCACCAGTCCAGAGGGTGCCGGGAGAAGGGGAACCCACTGAACCCCCAGGAGGAGAATAAGACAAGCCCACTTTAGACGGATTACTGCCCTGAAAGTAAAGGGTGCAAGGGCTGGCCAGGTGGGGCCCAAAGGAGAATCAGGCAGTTCCTACCAGGGGAGAGAGCTTGTCACCCAGAGAACATGAACACTGGGTTGCATCACAGAGTGACGCTCGTCAGCTAGTTGAGCGCAGGCAGGACCCCTACGTTCGAGAGGCCCCTGGACACAAGGTACCCTCTCTTGGTGTAAGCCGAGAGGGTCTCCTGGAGGAAGCGAGGTTCCAGACTTATTGGAAAGGCTAGATAGCGCCAGGTTGGGGCGCCTGAGTGGCTCAGTGGGTTAAGCATCCGACTCTCAATTTCGGCTCAGGTCATGATCTCGCAGTTTGTGGGGTCGAACCCCGCGTTGGGGATTCTCTCCCTCTCCTGTCTCTCTGTCCCACCCTCTGTGTGCTCTTCCTCTCCCTCCCTAAATACACACTTAAAAACTTTTTTTAAAAAGAAGTGCCATTTCAGTCATCGTGGTCCAGTGACACAGGGAGGTCCTAATTCCACCATTTTCCTTTGTGGCCTCAGCCAAGGTGCAAAACCTCCCAGAAGCTCAGTGTCGTTATGTGTGAAATGGGAAGCTGGAGAAAGATTATGTGTCTGAAAATGTTTTGTAAGCGGTGATTCCCGGGCTTTGAGACTCCATCGATGAGGGAAATTTCCAAAAATCTGGGGCCGACATAAGATTCCGACTTTCTATTCCGCCAGGTAAGGACCCTAACACACAAACAAACAAACAAGTCTCTGTCGTCTCTATGGTATCAACAAAGAGCAAACAGGCTTGACAGCAGAAATGAAGGAAGGCCAGAAGCTTCAAATAAAAGTCCTTTAAAAGAATTTTTTAACTAGGGGAGCCTGGGTGGCTCAGTCGGTTAAGCATCCGACTTCGGCTCAGGTCATGATCTCACGGTTTGTGAGTTTGAGCCCCTCGTCGGGTTCTGTGCTGACAGCTCGGAGCCTGGAGCCTGCTTCGGATTCTGTGTCTCCCGCTCTCTCTCTGTCTCTCTGCCCCTCTCCCGCTCACGCTCTGTCTCTCAAAAATAAATAAATGTTAAAAAAAAAATTTAACTATAATATAAAAACAAAGAGGAGGACAAAACATAAGGGACTCTTAAATACAGAGAACAAACTGAGGGTCGCTGGAGAGGTTGGGGGTGGGGGGGTGGGCCAAATGGGCAAGGGCATTAAGGAGGGCACTTGTTGGGATGAGCGCCGGTGTTATACGGAGGGGATGAGCCACTGGAATCTACTCCTGAAATCATTACTGCACTCTATGCTAACTATCTTGGATGTAAATTTAAAAATAAATAAGTACAGGGGCGCCTGGGTGGCGCAGTCGGTTAAGCGTCCGACTTCAGCCAGGTCACGATCTCGCGGTCCGTGAGTTGGAGCCCCGCGTCGGGCTCTGGGCTGATGGCTCAGAGCCTGGAGCCTGTTTCCGATTCTGTGTCTCCCTCTCTCTCTGCCCCTCCCCCATTCATGCTCTGTCTCTCTCTGTCCCAAAAATAAATAAACGTTGAAAAAAAAATTTTTTTAAAATAAATAAGTACATAAATACATAAAATTTTAAAACAATTCTTTAACTTAGGAGTCAAAAAATTAACTTAGAAGAAACCTCACCGGCTTGTCCTTTGTTTTTCCCCCTTTGCCTACGAGCAAGGAAGTTTTTCTCTGAGAACATTGGGGTTGATAAACACAGAAAGCTGCCTGTAACTCCGCGGGAGGCCCAGATCCCAGGGGCTGCGGGTCAGGCTCACCCCATCCGCTCCTCATGCGGGGCACCCCAGAGGGAAGCCTGCTGAATACAGTCCCCTCCCCCGTGGGGGGCAGTGCGCAGAGGAGGATTGCTTCTCTCAGTGAGAGGATTCAGGCCAAGGCAAGTCAGGACCTCAGTAGCAGCGGTAATAACGCAGCCGACGTGTGTGATCTGCCGCCGGCTGAGCGCTGACCCGAGGGCCTCCTGAACGTGAAGCTCCGGGTCGCTCACAACAGCCCCGGAGGAAGGAAATCATTATCATCCCTGCTTTACAGCTGGGGAAACTGAGGCATGGCAAAGTTCGGTCACTTGCTTGACTCTCATGGGCAGTGAGTGGCAAAGCCAGGGTGCTAACTCAGCCAGTCTGGTTGTACTTTGTGCCCTTAAATACGTCACCGCGTGGCCGAGAGAGAGACAGAGACAGAGAGACAGAGAGAGGAGAGAGGGAGAGGGAGGGAGAGAGAGACAGAGGGAGGAAAAGACAGAGACAGAGAGAGAGGGAGAGACACAGAGACAGAGACAGAGCAACAAAGGAAGGAGAGACAGAGGGAGAAAAAGAGACAGAGAGGGAGAGAGACAGAAAGAGAGACAGAGACAGGGACAGAGAGAGACAGACAGAGAGGGAGACAGGGAGAGGGAGGGAGAGGCAGAAAGAGACAGAGGGAGAGAGAAGGTAGGTGGGCAGGGAGAGGAACAGGTTGATCTCCTGGTGCCAAGAGGCAAACTTCCAACAAAACCACCCACCAAACCCGAATGTTCAGACGCTGGCACGTCAGGTCCCAGCAAAGCTGCCTTCCTGTATCAGCTTCCCGCTCTAGTGAGTCGAACGGTGACCTCCAGAAAGGCGTGTCCCAGTCCTAACCACCCCCCCCCCCGCCCCCCGGAACCCATGAAGGCGGCTTATTTGGAAAAGGGGACTCTGCATTAGGCAAAGATCTGGAGCTGAGATCAGCCTGGATTTAGGGTGGCCCCAGATCCCGTGAAGGGTGTCCTCACAAGAAGGCAGAGCAGGGGCAGGCAGCGACCCGCAGAGACACACGGAGGTGGGGGAGGCCCTGCGAAGACCGAGGCAGAGACTGGAGGGCGGCGTCTCCAAGCCAAGGGACAGCAGGGTTGCCAGGAGAGAGGCCTGGACCAGACTCGCCCTCAAGGCCTCCAGGGGGAGCCCCTCCCCCCCCCCCCCCGGCCGACGCCCAGCTTTGGGAGACCATCAGCTTCAGTTATTTTAGGCGCCCCCCCCCCCGCCCCCCGTTGGTGGCGCTTCATCAGAGCAGCCCAGGAATCCACTACGCCCCCTTCCACTTCCTCCTGGTCACCCCCCACCCCCGTCAGGGACCCGGAGACTTCCGCCTCCCCCCCTCTGCTCACGCCCAGCCCCACCGAATCCATCCTCAGAATGCCGAGTCCCGAGGTCCCCATGGCAACGGCTCGGAAGCCAGAACCCAGGATCACCAGTGTGGATCAGCCCACGAGATAGCTTCGAGGTGGGGGGCCGGAGGGGTCCGCTGGGAAAACAGCAAAGAGAAGGCCACGCCCGAGTGACAACTCCCCTGCGGTTGAGAGCAGCTGCTCTCTAAGAAAACAAAGCGCGGTGAAAAGTCCCCCTCTCCCGGATGAATAATCTGCGGGTACGGAAGCAAAGAGCCTGGAAGAAAAAGTGCTGCTGGGCCAGGAGCAGCTGGGCTGGGGACAACAGGACGGCCACCTCCCTCCGGGCCCTCGTCAAGGGGCTGGCCCCGCCCTGCCTGCTCAAGACCCCACAGGTGCCCAGGCTGGGGGTGAACAGCCCCGCGGCCCCGGTCCCCACCTGCGTGGTGCTCGGCTCTGGGCGGGCCCGGCCACTCCCCGACACAAGCCCTTCACGTCTGTGGTTTGGACCCAGGCAGGCCGCCGTCCCCCCCGGGGCGTCTCCCAGTGCCTCCCGGAGCTGCCTGGGCTTCCCCCCAGGAACCCACCTCGAGGCTGCCGCTGCGGTGATGCCCCTGCCCCTCCCCCGCCCTGGGGAACAGGTGGGCTCTCTGTTCCTGGTTCTGCACTGCCAACACCCTCCTCCTGCGGGTCCCCGGCCACACTTCTTCAGCCGACCTCGGGTGCTCCCGACGTGACTTTCCGACCAGCCAGGCCCCCCCACAACTCAGCTCCCTGAAGGCCTTTCAAACATGGGCCACAGGCCTGGCCTGTCCCCATTCGTCCCTTCCCAAGAAAGTCCCCTCCTGCCTACATGTGCTCACACGGGCACGTGCACACACACACACACACACACACACACACACACATACTGGGAGACAGAGGCTCATCGGCACGTCCCAGCCACACAGGCACGTCACTGGAAAGGAAGCGCTCAGGTCAGGCAGGCGGGCTCTAAAGCCCGTGAGCCCCACAGTGACAGTGGTAAGGACGCACATGTACCGTCTCCCTGTCCGTCTTCGCCTCGCTCTCACTTCTCGACTCACCTGGCACAGTGCAAGCAAGACACACAGGTTCTTCATGAATCTTTTTTTTTTTTGATGTTTATTTATTTTTGAGAGAGAGAGAGAGAGAGCTGGGGGGGAGGGGCAGAGAGGGAGACACAGAATCCAAAGCAGGCTCCAGGCTCCGAGCCATCCTCACGGAGCCCGACGCGGGGCTCGAACCCACGAACCGGGAGATGGTGACCTGAGCCGAAGCTGGACCTGAGCCGATGCTCATCTGACTGAGCCACCCAGGCGCCCCTTCACAAATATTTTTCATGAGTAGCCCCGAGCCAGCCAGGGTAAGATGTCAGAGTGCCCACCGTCTTGCAATCCAGAACTTCAAGTCGGTCTCGTTAAAACCACCGGATCATTCTGTTTTGAAGAAGTGGAGAAAAGAACTCCAGTGTCCATAATTGTTCGTCCACAATCCACATCCCTCCTTCCTCAGAGGCTCTGTGGACCAAGCCCCCTGTCCTGGAACCTCCCCCCCGCCCCAACCCCGACCCGGGTCACTGCAAACACTCATCAAACCCTCACCTTTGGGTTGTGGTACGAATACATAGATGAACGAATCAGTTTGCATCACTTTCCCTGGACCTCAGTTAGCACAGGTCTGAGGCATCGGTCAGGACGGGTAAGTGGGTGGAAAGAAGTGACCTTTAAAAATCTGGCTTAACACTCGTTCCTAAGACACTTTCTGGAATATTTCCTTTCCGCTCTGATCTCCTCTTTATGGGGCATTTTCTCGGTACGTAATGAATTCAGCAGGAGTACTTTTCCTGTATGGTTTTAGCCATTTCGCTCTGACGGGCGCGGGAGGATGTGTGATCCCATCACCATCACCTCCCATGAGGCCACGGTCCTCCTGAGCAGGGACAGCTGTGTTCCTCATGCCATCGCGAAGCTGCCCCAGGGCCGTGACACCCGCCCCCACCCCAGGAGCTCTGGCACCCACGGCACTTGTTGGATCATAGCTTCCGGCTGGTGTCCTTCTGGGGTCGGGCAGGTAACGGCTCTTCTCTAAGAGCCCGAAGAACACAGCCTGTAGCTACAGTTTCTTCCCCCTTATGGGAAAGTGTTCAAGCGCTGTTCCTTTTCAGATCCAAGGGGAATGTCAGACTGTCTTCCTGGGGAGCCCCTCTTCCCAGGAAGATGATATTGCTGCTGAAGGGGTCCCACCCCACGGACCTCATTCGGGGCCCTCCATTGTCACAGAATTGCCATCGCCCTGCAGACTGGGCCTTGGCGGACACGCCCTGGGGCCTCTTACTCCTGTTTCTAGAAGCAAAGAGAAGAAGGCATGTGCAGACGTTTTCCAGAAGAGAGATCTCCAAGTTCCCAGAAATTGACAGAAATCTCCAAATGTGTCTATCGAGACAGTGACCCAGCGAGCTACGACGCCCTAGTTACCCGGATGTGCCCTTGGGAGGGGCACAGGCTTTGCCCCGCTTTCTCACACTCGAAAGCAAGTCAGCAGGGCGGCACAGAATCGTCCAGGGTGGTAGCCTGGACAGACCCTAAAGGGTCGCAATGTCCTTCCCTTATGTTTCCGGATCTGTAAAACAGGGGGCCGTTAGCACTGACGTCACTGGTTGCCATGAGGACTGAACGACAGGAACCACGTCAAATGCTTGGCCTCATGCCTGCCGGGAAGCCAGTGCCTAGCAATAGTCGACGGTGATAAAGACGATGAAGGCCAGGAAGAGAACTGCCTGCACGGGCTCCCCGGGGGTCGGGGGTCGGGGTGGGGGGGGGGGGACCAGGGGCGGAGCTGTAGTCAGAACAGTCCCGCCGCCGACTTGGGCCACTCTGGGTTGTCCCACCTCCGTTGTCCTGTACCAGCCACCCCTCACCTCGCATCGAAGCAGCAACTGAACCAACAGTGCCCCCTACAGGCCTTGGCCTCCAGGGACGGCCCCACCCAAGGCTGCCTCTGGGAGCACAGGGAATGTTCTCCTGCGAAGAGAAGGTTCCTTGAGGTTTTGCCTGGAACTTCAGGGTTTGGACTCCCAAAACGGCCTCCCTAGAATAAGTGGCTGCCTCTTCTCCCCCTCCCCCTCCCAAGCATCTTTGATGCACTGGATTTAGCACAGAGACCGGATTAGGGGACAGGAGGCCCAGGTTCGAGGACAATTCAGTCACTGGCTGGCTCTGTGACCTCAGACCCGTCCAACCAGGCCTCTTTCCTGGAGACCCTGAAGTCCCAGATAACTGCCCAGCTCAAGAATTCCCTGAGCTCTGCCAAACCTGTGGCCAAAAGGAGCCTGAGGTGCACCTTGCAGCCATGCAGGGCGATCGGGGGGTCCCAGCAGCTTGTCCAGACAGGTGAGCGCCTAGTGCATCACCTGGTCATTCAACCCCACCGGGCAGCCCAGGTCCCCCTCGGCCGTCCCTCTCAGGGCGGGGCGCTCTGGGGAGCCGCGGGTCCGCACCCCGGCAGACCCCGCCACCTGCTTGGGTTCCTCTGGCTTGCGTGCCTTGGACACCAGCGGGTTTAGCCCGTTCTTTCCCATCTGGCACTTGGTGGGGTCACCTTACGTGTGGTGTTTATGATGAAGCCTGCTAACGATGTCTCCTGACTGAAGCAAATTTGACTTCTATAACGGCCCGAGAAAAGGTCGCAGCCTGGGAGACTGTATTACTCTGTCACAGGAATTAAAGGAGCAGTTTGCCTCAATAAAGGACAGTCTGCCTGGTGGCCTCTCACCCCTTGCCAGCTCCCTCCTGCTATCTTCCCTGATGATGTGGATAAGAATCATGTGACAACAGTAAGCTCGATAAATGCCCTCTCCAGCACCACAGACCCCCACCTCGGGGCGGGTGCTCCCTGTGATTCACGGAGGTGCTGGTGGGGGACAGGGGAGCCTTACTGAACTTCATGTCTCCCAACGATTTCCTGGGGTTTCTCGCTTGATTTGCCCCCACGATGATCCAAGCAGTGTACAAGGAGAAAACAACAACAACAACAACAACACAGGAAGCACTAAATTATTTTCAGGGAGGAGGTGGGGGGAAGGAAATGTGAGCTTTCAATCCTTAATTTGTATGTATATTTTAAAGTGGGTTTTTTTTTTTTCTTTCTCTTTTTCAAGTTAACAAAAAACAAGCATCTTCTCTGGGGGCGGGGTGAAGAGTGAATGTGCTGGAATTCTTTAATTTCATCTCCTTGCAAGCTAAGAAGACAGGCAAGAAAGCCAAGTATGCAGGGAGTCCCAGACAGTGGGTCAGGGAAGGGGGGCAGGGGCAGAGGTGGGGAGGGAGGACAAACCCTTGGAACAGTAGGCTGGCTCCCAGCCTCACTGAGATCTTGCCTTTGATCAGCTGGGTGGGAGCATGCACAGAACATTCCTCACCAGCCTGGTCCCAGGGGAAGGCACTGCTCCCACTGCTGAGCTGTGCGGCTGCAGGCGTTCTAGAATCTCTGAGCAGGCTCCTGTGGGGGTCACCCTCTCATGGAAGGAAATGAGACAAACTTTCCAACAGTGGCTCTTGCTAGAACCGAAATTGACACCTGTAATGAATAGTGCAAGAGAAGCTCCCAGGGAAGAAAACTGTGCAAGCCTGTGTCGCAGCAAGAGAAGGGGCTGCTTTACTGTGACCCGCTCCGATCTGTCAGGAGCCCTTGAGAACAGGGCCCACAGACGAGGAGGGACCAGCTCCCAGCCCGGCTGTCTCAGCCCTGAGACGGAGGGAGAGACCAGGTCTGCAGAAGCCAGGTCACCTTGAGGAAGTATCAGTAGAAACTGTCAGGAAGATCTTGAAATCTGTCAGAGGCTCACATCCCTTGTCCGGACGCATCCTGACTCTGCGCATGACAGCAAAGCTCAGGGGTGTGCCATTTTCAGACAGTTCTTGGCAAGATGCCTCCAGATATTACATTCCTGGTGGGCGTATACAGACGGCCAAGAGGGCGCAGGGAGCACCGACTCTGGCGGGATTGTGCCTTCGTTCCGGGAAGCGCCTTCTCTGATCATTTCCAGAGGGCCCGGAGCCAAAGATGCGATACCCCACCCCCCCCCCATGCATTTTTTTCCACTCCCGGTTTTTATCACAAAAGATGACAAATCTATACAAATGAACAGAATGGGGTAATGAGCCCCCGTGGACCCATCATGGGGCTCCGGCAATTATCAGCGTCCTGCATGTTTCTTTTAGCGATGCCTCCTTCCGCGTGGCATCCCTCCTGTGATTTCTTTTTTTGCAGGTTTTTTTTTTTTTTTTTTAGATAAAACTTAAATGCATTGAAATGCACAAAGCTTCACCTCTACGTTTTTGACAAATGGATACATTCATATAACTTGTAGGGGAGGAAAAAGTTTTCCTTGACCTTCTTAGAGTCCCTGGCTGGGTCTGAAAATTAAACTGGCAGGGACAGATTAACAGGAGGAAAGTCTACACGTTTTATCCCATTTTTACATGTCCATAGGAGCCTTCACAAGGAAAGGAAGATCCAAAGAAGTGACCGGAGCAGAAAGCTTTTACACGTTTTAGACCAAAAAAATAGAACCAATAAATTAGTGAAGAATGGACAAGACCAAAGGGTTTGCACCGGGGGTAGTAAGTGGGTAAGAAGTAATTAGAAAAATAGGGTTAGTTAAAAAAAAAAAAAAAAAAGGAAAAAGGAAAAAGAATAAAAAAAGAAGGGTTAGTTTGGCAAGGTTTGTTTGCACGAACAAATTTGCCATGCTTGGCCCCAGATTCCGATCTCCAGTGATAAGAATTTCAGGGAAGAAGGGAGGGGTGGGGAAGGTCACAGCGACCTTCTTGATTCTGCCATTTACAAAATCCCTTAAGCGTAAAACGTTGAATGTGCCAAGGTGCCAGATTTTAGGGTAACGTGGTCTGAACCCCAGCAAACCAACCCCTCATTACAATATAGGACTAGAATGATCTCCACCCCATCAGGCAACCACTGGCCTGATTTTTTTTCACCAGAAATCCATATAAATAAAACCACATGGGATGCACTCTTTTGTGCCTGGATTCTTTCTACCTGCATCACTTCGGTGAGATTCTTCCACGCTGTTACACGTGTCACCGGTTCGTGGGTGTGTAAAAGACTTCATTGTGGTTTAAATTTGCGTTTACCTGATGACTAATAAAATGTTGAGCCCTTTTCTATGTGCTTATTGGCTATTCATAAGTCTTTCTTTATAAAGTAGTTCCATATCTTTTGATCATTTTAGATTGAGTTGTTTGTCTTTTCAGCACCGAGTTGTAGACATTCATTGTAAACCCTAAACACAAGTCCTTAGTCAGATGCGTGTTTCGTGAATATTTCCTCCCCAGTTTCTGGCTTGCTTTTAGTTTTATGAATGATATCTTTTGACAAGGAGAAGCTCTGAGTTTTGGGAAAGCCTAATTTTCTCATTTCTCTCTTTTATGGTTATCATGTTCCGTGTCCTATCTAAAAAATCTTTACCACCCTAGGTGGCAAAAATACTCTCATTCCTCCCCCCAAAAGCTATTTCATGCTAACTTTTGGGTTCTACATTCATTATATTAATTTCTGCATATTGTTTGAGGTAAGAGTTGAGGTCCTTTTTTCCCCATCTGGATATCACGTTGTTCCAACAGCCTTGATTCAAAAGATTTTCCTTTCCCCACTGAAATATTTTGGTGCCCTTGTCAAAAATCAATTGCTCATGGAAGTGTGAGTCTATTTCTGGCCTCACTATTCTATTTCATTGACTAATTAGTCTGTTATTATGGTAATACTGCACTATTTTGATTATAGTTTGTCTTGAATTTAGGAAGTATAAATTTTCTAGCTTTTTCAAGATTGGTTGGATGTTTCTGGTCCTTTGTTTTTCCATATGAGTTTGAGAAGCATGTTATCAGTTTCTATTTGTAAAAAAAAAAAAAAAAAAGTCTGGGGGAATTTTGATTGAGATTGGATTGAGACTCTAATTTGCAGAGAATTTATGTCTTGACAGTATTGACTCATCCAACCCTTGAATATGGTATATCTTTCCTTTAATTTATTATGGCAAAATATATAAATGGCAAAAACACATTGCAGAAATTATGATGATGAGTATAGACTCTGTCATTTCTCTTAGCGGTATATTATAGTTTTATGTATAGGGGTCTTGCAGATTTTTATGTATTTAGCCCTGCTATCGACTGAATTAGGTCCCCCTAAACTTTCAGTGCTGAAGCTCTAACCCCCCCAATGTAATTATAGCTGGAAATAGGGCTTTTAGTGGGTATTTAAGGTTAAATGAAGTCAAAAGGGTAGGATTTGCCTTATTAGAAGAAAAAGAGATCTCTCTCCCTCTGTCTCTCCAACCACTTGCACCAAGGAAAGGTCTTGTGAGGGCCCATCAAGAGAGTGGCCATTTGCAAGGCAGTAAGAGAGCTCCCACCAGAACCCAACCTTCTGGCTGCCTGATCTCAGACTTTCAGCCTCCAGAACAAGGACAAAAGATGTGTGTTGTTTAAGCCACTCAGTCTATGGTATTTTGTTACGGTCTCCCTCGCAGACTAATAAAATTCCCAAGTGGTTTGCATATTTAAAGATATTGTAAGTGAACATTTTCAAGGTAATTTTCTAATTACTTTTTTTTTTGCTAATATATAAAATCACAATTAATTTTTGTATAGTGACCTGGTAGGCTGCAATCCTGCCAAACTCACTTAGTAGTTCTTGTAGTTCTGTGGTTAATCCTTAGGATTTTCTACAGAAACAAGCACGTTATCTCCAAATAAAAAGTGTTTGCTTCTTCCTTTCGAACCAGACGCCTTTTGTTTCTTTTCCTTGCCTTATTGCCTTGGCCATAATTTCCGGTACGTTGTGAAATAGAAGTAGTAAGAGCAGATACCCTTGGTTCCCCCCTTATTAAGTATGAGGTTAGCTCTAGTTTTCCATCATGCCTTTCATCATACGGAGGAAGTTCCCTTCCAGTCTTATTTGCTGAGAGTTTTAGATTTCCCCCCCGTTTTACTGAGATATAACTGACATAGAACATTGTATGGGTCTCATGTGTACAATATAATGATTTGACACGTGTATATTGTGAACCGATCACTACAATAAGTCTGCTTAATATCCATTACCTCACATAGGTAGGTAGCCAAGATCTGGGCTACTTTCAAATATACATACTTAAGCTTAAAATTATAAATGGCATTGAGGCTGCTGGGTGGCTCAGTCTCTTGAGCATCCGACTTCGGCTCAAGTCATGATCTCACTGTTGGTGGGTTCGAGCCCCGCGGCGGGCTCTGTGCTGACAGCTCGGAGCCCAGAGCCTGCTTCGGATTCTGTGCCTCCCTCGCTCTCTGCCCCTCCCCTGCTCTCAGTCTGTCTCTTGAAAATAAATAAATGTTTAAAAAAAATTTTTTTAAAAGAAAAAAATTATAAATGGCATTAAACCATTTCAAATGCTTTTTTGGTATCAAGTACCTTTTCTGACTCTCCTATATTCTGCTAATTTGGTGAATTACCATGAACTAATTTTTGAATGTTAAACCAGTCTCCCATTCCAGGAATAAACTCCCCCTTAGTTATGATGTATTAGTCTTTTTATTTATTTCTCGGTTCCATTGGCTAATATTTCGCGAAGGATTTTTGCATCCACGTTCAGGAGGAACATTGGCCTGTATTGTTCTTTTCCTGAACTATCTTTGTCAAGTTTTGGTAGCAGGGCGACTCTGGCCTCATGAAATGACTTGCAGCAATTTTGTTCTCCCTCTATTATGAACAACACATTTATCAGCTTCTCCTCTTCATAAAGAAAACAAGTACATGCGGTTGGGATTGGTATTTGATAGAATTAGTCAGTGAAATCATCCGGGCCTGGCGTTCCCTCGTGTGAAGGTTTTTGATAACAAATTCAATTTCTTGGAAACTCAGATGTCTTATCTCACCTTGTGTCAGTTTGCATTCTATCGTGTTTTTCAAGGGATTGGTCCATTTCATCTAATTGGTCAAATAGGTTAGAATAAAGGTGCTTACAGTAGCCCGTATTAGCCCTTACATGGCTGTTCGCACGATAGTGACCACCCCTTTTTCGTTCCTGATTCCGGCAACTTGTGTTTTACTCTCTTTTTTTTCTTTTTTTTCTTTGTAAGTCTTCCTAGAGCCTTCACAATTTTTCTTTTCAATGGACCACCTTTTGACTTTGTTTATTTTTTGCCTATTTTCTCCTTCTGTGGTTTCTGCCTCCCTCATACTCACTGCGGGTTTAGTTTGCCTGTCTTTTTCCACCTGCCTCGTGTGGAAACTCAGGACATTTATTTTAAAATTTTCTCCCTTATAATATAACCACTCATGGGGGCGCCTGGGTGGCGCAGTCGGTTAAGCGTCCGACTTCAGCCAGGTCACGATCTCGCGGTCCGTGAGTTCGAGCCCCGCGTCGGGCTCTGGCTGATGGCTCAGAGCCTGGAGCCTGTTTCCGATTCTGTGTCTCCCTCTCTCTCTGCCCCTCCCCCGTTCATGCTCTGTCTCTCTCTGTCCCAAAATAAATAAAAAACGTTGAAAAAAAAAATAATATAACCACTCACAGCTACACCATTTTCTATAACGTTGATTTAGTTGCATTTCACAACTTTCGATAACGTTGTATTTCCATCATCTTTCAGCTTGAAATCTTTCTAATTTTCTTTGTGTTGTTGTAACCCATGGGTTCTTTAGAAGAGTTGTTTTAATTTCCAAATATGCTGGCTCTTTTCTTTTTTTTTTTTTATTGTGCTTAACTTCTAATTTAATTCCATTGTGCCAGAGAATATATTCTGTAATATTCCAGTCTTTCAAAATGATTGAGAGTTGGTTTATGGTCTCCCATATGTCTTTCAACTGTTTTATGTATGTTGGGAAAGAATGTATTCTGCAGTTGTTCTGCCCAGAGCTCTATAAATATCATTAGGGCAAGGTAATTGATATTCTTTCCAATATCTTATTTTCTTACGGATTTATTTTTAATTAATTGTTCTATCAAGCAGTGAGGCCAGGGTGCTAAAATCTCCAACTGTGATTGTGGATTTATCTCGTTCTCCCGTAAGCTCTGACAGCGTTTGCAATGTGATTTTGGAGCCCTTCTTTCTAGATTCATCCATATTTCAAATTGTGGTGTCTTCCTTATGTCTGGGCCCTTTTAACATTTTGAACTGTCCCGCTTATCTCCAGTGATACTCCTTTATCGGACAGCCTGATGTGTCGGATATGAACATGGTCACTCCAGCTTTCCCTCATGTTAACATTTGCACAGTATCTCATTCCCCACTGTTTTCCTCCTCACCTAGTTATGTCCTCACATTTAAAACCTATCTCTTGCAGGGGCGCCTGGGTGGCTCAGTCGGCTAAGCGTGCGACTTCTGCTCAGATCGTGATCTCACAGTTCGTGACTTCGAGCCCCACTCCGGGCTCTGTGCTGACAGCTCGGAACGCTGCTTCTGATTCTGTGTCTCCCTCTCTCTCTCTCTCTCTGCCCCTCCCCTGCTCACGTTCTGTCTGTCTCGCTCTCAAAAATAAATAAACATTAAAAAAAAATTTTTTAAGCCATCTCTTGCAAATGCATCGTGGGTCTTACCTTTTTGTCCAGCCTAGCAATGTGTGCTTTTTAGAAGGAGTACCTCGTCTATTTCACTTTAGTAAAGTTACCAATATGATTGGATTTAATCTGCCTGTTTACTGTTTGCTTTCTATCAATCTCATCTGCTTTCTTCTTCTTATCCTTCCTGCCTGCCTTCTTTTGTGTTAGTATATTTCAGTATTCTGTTTTGATTCCAGTGTTGGCTTTTCCATGGTATCTTCTATATTACACACTTTCTGACTCATCACAGTGTACTTAGAGCGAATATTTCACCACGTCACATCAATGACGGAAACTTTGCGACTGGATAGTGCTGTTTCCTGCCTCTCTATCCTTTGTGATATATGCACCATATGTATTCTTTCTACCTATATTTAAAAATTATACCCACAATGTGGTAGTATAAGTTTTGATTTCAACAGATATATGTATTTCTTTAATTAAGAGAGTATATAGAGGGGCGCCTGGGTAGCAGTTAGTTAAGCATCTGACTTTGGCTCAGGTCCTGATTTCACAGCCTATGAGTTCGAGCCCTGCATCGGGCTCTGTGCTGACAGCTTGGAGCCTGGAGCCTGCTTCGGATTCTGTGTCTCCCTCTCTCTCTCTGCCCCTCCCCCACTCACACACTGTCTCTCTCTTTCTCAAAAAATAAACATTAAACAAAGAGAGTGTGTGTGTGTGTATATATATATATATATATTCTCTTATATTTTACCCATATACAGTAAAACCTTGGATTGCAAGTAGCTTGTTCTGTGAGTGTTCCACAAAATGAGCAAATATTTCTAATAAATTTTAACTTGATAAGCAAGCTATATCTTGCAATACGAGTAGTATGTGACACCGAACATCACATGAATCACAACTGAGCCAATGGTTCTTCTCTCTCTCTCTCTCTCTCTCTCTCTCTCTCTCTCTCTCTCTCTTTCTCTCATGCTGCGGGATTGTGGGTGATCATCTCCCATGCTCGGTCTCAGACTGTTTGGCAGAAATCAGTGATTTTTCAGAACATTGGAAGGTGCCTACAGCTGGCACTAGTGATTTTTTTGTCACTTCGAAGCACCTATGGACAGTCCTTTGCTTCTCCATCCAAGAATGAGGTTAGGAATGCTTTGCTTCATTCTAGGTCAGGCTGCCTGCAGATAGAGACCCTTTTCCTCTGCCTTATTGCCAGCTACACTAAATACAGTATATGACAAGAGTTTATTAATACTGTACTGCAGTCAACATCTGTGTGAGCATATGCAATGGACCCCTTCAGAAAAAAAGTTGAAAAGGAAGGCAGCAAGAAGAAAGAGATGATTATTGTGAAAGTTAAGAAGGCAGTCATCAAGAAGTATGAACAAGGTTTGGAGTGGCTGAAATTGCAAGATTTTATAAGAAGTCTATGTCGACCATTTGCACAATATTAAAGAAGAAAGAAGAAAGAAGGGGGCTAGATGCAGCAGAAGGAATCAAAGTAATGTCCACATGTTCTGGAAGATGTAGAAATGTTGCTTCTGGTTTGGATAAATAAGAAACAACTAGCAGGTGATACCATGACCAAGAACTTTATCTGCGAGAAGGCGAAGGCCCTGTACACCAACTTTGTAAATGAACTGCCGAGTACGTCAACAGAAAACAAAGATGGCTTCAAGGCAAGCAGTGGATGATTTGATGATTTTAAGAGACGTGGCATCCGTAATATTGTGAGACAAGAAGAGGCTGTGAGTTCCAACGCTAAGGCAGCTGAGGCATTTGCTACTGAGTTCCAGAAGCTCATGGTTTCTGAATGTTACCTGCCAGAGCAAGTTTTTTAACTGTGATGAGATGGGCTTTTTTGGAAAAGATGCCAAAGAGGACCTACATTACAGAAGAAGAGAATGCAGTGCTCTGTCACAAGCCCATGAAAGGCCATCTCACCCTCTTGTTTT
This sequence comes from Lynx canadensis, assembly GCF_007474595.2. Classification (NCBI taxonomy): domain Eukaryota; kingdom Metazoa; phylum Chordata; class Mammalia; order Carnivora; family Felidae; genus Lynx; species Lynx canadensis. The sequence continues at coordinate 53,496,585 of NC_044316.2, forward strand.
GTGCTAATGCAAGCAGGGATTCCAAAGTCAAGCCCCTGCTCGTGTATCATTCTGAGAACCCACGAGCCTTCAAGAAATGCAAGGTGCAGAAGAGCCAGTTGAATGTCATGTGGAGGTCCAACAGCAAGGATTGGGGCACTTGTATCTTGTTCGCTGAGTGGATCAACAAGGCCTTTGGTCCTGCAGTGAAGAAATACCTTTTTGGAAAGAATCTGCAGCTCAAAGCCCTGCTGGTTATGGATAATGCTCCAGCTCATCCTCCAGGCTTTGAGGACGACTTACTGGGGGAATCCAAGTTCACTAAGGGCAAGTTCCTTCCTTCCAGCTCCAATCTTCCAGCCTATGGATCAGCAGGTCGTTTCAAACTTTAAAAAGCTTTATACCAAAGCACTATTTCAGCGATGCTTCAAGGCGACCAAAGGAACAAACCGTATTCTCCGAGAGTTTTGGAAAAATCATTTCCACACCATGAACTCCCCCAACATCATTGATAAAGCCTGGGATGGGGTCACCAAGAGAACCCTCAATTCTGCTTAGAGAAAACTGTGGCCTGATTGTGTTCTTGGACATGACTTAGAGGGGCTCACTCATGAACAGGAGCCACCAGTTGTTGATGAAATTGTGTCCTTGGGGAAGACCATGGGACGGGGGGTGAACAAGGATGACATTCAGGAGCTGGTGGAGGAACGTGGCCAGGAGCTGACCGTTGATGAACCGATGGATCTGCATCACGAGCAACAGCCACAGCTTATGGAGGAGATCTCATCTGCAGAGGAGGAGGAGAAAAAGGCGAGGAATCTCTCACTTCAAATGAGATTAGGGAGATGTGTAAAATGTGGGAAACAGCACAAAGCTTTGTAGAAAAGCACCACATGAATAAAGCTGTAGGAGTACAAGCGATGAATCTGTTTACTGCAATGCAATGTCACATTTCCACGAAATCCTCCAAAGGAGGCAAAAGCACGTGTCATTGGAGAGGTTCCTTGTTAAAGTTGCATGAAAAGAAAAAGATTTCATTGAGCCAATATATAGCAGTGATTCCGTTAGTGATAGTGAATGTCTTCCTACACAATAACCCTCCTGTCTCTGGTCTCCCTCACACCAGCTACGAAGGTTTTCAATGTTAAGTGCAGGTTAATTATATCTGTGTAGAGATTGCCTGTCTTTCATAATGTATATATTGTCCTTTAAGTCCTTGAACATATTAATAACAGGTGCTTTGTACTAACTGCGTGTCTGGATCATCTTGTGGTCAGTTTCTATTGATTGTTGTTGTTTTTTTTTTAATGTGTGTGAGTATGAGTAACATTTTCTTATTTCTCCGCCTGTCTAGTGATTTTCTGATTGGACGCTGGACACTTTGAATGATGCATTGTCATCTTTGGGGTCCATTTTGTTCTCTGTCATTTTATTCTAGCAAGCAATTAAGTTGACTAGACTCAGTCTCCAAAGTTGATCACAGTAGCAACTGAAATTGCCACTCGGTTCCTTCAAGTTCCAGCTGCTATTCTTTGTTCTCTGGGCCCCACTGAGTATTCCCTGAATATATATATATATACACATATATATATATATGTGTATATATATATATATATATATATCTTAGATGGACCAAGAATGTGGGGAGATCTTAAATATAGATTTAGGGGCTCACCTTCTCTGTGATACCCTTCCTTCGAGGACTCCCCCCTTAAGTTTGGGGCTTTCGTCCAGCCCTGAACTCTCTCCTCTGGCACCTCAGACCAGTACATCTGTGGCTTCCTGACACTATAATTTATGTACAGATTTGGGAGTTCCAGGCAAAAAGCCTCAAACGCATAAAAATCACTCATGCAGTTAATCTTTCAAGGGTAGAGTCCCCTCTGAAGGCTCTTCTGTGCTTTTTTATATTTTGTATAGGTTTCATAACTATTGTTTATGGAAGGGTTACTGTGACCAAGTTACTACCCTATTGCCTTAATCCAGAAGCTGCCATGATGCATTTTTTATTGACAACATAACATTCACCCAGTTTGTGCTGCTAAAGACTATTAACGTTGGGGTGTATGGCCTAAGGAGAAGTTTCCATTCTTTGTTGCATGGAGGAAACTGGAAGGCTGGTCTCATACTATTGGCCATCAGAGTCTAAAGTGATCAATACCTCAGTGTTAGAGTTCTCAGTGTTCTCCAAAGAATGTGCACTAAGAGGAAACCAGCACAATCCCATCAGGACCCAATCTTTCCTTCAATCCTTTTGGAAACTAAAAAGAAAATTTATTTTTTTTCCTCTAATAAAAGAAATGATAGTGCTTGAACACCTAATCAGCATTATTATTATCATCCACTTAAAAAAAAATTCCTCTCTAGCCACCTACATATACCTATAGGTTATACTCCTACAGAAGCTGAACAGTCCAGTAATAATTTGACAGCAGATGTACATGTGGGTGTTGAGAAGTCGTACTGCATAGTTGGGAAAGCATGAGCTCAAAGACTGGGCTTTTTTTTTTTCTGTGTGGCCTTGGGAAATTGTTAACCTCTCTAAGCCACAGTTTCTCATCTGTAAAACTGGGATAATAATATCTATCTTGTAGGGCTGCTATGAAGTTAAACCCTAAAGCATGAAAAGTACCTACCATAATGCTGATAAGAGAAGACGTTCAAGAATTCTGTTTCCCACCCCCCCTCCTTTAGATCTATTTATAGTGCACTTGAGGTATCTGCAATCAGCCACTTGAGATTCCAGTTGAGGGAAAGGTCGTACCAGAAATGAGAGCTTCCCCAAATTTACCCGCAGCTAATCATGGGTAATCATTCTCTAAATGCTTGTAAGTTACCTGGAGACCCTAAGCATGGCATCTCTGAGGGCTTCTTCAATTCCCTACAATTTCATGGGAACTCTGCTTTCTAGGATTCCTGGTGTGGGATATTTCAGTGAAGTCCTCCAATTTATGGGATCATCTAAGGAATAAGTCCCTTTGAATCATCTAGTGTTTACAGGAGACAGGAAAACTATGACATCATCATTTCCAATGTCACACCTTTGACTGTCGTGTCAAGGCTGCTGGTATTTACCATTCTTTAGATGAAATTCCTGAAAACCTGCCTTGCGTTGCCCCCAAAATTGGACAGAAGCTTCTAGCTTTCCTGGGGCTATTCGTTCCTTTCAAGCATATTTTCCATTAAAAGCAACCATTGTTAAACCACTTTAGTGCCCACGGAGAAAAGGTCTTCCATGGTGTTGTGTCTACCAGTGAGCATTTGCTTCCCAGAATGTCAAGGAGTTATTGACTTCTTGGTCTGTGCTAGCACATTGCAATGTTCTGTTTCTTACACTGGCACTTCACCTTGTGTGTCAGAGCTGTGCTTATCCACACAACGCAAGGTGGCCCTGAGGCTCCAATTACTCACTACTCAAGAACAATGTCATCACAGGAAGGAACAAAGCACAAACTGACAAAGAACCCTTGGTCTGTGATCACAAGAGTCAAGTTGCTCCACGACTATCTGTGCAGGGCTGTCTCTACAAACTACCTGCCAAAAAACTCCTGGGGGGGGTGGTTATTTCTGATGATGGGCTACCCTCCCCCATGAAAGGGACTGGTGTTCAGTGCTTGGAACTAAAAATCAAATGTTTACCGAGTGTAAGTGTGCAGAGTGGAATCATGTCCTGAACTACCTTTCTGCTCATTGTGGGTCAGGCTGTTGCCAGCTCCGTGGAACGTTATCACCCCGATTCATGCATTCACTCATTCAATGCATATTTGAGTGTCTAGCTCTGGGAAGACAGGAGAGAAAAGCCTCGGGTGGCTTACATTTCAGCGGGGATGACACAAATGATGAATGAATGAATAAATATGTCATGTAGCAATAAATGCTAAGGAAGAAAATAAGGAAGTTAGGCCAGAGGATACAGAATGATGAGATCAGGGTTTCATTTCTTGTGGAGTGCTTGGGAAAGCCTTTCCGGGTAAGATGGCATCTGAGCGGAGACCTGAAGGCCATGCAGCCACCTGAGGGGAAGTGTCACATAGAGGTGGCAGCAAGGGCAGATGTCTGTGGGCCGGAGTCCCTTAGAGAGTTTGATGAATGGCAAGGGGAAAGTGAGACAGGACCAGAGGGAGCTGGAGGCAGAGAGGCAGAAGATGAGCCCTGGACGTAGAAAAGGGCCAGACATCATAAGGCCCTGACTATAGCTTCCGAACAACCTGTGGCCTCCAGTCTTGCTGTCCCCCATTCCGTTCTCCATCGTTACTAAAATGACCTCCATAATGTGACCCGGTTGCCTTCCTATACGACACCCTCAACAGTCTCCATCACCTGCAGGATCACATTCAAGCTCCTTAAGGTGGGCTGCAAGGGCCCTGATTCCCTCTCCAGATCCCACTTTGCCATTTACACCCCAGAAACCAAGCTGCTTGGACATGCCCTGCCTACATGGCGCTTCTCTTCCTCCCAGCCACCACTGGTGGGTCTTCCTCCACCTGGAAGGCAGACACCCAGTTGGTTCAGCCAGTGACTTAAGAATCAAAAGCTTAATGTCCATTTGAGGTTAATCACTGGGCTGTGTCAGGCGAACAGGGAGAAATCTACCGCAGGGGCTGTTAAGAGGCGTACCAAGTATTAGCTCCAAGGGTATTCCAAGCATCTGAAACCAAGGCAAGTAAAAGCAGGTGCTCAGGCTACAGGAACGGGTTGATTCTATCAGGTGGCATTGCTTAGAACTTGAACCAGTATTGACTGAGCCGAGGCTTTTCATAGAAAACTCACTATGCGTCACACAGCACACAAAACGCTCCGTGTATACATTTTCTCTAACCTGCACCACAGGAATTACACAGGTGAGGACATTGAGGTGGCACAGATCATAAGACGCAGACCTGGAGTCTGAACCCCCGTGATTATGTCCCCACAGCCCACACACTCTTGCATCACGCCTTCCAGAATCAGACATGGAGGTGACCGCAGCATCATGGGCTAAGTTCCAATGGCTTTTGTATCTACGGAATGGAGCCACAGCACCCATGCACCCACTTGAAGAGGCAGCTCTGGGGAAGGGCCCAGTCTCCCTGTGTTCAGTTCTTGGCTCCACACAGGTTAGCTCATGGACTCTCTGTGCCTCTGTTGTCTCATCTGTAAAATGGCTATTATTAATGGTACCTACATCCTAGACACATAAGGATTAGAACTACTTCGTATAAAGCACTTAGCGCATGTCAGCTCAGGTCGCTCACAGACCTGGGGCTAAAATGTCAGACGTGTACTTCTCACAGTTCTGGAGTCTGGGAATCCAAGGTCAAGGTGCTAGCAAAGTCAAGTTCCGGCGAGAGCTGTCTTCCCAGCTTGTAGATGGCCTCCTTCTCGCTCTCTCCTTCCCTGGCAGAAAGAGGAGGTTCTGGTCTCTTCCCTTGGTTGTCAGAACACTAATCCCATCATGACACGCCACCCTCATGACCTCATCTAAACTTAATTGCCTCTCAAAGGCCCCACCTCCAAGTACCATCACACTGGGGGTGAGAGTTTCAGCATATGCCTTCTGGAGGGATACACACATTTGGCCCTCAGCTGGTGCATATTAAGAGCTCGATAAATGTTAGCCACACTTGCAAGGCATCAAGGTGGCACAAAAGCCTCCCTCCGGTCCACCTCGCTGGTCCAAGGCCACAACACAGCAGGGCAAGAAGTGACCTGTGTGCCAGAATGCCTCTGTTTTGCGTTTGCCTGGAGAGCTATTTTCCAGGAAGCCAGCCCGCCATGTTTTCCAGCCCTAAAGGATGCTTCTTTTAAGGAACTGCTTCTTCCTCACCTATTTCCTTTCCTGCTGTTCATCTTGACGTTTGGCTCCTTCGCCACTGAGGTTCTCTCTGGTCGGGTGCATTTCCTCCTCGCCACGTACACCCCAAACCTCAGAGCCCCGGCAGCCCCGGTTGATTTTATCACCGTCGTAACTCTCTGGAATAGCTGCTGTTACGTGACAGCTACTAGCACAAAACTGGTACTTTTGCATCGACCGCAATGTATTCATAAATTTCTACGGGCCTTTATTGAGCGCCTACTGTGTGTGTCACACGGATGCCTACCGACCGAACTTCCTGTCTCTGCCACCATCACCACAAACACACCTCATTATCCTCCTTGGACACAAGCGGCCCCATAGTTCCAGAAGAGAGGGATTGTTCCTTCCTAATCTGGCCCCAGTGGCTTCTGCGGCAGACTCTTCCCAGCCCGGAGACACCCCTAAGAGAGAGCTCCCCCCACCCCCACCCACCCGCCCCATCCCAGGCCTCCGTTAGCTGGCCTCCATCCAGCTTCTTTGTCCTCACCCTCCCAGCGTCCCAAGGCAGCGTCCACACGTCCTGCCTTATCATCTCCTTCAGGTTTGCGACCATTCTGTATTGCTGTCCCCATCCCCACCTGTCTGATTTTCCTGTATCTCCGAGAGCTTTCTTCTTTCTTGAGCCCTCACTTCCCTTCACCCTCCATCTGTGCGTACACCTTGCGGCCCTCCCACCACAGCCCATCCCTCAGTCTACGGAACAAGTATCTCCATATCCCAACTCCAAGTCTCCATCCGCGGCAGGCCCGGGCTCCCAGACAGGTGGCCTCTGAACCCCAGGTTCACAGGTATGCCACTGACGAGTATCTGCTCCGACCTTGCAAACGGAGAAGACATTTCAAGTCGTGGCTTCATTAGTATCGTATTTCCACTTCAGAAGCAGCGACGAGGCACGGTCTGGGCGCCCAGGTAGCGAGCCATTGTTCTCCATGCCTCTGGCAATTTCCATCAAGCTGGTTTCAAGCGCGTGTGCGTTTTGTCTTTGCTATTGCCAAGACACCACGGGGCTCTTGGGCGTATACAATAGGTGTGCAGGCGTGCTTCCCCACACACGGGTGCCTGCAACCTCCCCGTCAGTTTTCCCAGGCTCGTTTTGCCGTGATATTAAAGGACCACAAAGAATTTCTAAGTCAGTCGTACTCTTTGTTGTTATTATTAGTTGTAGTGTATTGAAAGGGACAAACAATGCGGCTGTTCTTTGCCACTCTACAACCGGAGATTTCTTTTCTAGAATTTCTTTTTTTTTTTTTTTTTGTCATTGTGTTGAAAGAACTCAAGAAAGACTAATTACTCTCCTTTCTCTTTAAAAAAAAGAGAGAGAGAGAGCTGGATTTGAGGGTGAGCCTGGGCTATCCGCTTCAGGGTGGTGGTTTTGTGTCTCTCAGCTTGGAGGTGATTGCGTCATCTTCTGGGTCCCTGCATTTGTCTTTGGAAAGTTGTGAGCATCACCCCCAGCATTCATGTCCACGGTGGCAACCAAGACCCTAATTAATAGCATTAGATGCCCATCCAGACGATGGTGTTGCCAAGGAATGTCACAGTGGTGCTGGGGTCCTGCCTTGCGCCCTGTGCTGTGGAAACAGACATCTTTCTGCCATCCCCACCCACCCCCCCACCACGACATCCCTTGGGCCCACACATTATTCCTATGAGCACAGGACTAGCACAGTACATTCCCAATGCCACTCAGAGTCCTATATGAACCACTCATTTTGTTTCTGCTGGAGTCCCTCTGCCCCAGCCCAGAGGTGTCAGGAACCATAGGGAGCAGCCTGGGAAAACAGCCTCTGCATGCAGATGGCCCTGACCCAACCCAGTTCCCAGCCCAGTCTCTCCTCTGTCCCTGTCCTTCCCAAGAGCCATCCAACTAAGTGGTGGGTTCACTCAGAGCCTCTCCAGCTGGTCTGCCCATCACATGACATAATCACAAGTGCCCGGGGCCCGCAGCTTGCAAGTACACAATCCTAGCCCAAGACCCCATGGAAAAACGTCTCAACAGGATGAAACCTTAAAGGTCAGGCATGGAAAAGAAAGTTCTTAGATGGAAGGGCAGAGAATGTAGAGCCGGACAGTGCTAGTGATTTGAAACAATATGATCTGATTAGAGCCCCAGAAGTATTGGTGAAGAAGGTAGTCCCCCCCCCCCACCCCTCCTGGTCCCTCCAGGCAGGCCTGGAGCCAGAGCCCTGGGGGTTGAGACCTAAGCATCCAGCTCCAGCTCTTCTATGAACAAGCTGTGCAAACTTGGGCCAGCTCATCCCTCTCTGAGCCTCAGCTTTCCCCCTTGCGAAAGGAGGGTGGTTGCAGCAGATTACCTTCGGGGTCCCTTCCAGCTGTGCGATTTCATAAAGGAAAAAAATAAAATCCTTTACTCTGAAGAGCTCTGAGACACAACAAAAAGGCATTTCCAAGAGAGACAGTCAAATTCCAAGGGAGACAGTAGGAATTTTTGGGGACTAGGGAAAGTATCAATCATAGGAAGGAAATAGCAGGTGGCATCCTAAGGAGATGGGCGAGGACATGATCTGAGGGTCAGGGTAGAACCTGGGCTTGGGCCCTACACACTCCCCTGCAACTTTGAACTAAGATCAGACATTTCCTACCAAACAGGCCACTGAGTGACATCCGGGGCCCCGGGGACTTGGTCCCTGCTTATGTTATGTTAATGCCCCATGATGGGAACACAAGGACAATTTCCCAGCCAGTGTTTCGCTGCCCCAGGAGCGGAAGGGCTATAACCCACCCACCTGTGAGCGGCAAAAATTATCACGTGCTGAAGGGAACCAGTGGCAGAACAAGAGAGGGAGCTCCCGGATCGTTTGAGAAGGACCAGTAGATTAAAAACCACAAGCTACATCATCGGGGCCCAGACGGCAAGACAAGCCCACAAATATCGATGCTGGAACATGCTGAGAAATCCATCCAGGAAGGCCAGGAAATCAGGAAGTGCACAGCCCAACTCTGTGCTCAAAGCCACAACGTCACCACCATCTCTGCTAATGTGGCTCTTTCTAACAAGTTTGGCCTTTAAACCCTCCTTTCCAGGGCCCCTCAGAGGCCTGTTAACACCATTTGCCAGCAAAAGGGCTCTGGAAGATGTCTTAGGTGTAAAAACCCACTCTTCCATGGTCTTCCTGCCTTGATAGCTTCAGAAATGTGGCCAGCTGGCTAAGCACCTTCTGCCTCTTCCTTTCAGGCTCTCAAGAAAGGGGTCACCTGGCCGTCAGTCAACGAGATACTTTTCAGGTTAGGGAGAGACCACTGACCTACCTGCCTCCCCGCAGCTGCTGAACCGATGGGGGGTCCCTGGGGGTGGGGGGTCGGGTAGCAGGCAGGTCAAAGTCCCAGCTAAAAGCTACCAGGTAGCACATAGGCGTTCTGGGTCCGACCTCATTCCATCTTGGCAATTGAAAACTAGGAGGAGTCTCGGAGATCAATCCAACTCATTTCTTTCATGGTGGGCAAAGATGTTCAGAAATGCTAAGAGGTATACTGAAACCATGTTGCGGGGAAGGGAGTGAGCGGGAAATGGGATCTGCACAGGCTAAAAGGCACAGAGCCTGAGCCCGGTCCAGCACACCCAGTGAGAGAGCCAGGTGGCTCGGTCCGGTCTGGGTATTCGTCTGCTAAGCAAAGAGCAGTACCTGGAAAAGTCAGGGAGTAAAGAGGGGGAAGGGGGTGGAGCCTGGTGGAGTGGGCGTGGCCACAGGGGGAGAGTCGACCTCAAAAGGGTAGAGGTCCCTCCCTCCTCAAGGCACTTCCCAGCAAGATGCTTACAGCTGATTGTCCCAGAAAAGACTTGGGTCCCCCTTTTCAAAGAGTCCTCCCTTGATGTTATGCAGATTACCCACACCCATGAGTCCACAAGGAAAATGTGGGGCAGTGGGTGAAAGACAAGAGATTTAGGGAAAGTTATAATTTGGGCGTAAACACAGACAGTGGGCAAACCAATGCTCTCTCATCTACCTCCGGGCTGTGGGGGTGATGTAGTCCTGAAGCTGAGTCATGAAAATTAATTTATTAGCCAGGATTAGGCTCAACCGCACGTAACACTAAATCCAAGCTAACGGTGACTTAACCAAGATGGCAATTTCTTTCTTCCCTTACCTAAAAGCAAGGCAGAGGTAAGTGATCTGGGGCTGGTAAGGCAACTCCACGGTTACTGGAACTCAGATGCCCTCTGTTTTCCTACTTTCGCCAGCCCCGTGCAGAGCTTCCATTTAAAGGCTCCCTTTTAGCCCCACATGGCTGCTGGAGCTTCCAGGCAGGAGGGAGGGAGATGGTGGGAAGGGCATCTAAGGGAGGCAGGTCCTCCAGCTAAGCCAGATTCCCTTGAGCCACCTGCCTAGAAGTCCCACTAAACATAATCGCTCACAGGGCGACTGGATGGCTCAGTCGGTTGGGTGTCCAACTTCGGCCCGGGTCATAATCTCGCAGTTCATGAGTTCGAGCCCCGCGTCGGGCTCTGTGCTGACAGCTCAGAGCCTGGAGCCTGTTTCAGATTCTGTGTCTCCCTCTCTCTACAGGGTTTTTAGCTGGTTTCATGACCTCCCTCGATATAACAGGGACTCTCTTACTAAGGAAGAAAGGGTTTACACCTGTTGGACAGAACGACCAGTTTGGCTTCTCCTTAGGTCCTGTCTTCTCTGTGCTCAGGCTGTGCAGTTGTGACCTGGGTTTTCTACATCTGTGAAAGGACCATCAACCCATGCTCCTTGCCTACCTCAGTAAAGAAGCATGATAATAAATTAATTAGGAAGGAAAGAAGGAAGGAAGGAAGAGAGGGAGGGAGGAAAAGTCTTTAACTCAAAGGAAGGAAAATAGGCTGGTTGGGGGCCAGGCACACACAGGAGTGCAACTTGGCCGAACTGTCCCTCTCTGATGTCAATACTCCAGGGAAGCCAGCTAATTACAGGCTCCCTGCTGCAGAGCCTTTTGAAACATAAGACTTCTTTTGAGATGTAACTAATTATCCCCTACCTGACTTTAAGACTAGATTTTTACGTCTGAAGCTTTTTCCAAATGAGCCTCACCCGTGCTGCGGCCTGCCCCAGCGGACTAACACAGATAGCTGGTGGAGGAGTGAGGCAAGGGCAGGGGTCCAACAGGCAGACGGGAAATGGAAAATCCACCCAGCTCTGATACCCGGTGGGCCCAGCCTCCCCTCCAAACCTCTGGCCTGAATTGCTAAAGAGTATAACAGGGTTTCCACTCTCTTCCTTCCCCACCCAGCTCTGGTGGAAGTGTTAATGAGGGCTGGAGGGCTGCGGCTGGGGGCACAGAGGTCTGCAGGCCAGGAGGACGCAAGGGAAATGTCACTGTCACCAAAGTGAAGGGGAGGAAGGGGAGAGAAAGGGAGGAAGGAGGAGAAGGATGGGGAGGAGAAGGATGGAGAGGAGGAAAGGAAGGAGGATGAGAGGAGGAGGAAGATGGGAAGGAAGGGGAGGAGGGTGGGGAGGAGGAGAGAGGGAGGAAGGTGGAGGAAAGGGAGGATGGGGAGGAAGAAGGGGAGGAGGGAGAGGAAGGAGAGGAGGAGAAAGGGGAGGAGGGAGGGGATGGAGGGAAGGGGGGAGGAAGATGGGAGGAGAAGGAAGATGGGAAGGAAGGGGAGGAGAGAGGGGAGGAGGAGAGAGAGGGAGGAAGGTGGAGGAAAGGGAGGATGGGCAGGAGAAGGATGGGGAGGAAGAAGGGGAGGAGGGGAGGAGAAAGAGGAAGGAGGAAGGGGAGGAGGGAGGGGAGGAGGGAGAGGAGGGGGGAAGAGGATGGGAGGAGGAAGAGGGGAAGGAAGGGGAGGAAGAAGGGGAGGAGGGGGGAGGAGGATGGGAGGAGAAGGAAGATGGGAAGGAAGGGGAGGAGGAGAGAGAGGGAGGAAGGTGGAAGAAAGGGAGGATGGGCAGGAGAAGGATGGGGAGGAAGAAGGGGAGGAGGGGAGGAGAAAGAGGAAGGAGGAAGGGGAGGAGGAAGGGGAGGAGGGAGAGGATGGAGGGGAAGAGGATGGGAGGAGGAAGAGGGGAAGGAAGGGGAGGAGGAAGGGGAGGAGGAGAGAGAGGGAGGAAGGTGGAGGAAAGGGAGGATGGGCAGGAGAAGGATGGGGAGGAAGAAGGGAAGGAGGGGAGGAGAAAGAGGTAGGAGGAAGGGGAGGAGGGAGAGGAGGGAGAGGAGGAGGGAGAGGAGGGAGTGGAGGAGGGAGAGGAGGAGGGAGAATAGGAAACAGCAGTGGGGGAAGGGACCACGGGAGGCTGGAGTTTAGAAAGGCAAACTCAGACTCCGAGAGCAGCGTCATACACAGGGCTTCATCCCCCTAAGAAGATGCCACGAGGAGAAAGAAGGCAGGAGGGTAAAAGGAGGGTGAGAATAACACGGGCCAAGGAAGACACGAACCTGTCTGGCTGTGTCTGCAAAGCTGGGGAGGATGACAGAACCTTGACTGAAACTAAGGACTGTCATCACTGCCCCTCCGGGTGGAAAAGCCCCAGGCAGCGCCGTTCCCTAGCCTACGAATCCGCAGAGCCTTAGTGTAGCCAACAGCGAAATCGGGGGCAGATCCGGTGGCAGTCAGACCTTGTGAAGAAATGCCCAGCTGTCAGAGCTTCCCAGAAGAGGGTGTGTTTGAAGGGGGTTTGTAGAGTGAATAGGAGTTCGCTGGCTAGCCAAGGAGGAAAGGGCATTCCCGTCAGAGGCAACACTGTGTGGACAGCCCAGAGGTGACAAGTGGCCCAGGGACGTTCAGGGAATTGCAGCTGGTTGGGCCTGGCCGGGGGTGGGTTTGCAGGGGGAGGGTGGCTCGGGATGGTGCTGAATCAATGGGCAGGTTCCACTCCCGGGAATGTTGCGAGTTGTCCAGGGAACATGGGCTTTAGTGGAAGGTCACCAGGAGCCACTACTGACAGGGGTGAGCTAGGGGGCACATTTTATTTATTTATTTTTATTTTTTAAGATAATTTATTGTCAAATTGGTTTCCATACGACACCCGGCGCTCATCCCGGCAGGTGCCCTCCTCGATGCCCATCACCCATTTTCCCCTCTCCCCTGCCCCCCATCAACCCTCAGTTTGTTCTCTGTATTTAAGAGTCTCTTATGCTGTGCCTCCCTCCTTCTCTGTGTGTAACTATTTTCTCCCTTCCCCTCCCCCATGGTTTTCTGTTAAGTTTCTCAAGTTCCACATATGAGTGAGAACATATGATATCTGTCTTTCTCTGACTGATTTATTTCACTCATCATAATACCTTCCAGCTCCATCCACGTTGCTGCAAATGGCAGGATTGCATTCTCTCTCATTGCCAAGTAGTATTCCATTGTGTATGTAAACCACAATTTCTTTATCCATTCATCAGTTGATGGACATTTAAGCTCTTTCCATAATGTGGCTATGGTTGAGAGCGCTGCTGTAAACATTGGGGTACAAGTGCCCCTATGCATCAGTACTCCTGTATCCCTTGGGTAAATTCCTAGCAGTGCTATTGCTGGGTCATAGGGTAGGTCTATTTTTCATTTTTTGAGGAGCCTCCACACTGTTTTCCGGAGCGGCTGCACCACTTTGCATTCCCACCAACAGCGCAAGAGGGTTCCCGTTTCTCCACATCCTCGCCAGCATCTATAGTCTCCTGATTCGTTCATTTTAGCCGCTCTGACCGGTGTGAGGTGGTATCTCAGTGTGGCTTTGATTTGTATTTAAGGCAGCACATTTTCAAGCAAGCCCTCTGGCTGCAGAGAGGGAAACAGACTCAGAGATGAGGTTCGTGTCAGGAAGACCAGCCGAGGGACCACGGCGATGCCCTGAGCCCCGAGTGGCTGCACTCTGCTGGGGTGTAGGGCAGAAGGGCCCAGCAGAGGGGAGCTGATGGGACTCGGTGAGTGGCAGGTGTAGAGGAGTTGACAATGACTCGTACGTTTCTGGCTTGGGTGACGGGGCCGATGGTGATCCCATTAACCCGGTAGGAAATAAGAAGGAAGCAGCCTGACAGCGGAGCAGTGAGTTTGCTTTCGACATTTCAATTTTGAAGGGCCAGGGCCCTGCAGATGGGGACAGTTAGGAGGCCGTGGGATGTGCCGGGCGGAAGCTGCAGATATGGTGGTCCTCGGTGAGGATGCGTCTCTGTGATCTTCTTTCCGGTCACTTAAACCAGGGGTCTACTGTCTTTTCTCAGGCGTCCAGTCATCCGGCCGCATCTAGAACAGCGTATAGGTGAGCCACTTGGGGCGAGGGCGGACTCTTTGCAAGGGAGGCTGAGCAGACGTCCCCAGGGAGGACCCTCTCCTTGTGACATGGGCTTTTTCGGGACCAAGCAGCGCCCCACACTCAACACAGAAAGTTCTTGGTCGGCCACTCTGGTCCCGTTGGCTGAGCGGCTGCTCACATATGGAGCAAAACGCCACTGAGAAGCAGATCGCCTCCCCGAGGCGCCTCCAGTTGAGAAGCCCAGAGCCCTTCTCCAGCAGGATGGTTCTAGAAGGCACAGACCCATGAACGAAGGGAGAGAGGGAGGAGACAGAGATGGGATGTGGAGAGGCAGTCAGAGGTGAGGACCTGCAGGGACGGGAAAAGGGGCCAGGAAAGGAAGGGGGCAGTCAGGTGTCAAGTCCTAGGGTCACCAACAGGCTGGACTGATGGACGAATGATCCAGACTCTGGCCTGAGCCCTTTGGAAGCAGCCCTGCCATTTCTTCTAGTTACCTGGGAGCATGCATGGTTGGGCAGCTTCCTCGTGTCTGTTGGCTGATACCCACTCCCAGCAGCAGGCTCTTCGGATCCCCCAAGTGGCTGGGCCCCACGTCCCCTCCCCACCCTCAGCAGGGCCACCTTCGCAGTCCTGAGACATCGACCTGCTGGCGGGGAACCCTGGCCCGGGCAGATTCCTCCCGCCTTTGGGGCAGAGAGTGGAAATTGGATTAGCCTCATTGGACTTGCTCCCTGACTGTGCTGGGAAATTGCAAGGCTATTTATTCCCCTCTCCGTGAACTCTGGGTGCAGAGCGATAAGTACACTTTGAGGGACACCGCCAAAGTCAAGGGGCCTCCTCTGTGACCCTGGTCACAAGGCTCGAGGACCAGACTGTGCTTCAGAGAGGAGCCACGGCTGAGTGTGAGTCTGGGATCAGCAGGGCCAAGCAGGCAAGGACACCCCGGATGAGACCGGAAGGGAAGGCAGATCGCGTGGATTTTTCCTGAGTAACAGGGGCGGGGGCGGGGTGGGGGGGAGCAGTGGTGGGGAGGATCCCTGGTGGAGAAAAGGGGAGACGGAAACGAAGGCTGTTTGATGAGAACGGAAAGACCACTTCCCTGCTTGCCAGCCTCTGCCTCTCCATTACAGGAAAGCCCATGGACCAATTATTCCAACAAGTTAGATATTAGAGACTCCAACTTCATTAGGGCTTCGAGGCACAAGAAAAGTGAATCATGGAAAGCTTTCTCTTCTGCAGGAGACTTTCTCTGGGAAGGGAAAAAAAAACACACTTTCATTTTCCTTTGAGGTTAATAGAAGGCTAATTTGAAAGCACTCGGTTAATGAGAAAGCTAAAAATACCTCTTGCAGGATCACATGCCTCTGTCCTGGCCTCGGCAGCTCCAGCCGCTCTGGAGCGCGAAGCCGACTTCGGGAGGGCAGAGCGGCAGTCGGGCGCCCGGAGGACCGAGGCCCGCCCCGCACCTGCGTCCCCGGACGGGGCAGGGCGGGCCTGGGCCGAGGCTGCCAGGTTGGCGAGGGGAGGGAGCCGGCGGGGGAAGAAGAGACAGTCACACTCAGCACGTGCCATGATGACGCCTCACGGCTGCCGGGGGGTTTCTGGAGGGGGGTGTGGGTATGGATTCACCAGCCCAGGCCCGCCCTGTCCTCCGCCAAGGTGGGCCCCCGGTTGGGCAGGCCAGGGCAGTCCCCCAGCTGAAGGACCTGGACAGTCGCCGTTGGAGGTGATCACAGCAGCTCACCAAGTGACTGAAGCCAGAAAAGCAAGAAACGTGTGGCTTGGAGCAAATGAGAGGATGCCCAGTTCGGTCTCTTGGACTCTGAGTGTGTGTGTGTGTGTGTGTGTGTGTGTGTGTGCGCGCGCGCGCGCACGCGAGCCCACACATGCGCTAGCAGCCGTGGAAGCTGTTCACGAGAGGAAAGGGAGGTCCTGTGCATCCGAGAACAGGATCTGGGGTCCAGCAAGGGAGCCACCAGGCGCTCTCTTCCAGCCTTTCCGCGTGCTATGAGCCCAGGCACACGGATGTGGGTTTAAAGCCGGCAGAGCTAGAGGTTCCCACCCTACGGCCGCAGACCCGGGGATCCAGACTCTGTGGGCCTCGGAGCAGGCCTCAGTGCTCCTGAGATGCTGCCGTGCCCTTTTCTCTGCAGCCCAGGCTTTCCAGGAAAACGAAGAGATGGAAAAGGGAAGGAAAGGCGGAGGGGGAGGAAGGGGCCTGTGTTCTGCTCCCCAACTGCCAGGAAGTGCACGTTCTGCCCACAGCAGGCTCCCCAGAGGGCCTGGGCCTTGGGGGTGGGTGGCCCCCTTCCTCAGTGGTGCAGCCAGCCCTCCCCTCCCCTGCCCACGCCCCCAGGGCAGCCCCCACCCCGCTGCTGAAAGATGCTTCCTTTCTGTCCCCTCCAGCCTTTGTCAGTGACACGCGTGCTTCTGCCATTTCAAGAACGCCATTAACGGATGCTTTGAGCTTAAGAGACACATTGCAAGACACCTCCCTACTTTCTGCACCCCTCAATCCGGCCCTGGCGGAGAGAGAAAGAGGGGGGGGGGCGAGTGTAGCCACAGCACAAGGAGACAGACATGAATATCCTTCTTCTGAATCCCTCTGCCCTGGGCTCCAAGGCCAGAGAACTGAGGCCCAGTCACCAATACACGAAACCAGGCTTTATTAAAGGCCCGCGATGCTCCGACAAGGAATGTCCCCGCCCACGAGGAAAGCACTCGAGTGGCTCATTTGCATAGAAGAGAAATATCTTTTTATTTAAAAAAAATTATTTTCAACATTTACTCGTTTTTGAGAGACAGAGAGAGACAGAGCATGAACAGGGGAGGGGCAGAGAGAGAGGGAGACACAGAATCTGAAACAGGCTCCAGGCCCCGAGCTGTCAGCACAGAGCCCGACGCGGGGCTCGAACTCACGAACCGCGAGATTGTGACCCGAGCCGAAGTCGGACGCTCAACCGACTGAGCCATCCAGGCGCCCCTAGAAGATAAATATCAAACAAATACGCTCAATCCACTTCCTGAGGAGTCTTCACTTGTTAGAGGCACACGTGAAATGGCTTTATGCGTCCCTACAACTCCCCCTGACTACCGTCTGTCGAACCCCCCTTGCCTACTCCCTTAAAGACATTTGGCCAAATTATATACATTTCAGCCCTTGCCCAGTTATTACAACTGTCTCATCCCAGCACTTACTGTGATTCATGTTAAAACTTCAATCTCTGTGAAATTCAGAGCTCTGCTCCTCCCTGCCTGTCGCTGTCCTCAGCAGGACATACCTGACCGTGTTTGTGCCGGGGTGGGGTGGGGCGTGAGGTCCGCTCATCGGTCCCTCCCCCTCACTTCCCTGCCGGACAGTGTCCTCTTGCTGGTGGCCTTTCTAAGTCTGATCCCTGGCCCCGCTGTTAGGGTGACAGGCATACGGACGAGGTGGGGGGCTCTCCGCAGCAGCATTCCTTGATCGGGGGTGCCTGGCTCCTGCTTCTTCTCCCCCCTCCCCACCCACCTTTCGATTCTCACCCAGCTTAGAAGGTGGGGGTATCTGCAAAATGGCTGAAGCCCAGCTCCCTGCCATGGGGTTCACACCATCCAAGGCAGGGGTACATAGCCTTGCCCACCAATGGTGGGAGAGCAGACGGCACCCTGGCTGTCCCTGGGGGACCGAGCTTCTTGAACAAGCCTGTCGCCATCCCACTCAGGAGCCAGAGGCCACCAGAAAATCTGTTGGGTATCCTAATGGCCAACTGAGGAGCCACCCGCCCGGCTCCTCCGGAAGGGAGAGAACAGCCTTCCCCTACCAACTCTGCACTTGGGCAGGACCAGCTTCCTCCATCCTTTGGCTGCTATGAGGTGCGTCGGATGCCAGTTGCTATCACCGAGGGGGCAGCGCCTGTGTTCCGGGCTCCTGCACTCACTGATTTAATGTCACCTCAACCTGTGACATGGGTACTACTGACATCTTCATTTGAAAGGGGAAGAAACTGAGGCACAGGGAGATGGGGTAGCACATCGAGGTCACACTGGGAGCTCCAGGGGCTGGATCCAGGTCCTCCCAGGCTGGTTCTGCAGCCCCTCCTGAGCCCTGTGGGGGGAGGGGGTGGCTGGGGGATGGCTCTCTGAATATAAAAGCAGGTCTACTGGGCGCCTTTCCCCTCCTTGGGGGATAGGTTTGTCCTCAAGGCAAGGGATGCTGCCAGCAAGGTTTTAAAGCAGAGTTAGGGCAGATACTGCAGACTGGGCCCGGGAGGAAGTATTTGGCCGGGTGACACAGCCACTCGCAGGCTCATGGGCCACCTCTGAGTCCTTGCCTGGTGTGCTGCAGGCCACCCAAACTCACGTCTTTTCAGTAGTAGAGGGGAAGGTTGGAGGGGGGAGGCAGGACAGGTGGGTTTGCCCCAGTGTCTGGGGGGGGCCCTCCTAAACTGCCTGGGGCCACCTGTGCAGCAGCCTCCAGCCCAGCAAAGGAAAGGCAGCCGGCTCTCCCCGCCTCACCCCGTCCTTCGGAATCCCATCCGTCTGGGGAATACATCGCGCTATGGAACATAACTCTGTAATGTGCGGCTAATGTTCTGTGGACAGTTACACAGCAGCATCACCGAAGACTCACCAGCCGCCTGTCCCGCAGATGCACTGCGCCCCGCCCGCTATGTCACAGCCTCCCAAGAAAAGAGAAAGGGGCCGGGTGGGCGCCAGGCCTGGGGCAGCCTGGAGGAGCCAGTCGTCCCTGGAGCATTGGCTCAGAGACCACCAGCCTCATGGCCCTCGGATGGGGGCCACGGGGGCGGCGAGCCCAGGGCCTGCAGGCCCGTGGGTGTAATTCCGATTCCGAGCCCCCTCCTAATAACTCCCATTTCCTAACGGCCTTGCAGACGTCACCCCATTTAACCTTCAGAACAACTCCGCCGGGAAGGTATTCTCCCCGTTATATGATTGAAGAAACAGGTGCACGCAAAGTGAGTGCTCGCACCTCAGAACGGGAATCCAAGCTGCCCTGATCCATTCCAAAGCTCTCTACCCCTCTGCCAGGGCGGAGGGCCAGTCCCGCAAGTTCTCTGCACCCCCATTTCCTCATCTGCAGAAAGGCAGCATTAATTCGCCTTTGCCCCAGCTTTGAGACGGCTTGGTATTGACAGAGGGCCTGGCACAGTGTTTGAATGTGACTGTATCAGTTTGGGGTTTTCCAGAAAAACAGAACCAACAGATGTGAATACATTTAGAGGGAGAGAGAGAGAGAGAGAGATAGGGTAAGGCTGCAGACTGGAGACCCAGGGAATAAATGCAGTTTGAATCCAATGGCCATCTGTTGGCAGAATTCCCTTTCTCAGGGGAGGCCCGTCTTTGTGCTATTCAGGCCGTCACCTGATTGGGCACGGCCCACCCGCGTAGGGCCGGCAATTGGCTTTACCCGAACTCCACCAATTTGAATGTTAATCGCATCCGAAATACACCTCCACAGAAACACCCAGAATGATTGGCCAAATATCTAGGCACTGTGGCCCAGCCGAGTTGACACATAGGATTATAATGGTGAACATCCCTCCACGGCAAGCCCCTGTGGACAGGGGTGCTGCCCCCTGCTGTCAGGACCCATGGGTCTTCGCCATGGAATACAACACCCATGGCTGGCGTTTGTGTGTACATGGTGAACCCACGGGAATGTGGGGTGGTCTTATGAACGCGTGGGCACCTACACGGCTATAAAGGCACAGCATATCCCTGGTGGGGAAGAGGGGAGCCAAAGCAGTGCCCAGATCCTGGGACCACAGGGGCCACTTCACGGACCCATGAGAACCAGGGGAAGAGCTGTAGGCGGGGGCAGTCAGAATGGGTACAAATCCCGACTCCTGGCCGTGACCCTAGATAAAGAGCGGTGCGCCTCGCTGGGATTCAGTCCAGCCTCGGCGAAGAGGGAATGAGGAACCCGGCCGCGGCCAGCAGTCGGGAGCGTGTAATACACTGATGGAGGTAAATAAAGCACCTAGCTGGGCCCAGCCAGGCACACGGTAAACATAAGCTTCTTCCCTCCCCACCCTCGCTGAAGAAAAGCACGTCCGAAGCAGAGCAGAAACTTAATTAGGACTGGAAAAATGTGAATTCCAAGGCTTATTAAATTCATGATATTTTTACTTACCATGTACCCAGAAATATATTTAGCAAAGCAATTTACACCATCATTGGCTGATGGATGGTGGTTTTCCAAGCTGACTTTGAAGATGTAAATGGGCTCCAATCAGGGCTTTGCCGGGAGACGATGCTTCCCTCCATACGGCCCTGGTCCTCTGGGCCCCAGCATCACTTGGACAGCCCCCCAGGATGGGCAAATGGCCCTGCTCCCCGCCCGCCTCCACAGAGGCCAGCAGAGAAGGGGGTGGGGGCAGGCAGCAGAGAGGCAATATGATGGCAAGGATAAGAGTCATTTATCAAGCACTCACCGTGTGCCAGACGCCGAATGCTTTGCCTCTGGTGACTCAGTACCCCTCCCAGCAACCCCATGAGATAAGCACCCAGGCACCGCATCTCCCCAGCTGCGAGACCTCGGGCAAATCGCTTAAGTGTCTCCCTCTGTGCCTCAGTTTCCTCATCTGCAAAATGGAGCTAATAATAGCTATACGTGGGGAGCCCTAAGCACAGCGTCCGGACTTTAGAGACACTCAGAATGAGATACCAGTGTGGCTGTGAAAGGGTCAATTACTTGCTCAAGATCAAACGGCTGGTAAGCAGCACAGTCAAGATTCAAGGTCAGGTGTGCAGACTCTGAAGGGCGACGGTGGGCGTGTAGGACACAGCTCCCCAGTCCAGGCCTCTCTCCTTCTCTACCTTTTATGTCCAGGTGTAAGCACAGCGTGGGGGGACTGTCAGGGAAGGGGTGGGGGGCAAAGTTTGGCTGGATCTCCCCCTTGACCCTCCACAGCCAGGAAGCCCAGGCAGGAATCACGCTTTTGTGACCTGCTGACTCGGTGTGAGACGGAAGTTCTCTCCCCAGGGTCCGGGGTACCCTGGGGGGGACCGGCGGCAGCATCCCAGCCCGACCCCTTGTCTCTCCCGTTTGTCACTGTCCTCCCTTCTGGAGTGCCCTTGCCCGACACAAGGGCTTGCCGGAGTGGGATAAGCGGCTGGCCTTGAAATTTTATTTACTGAAATAATTTGCATACGAACCATCTTGCTAACGCAAAGCTGAGTATCACCCCCTCCCCACCCAGATGAAATCATCACGAAGTCCAAATGAATTGATCTGACGGTTCACAGGCCGCTGGACTGAGTAAGGCTGGAGCGCTCACGACCCTCCTGCCTGGGTGGGGAACCCTTGCCCGGGAGACGAGCTGTGTGGAAATATTTGGAAATAGCCTTGGGAAGTGGGGTAGCCTCGCGGGGAGGGAACCTGGCGTCCTCCAGGAGAAGCTGGCCAGCCCTCGAGAATCCCGTGAGCTCTCTCCTTCCACCGCCACAAGGCTGGGCTTGCGGGCTTCCAGATGGTGTGTGCAACACCTCCATTCTCCCCCTCTCGCTTCCTTCTGATCCGGCCCCCCCCCACCCCAGGACCTACGGAAACCTTCCTTGTGCTTCGAAACTGACGCTTCCACCATGAAGCCACCCTGGATTTTCCCAAGTGGAACTTCTCCTTCCTTCCCGTAACTTCCGTTTATGTCCCCTCTCCATTTGTGGTTTTGTTCTAATTACAAACTCACCTGTCGCTCCTTGAGCTCGAAGGTCTGAAAGGCTCCCCGAGGCCGGACACCTTTATCTTTCATCGTCTCCAAGAACGTGCCCCCAAATCTGCCTGGTGCTTAGCACGCTTACTATGTGTGGCGGCTACTGAAGAAATGTTTGTTGACTGGAATTGAGATATATTCCAGAAAGATGTCTTTTAAATTATTCCGAGCAGAAAGAAAATCCTTTATTAAAAATAGCAGTCTGAGTAGAAATATATAGTTTGTAGGAGGGAAGGGCCCTGGCCGAGCAGGCAGCACCCAATGGCACAGAGCCTCCCTCCTGGGCGCTCCCCACCCCCCACCGGCCCCCTCGGCACCCCTATAACCCCAGTCACCCACCACACAAAGCCAGCCACCAGCAGGGCGACAGGGGCCTAGAGAACCATCTCTCGAGGGAGGGCGGCCAACCATACTGGAAGCTTCTCAGAGAGCCCCGCAGATGAGAGCCCACCCACCCCACGTCAGACTCCCAGTGATGGTGAAGGACCTCTGAGCAGCCATGGGCCACCGTAAGAATCCGTGTAGCATTTCGAAAAGCCATGTCCCGGCCTTCCTCCTCCCGTCGATGGGCCCGATGCCAACCACGCAGCAGTTGGTGGAGACGGGGCCCAGCCCCTCCGACTGCCTCTGTCGCTATTCACTTGTCCCTCCAAGACCTCCAGGAGGGCCCTTCTTCCAACATGTCTGAAAGGCAGTGAGGACTCCCTTTAAGAGCCAAAGGACTCAGTGGCACCTGGAGGGCTCAGTCAGTTGAGTGATTTCAGCTCGGGTCATGATCTCGAAGCTGGAGAGTTCGAGCCCCGCGTGGGGCTCTGTGCGGAGAGCACAGAGCCTGCTTGGGACTCTCTTGTCCCCCCCGCCACCCTCTCTCTCTGCCACTCCCCTGCTTGTGCACACACTCTCTCTCTTTCAAAAATAAATAAACATTACAAAAATAAATACACAAAATAAAAGCCAAAGGACTCAGAAGTGCCCTAAAAAATCTAACTTGCAAATCAACTCCAATAAGTGGATTAAGTGGAGTGTGTAACAGGCCACAGCATCAAGGGCTGCGTTCTCCACAGTGAAATTGGGCCATTACCCTCCCTTGATCTTAAGGGGCTTGTCTGTAATGAGTGTGGGGCTCTTCCTCTGAGTAGCTGGCTTCCTCCCCTGCAGGTGGCCACAAGGGATGGCAGAGACCTGGGCTTGGGCAAGCGACAGCTTTGCTGGGGGCTGGCTCAGGACACAGAGGCCTGTTTACCAGGGCTCCAGATGCCCCAGAGATGAGAAGAGACTGTGGGGGCACCTCACCCCCAAGACGTGCACCCTCCCCCCGTTTCTGGGGGATCACAGGAACACTGAGCCCAGCCAGTGAGGCTTGGCTCCGCCCCACGCCCTCCCAAGTCCCCAAGTTGTCATTCCCCTCCAGCAAAGACACTCATCGCTCCTCTTGGCCTCTGCAGGCACCCAATAATAGCGATAATAGTAATAACACAAAATAAAGAACACTTAATGTGGTTTCTACGTTCAACATGCCGATTGCGGAAAACCCGAAACGCACTGCAAGGCATCAGGAATAAAATTAAAATCACATAATCCAACACTAGGGTAGATACTGTTGGCATTTTGGTACATTTGTGTCAAGACTTCTCCAGAGTGTGTGTGTGCACCTCTGCATCTATACTGTAAAGTATGGTTGGGCTCGTGCTATATACGCTGGTCCCTTAGCTCGAGATGGTGCACCTTGTCTCACGCGACTGAACGGCCTCGGATTTCCCGCCCATGGCTGCCCCATCCTTTCCACTCGTATGTCGGTCACTGATGGGGTGAAGGTCTGGCTGCCCCCATCCCTGGTCAGGAGAGAACGCCCAGCCCAGGAGGGCAGGGAAGGTAACAGCATGCATGAACCAACCGAGTGGATGGCTTATAAAGTTAAATCTTTAAAAGACAAAGAGATTCAGAGTTAATCAAAGAGTCGATTTAGTCAGAAGGTTGAAGGAGATAAAGCCGCTTCCCCGCTAAGCTTTAAATATTTAGCAAGTGAAGTCACCTCCTGTGTCCCACTCAGGAATTCCACCTCTCTCCAGACTAGGACATCCTACCGTTTTGACCATCATGGCCCCCCTGCTTGGCTTGCTCACCCCCACATCAGATCCCTTCACCCGTTACCACATCGATGCACCCATCAGCCGCTAACCAACGTGCCTCCCTGCACGTTCAGGAGCTGGTGCTCAGGGAGGCTTTCCCTGGGAGTTTGGTGGAATTAACGGGGGCATGAAGCCTTCTGGGGCAGGGGAGGGTGTGTGCATGGGGGCGGTCAGGTGGAAGGCGAGAGCCCAGAGATTAATACGGAAGGGAACCACCCAAGGCCAAGGGGACAAAACCAAAAACAAAAAAACCAACACTATTTCTGTTCTCCTTTTTTTCAGTGGTTCTCAGCCAGTGATTTGGGCCCCTAAGGGACGTTAGGAATGTCTGGAGACGTTTTGGCCATCACAGCCAGAGGCGGAAGGTGCTATGGCATCCGGGGGGCAGAGGCCAGGGATGCTGTTGAACACACGGCACATGGACAGACCCCCACACGGAAGGAGCAGGCTCCAAACGGCAATAATGTGGAGATTGAGGAAGCTACTTTCTCTTCTCTTCTTTTGTCCCTGTAACACGCACTTACACATTCCAAATTCACAGATGCAGAATCTCATGAATCCCAAAGGCAAGCCTGGGTGGCCAGCCAGAAGCACCCCCCGAAGTTCAAAAAAGTAGAAAAAAACCAGAAGGGGCGGGAACAGGGGACGTGGGCAGAGCCGTGCAAAGTCAAAGGAATTCACACACTCTCCCAAAGTTCTCAAGACCCTTGGAATGTCACCTAGGAAACCGCAAACATCGTGAGGCCCTTATCAGGTTGAGCAAGACGGGATCTGCCTGCAAAGGGGGAGGACATTGCCTGGGGAGCAAGTTGCACTTTGACGATTTTGTGGGCTGTAAAGAGAAGGGGACAGTGGTGGCAGGGTTTTGAAGGGTACGTTCTTTGAACGTTAAAGAGATTTGCTCTTCTTGGGGCTCTGTCCTCCACCCTGAACTCCTGAGACGAAGGATGGTTACAAATGGCCACTTGCTCATGCATGCCCCTTGGATGGATATTAGGTTGACTTGATGGTGTTTACAAAGGCTGTCCTGTCTGGGGCGCCTGGGTGGCTCAGTCGGTTAAGCGTCCGACTTCAGCTCAGGTCATGATCTCACAGTTTGTGAGTTCAAACCCTGCGTCAGGCTCTGTGCTGACAGCTCAGAACCTGGAGCCTGCTTCGGATTCTGTGTCTCCCTCTCTCTGCCCCTCCCCTGCTCATGCTCTGTCTCAAAATAAATAAAAAGCATTAAAAAAAATTTTTTTTAATAAAAAGAAAGAAAGGCTGTCCTGTCAAGGCCACACCCCTGCATAAAGGGCCAAGATCACCCTGTCAACTGTCCAAGAAGACGGTGTGTCCTCAGACCAGAAATTGGAGTTTTGAGATGAGCCTCTGGTCTTCATCTCCTGGCCTAGCCCGGAGGAGGGTGGTTGTCCAGGCGATGGCTCTCGGGAGTGGATGCCAAGATGATACTCGTCCAGCTCATCCTGGGAGCAAAGAGAAAGAGATTGGAGAAGAAACTTCACCTCCCTCGTGGATTATCAGGACAGTGTTTAGGAAGAAACAGAAAATCTGGAATCAACCTGCTGACCCCACTTAGTGATGGAGAGAACATCCCTTTCACAGCAGAGATGCAGGATGGAGTAGGAGAATGGAGAAATACAGATACCCCAAATATCTGTGTATCCTCCCTTTTTTCCCAAGGGTTCAGGTATCTCCTGGAAACTTCTAGAAAAGACCTAGCATTGGCATAAATTTAATCAGCAGATATTTATCTATTTCATAAGCATTTCCTGAACACCTACTGTACCCAAAGCACTGTGCCCCACAGCTAGCACAGTGCCTGGCATATAATAAGTACTTAAAAACTATTTGCTTGGGATATATGAGTGGTTAAGAGATCATCCATGTGACCAAGGAGTTTATAGTCCAGTGAAGAAGACAGACATGACGGCTTGTACTTCAGGGCAGAATTCAATCAGTACATCGCCTCAGCCTCCTTCTATATCCACCTGCTCAGCTAAAAGCAACACACAGCTCCTGGGGCCCAGAAGGCTTAGAAAATTTCTTCGTTCAGTGGACCCTAAAAATTAAATGGGAGATTTTCCCCAAAATACACCAGCTCACCCTCCCCTCTTCCCTTTGCAGAGTTGAGCCTATGAAGCCACAGTGGCGCCATCATTTTCTGCTTGTCTCCATTGAGACTGCGCTGTCTGCTGGCAATGGAACAGTCTTGGCTGTGGGGATGGGGTGGTTAGAGACCACCCACTGGATGGGGGACACTGGTACTGAGCCTTGGTTCTCTCATCGGGAAAGGGGGCTGATTTTGTCTTCCATAGAGGGTGTTGTGGAACCACAGATGCAAAATGGCTGCACACACACGGTGGTGGGCACCCAGTACACGTGGGCGTGTCTCCGTCCTGCGATGGGCTGTGTTTGTAATACATCACATGGGTCAAGGCTCTCGGAGCCCAGGGTCTTCCTCTTCCGCATCTTCCCATATCTCTCCAGTGTGTGGTGCAGCATTTGCCAGGGTAGGTGCTGAACCAGTGCCTATCGGTCAAACATCTCACACCATGTGCCTGTTGTTACAAGGGTCGTATCTTCAAAGCCAAAACCTGTGACATGCCTAGCAAGGGCAAGCATGTCCAAGGCAGGGACAGATGGAACACTCTCAAGAAGGTCAGGCCTTCGGGTCGCAAGATCGGCACCAACCTACTGGCGTGTCTGACTTTCCCATCACTTTCTGGAAGTGCTGTTTTTTGGGGGGCGGGGGGAGGAGAATGGTGAGGCCCCCAAGAGAAATTAAGTGACTTGAGCGAGGCCACAAAGAATATAATATTCCCAGAACCACTAGCTGCCCACTTCATCCTTCAATACTTTCCTCTCTTCATCTTAAAAAGTGCAAGTAAGGTAGGAGGACATCTACTCAAAAGGAAAGAAAGTTTCCTATGATTCAGATTGCCCCGGGGGGGCAATGAGGTGGGGTGGGGGCAACAGGGTCATCTGGGCAGGAGAGCAGGGGTCAGCCAACATTTTCTGCAAAGGGTCAGATGGTGGATATTTTCAGAGTATAAGTACTCAGCTCTGCCACTGTCGTGGGAAAGCGGTCCTAAACACGTAGATGAATGAGCATGGCCATGCTTCCAATAAAACTTTATTTATGGCCGCTGACATTTGAATTTGGTTTATTTTTCGCATGTCACGGGATATTATTATTCCATTATCATTATTACTCCAATACCAAATGGTTGAAAAAGCCACAATCATTCTTGTCCTGCAGGCTATAAAAAGACATCAGGCTGGATTTTGCCTTAGTTTGTTGATGCCTGCTCTAGAGATTTGGGGATGTCAGCCAGGAGCTTTGCACCCTCTCACTTCATACCCTCATCTTCCTCTTTGGAAAAGAACCTTTGGGCCAGAGGGAAATACCTGTTCCCTTAGACAAGAGGTTCAGACATAAAAATAACGCACTGCCTTCTCTACAAAGCTGTTGGATTGGCTTGCCCTCCGAGAAAGTGAATCCTGATTTGCTTTGCCATTTTTTAAAAGGGGTGGACAGCCGGATATCAAACTGGAAACCTGTGTTCTAGTCCCCCTGGCTCCCTGACCGCAGGCACCAGGGTATGGAACCCCCCGGCTTGAGGATAACTTGTAAGAAATGGGGTGAACTCAAACAGACAAGCCGACAAGCCATGAGTCTCTCTTCGCGGAGTCCGGGAAAACAGATGTTGGAGGGTTACCAGATAAACATGGTTGCAGAGATTCTGGTCCATCGCTTTGAATTTGTCCTTTGTAAATTGAACTCAGGGGAGCATTGAAGGTTTATCCGTCATATTGTGGCAGAAATAAATGAGGAGCGGGTACTCTAGGAACTAAGACAAAAACAGTCTCAAGTCCACGGCGGAGTGCAAACGAATGCTAGGGAAGCCTAAGGCTTGTAAAAAGTAAAAATATCTGAACAGGATGCATGGGCAGAGAACATCGTTATCTGCTCCCCTGACTATTCTAATATGCCGCTTATAGAAGCCTGAGAAATCATCAGAGGCCTTAGGGCCTGGAGAAGATTTGGCTGGACCTAAAAGAAGTCAGACCAGAGGGAAGACAACTTTAGAATAACCTGAAAACAGAGACATGTGTTCACAGACGGACACTTTCATTCATTCATTAAATATTTATTTCCTGCTTATTATGTTCCGAGCGCTAAGCTATAGGTACTAGAAGAGGCACGCTGAACAAGATGAAGTGCCCGGCTTCGAGAGCCCGGGAGTGGGGTGAGGCTGGCAGATACAGGTTGGAAAGGTATCTTAGAGCCGGAAGAGTCGTCAGGGCCTCAGGGCAGGGGTGCTTCACGGGGTGCAGCCCCCTGGGCGGCTGCCCCCTTGCGGAAGCCTGGCTACCTGCAGCCTTCCCAGGGGGGCACCTGGGGAGTCTGGGGAGGATGGCTTGGTGGGTCCCCGCGGGAGGAGTGAGCGCGGGACCTCAGCACCAAGTCTGCTCCCGGGACAGGGGGCGGCCGTGAGCCAGCAAGACCCCGGGGAGACAGCTCAAATTCATCTGCCTGCCCTCCGCCTCTCTTCCTGCTCAGAAAATCACCCCTGCCCTGCTCTGCAGAGGGAGCTGCCCCAGGAGGTAAGAGCCACAGGGTCTGAGGGCTGGTGGGGACAGCCGAGGGAGAAAGCAAATCAAAGGCTGTGCCCCCACGCCCCTGCGTGCTCCCTCCTGCCTGGTCAGCACCCTGTCCCTGGCATGGATGGTTTCATTTTTCCGAGGAGGAAAAGAACAAACGCAGTAGATAATTGTAGTGAAACGGCCGATAAGTAACGTTTGGTCTCCTTTTTACAACCATTCCCTAGGGCCCCATTATGGTAATTTTTCTTCTATAACTGGCAAATTGTATAACGAGTCAGATGATAAACCAGCAAGCAAGGCAGAAATTTGCATTTTAATACAACTGCCTGTATCAATCTCCCCTCCCCCCATCTCGGGAGGTCAAGGCCTCTGGATCCTGGGCCCCCAAGCGTCCTGCCCTCCGGGCTCCCTTCTCTGACTCCTGAGTGGGTGAGTCTGGGGCACTCAGTGAATGCAGCGTTCTAACTTCTACAGACGTTGTGCAGCATAGAGATTAAGCCCCAGGGCCCGGGAAGCAGCCAGCCTGGCCGACTCCAGCTCCCCCATTTACCCACTGGGGGTCCTCGGGCACTATCCTACACTGTGCCTCAGTTTCCTCTTCTGTAAAATGGGACGATCATACCACCTACACTATAAGACTTTTTAGTGGATGCCTGACGCATAGCATATGCTCCATAAATGTTCTTAATGATGTTGTTGCGGCATGAAGATGACGGCCATGGGTTCCGGGAAGGCCCCTGGGTTCTTAGGACAAAGGTTTCCCTCCTGAAGACTGTAGTTAGCGACTCAGCCCTGCTCCCCGGGCCCCTTACGTGTGCTCTTTGGTCCACACCACCCTCACTACCACCTCCCCGGGCCATGACTCTGTCTTGAGCTTCAGAGCCCAGGAGTCCTTGAAAGGCTCTGCAATGTGGGTGTCAAGAAACCAGCTCAGGGGTATGGAAGATCTCTCTCTCTCTCTCTCTCTGTCCCTCCCTCACACGCACGCACACACAGCACATTCATCGAGGCTTCCTCTGCACCACACGATGCAGGTTTGGCCTCGGCTCCATCACCTCCAGCGGTGTGGCTCTGGAGAAGCAAGTCCCTTTCCCTGTCCACACACTGGGAGCTACAACGTCTCCTGTCGGGAGGACCGAAGGGGTTAACAGACACCCGTGCCTGGCACCCAAAAAACACCAGTTGAATACACCAATTAGTTGCCTCCAAAAGGCGCTGACAACCTCGGCCAGCTTTTTGGCATGGCGGTTACATTTGGCAGGGACG
Organism: Lynx canadensis; assembly: GCF_007474595.2. Lineage (NCBI taxonomy): Eukaryota > Metazoa > Chordata > Mammalia > Carnivora > Felidae > Lynx > Lynx canadensis. The sequence goes on from NC_044316.2 coordinate 53,526,295, forward strand.
GCCGGTGCTTTCACGCTCAAGAGAAGCCAAGCGGTATCCAGAAAACCCTGCCAACAACCCGGGATTATTATTTTAGCTCCATAAGTGAGGCCTCTGGGGAGTTGGCACATGCCCTATTGTTTGAATTTATAACGCGGGCTCCTCCAGCAGCCGGGAGGGAGGAAAGGGTTGTGATAACAGCGGATTTTTTGAGGGTTATTTTTAGAATGGCATACAACCCATTGAGACCATTGGAGATTCCAAACCAGACCTCGGAGTTGAGTTGAGATTTGCCTGGTGATGAGGTTTTCGTCCTCCTCCTCCTTACCTGGGGCGGGGGGGGGGGGGGGTGCTGCTTTTCATATGCAAAATGAGTCACAGACCATGATGAGGACTTTGGTGGTGGTGTCACAGCTAAGATCATTCATTCATCCATTCCGCACATATCTACTGACCTCCTATGGTGTCCCAGGTCAAGTCCAAGTGCTTGAGATACATTCGGCCGCAAAACGGACCGCATGTCCTACCTTCGTGGAGGGTACATTCTACTGTGGTGAGACACACACACCCAATAAGCACAGAATGTCGGTGAATTAAATTGTCATTCAGAACATGTAAGTGATCCAGGGGGACCAAGTTGAATGCTTCATAGGATGTATATACATATATCAAATTATTGGCCCCAGTTTTCCACTCCCTCCTACTAGAAGAATCCTATATCCTGGCTCCCTGCAGTAGACATAGCAGCCCCCCACCCACCCCCTATCCAGGAAAAGTGAGTGCATTTCCCTGCCCCACTGATCTGGCCTTGGCCACGTGACCGTTTTAGACCATCAGTATGTCATCAACCACGATGTCGCAGAGGTTTTACACGTGCTCCTGAGCTCTGGTGTGGCTTCTGTGTTTCTCTCTGCCAGTGCCATGGAAAGAGCATGCCCCGGGTAAAGGAAGACATGAGAAGTAGGCTTATATTCCGGGAAGCTTGGGGTCCGGCCTGGCTCAGCCGTACCCCGCCTGAATGAGCCCAGTCACAGCCAACTTACAGACTCTCTGACATAAAATAAAACGCTGTGGAAAACGTTCCATGTTTGTCTTCTGTCGCTGCCATAGCAGACCGCCACACTTAGCAGCTTAAGACAACACACATGCATGCATGATCTCACAGCTCTGAGGGTCAGGAGCCCGAGAGGGCTCCAGGGTTTAGAAGGACAAAACGTACGTATCAGCTAGCAGGGTTCTTCCCAGGAGGCTCTGAGGAGAATATGCCACCAAGCTCATACGTGTTGTTGGCCAAATTCAGTTTACTGAGGCCCGTTTCCTTGCTGGACATCAGCTAGGCACTATTGTTATCATCTAGAAGCTTCTCCCTGGTCCTTGCATCTCAGAACCGGCAATGGCATGTGGAAGACTTCTCACCCTTGGAATCTCATTGACTTCCCCTCTGCCGCATCTTCCTTCTCCCTTTTCTGTCCCGTTGCTTTGACTTTTCTGCCTTTTCTTTCTGATTTTAAGGACTCAGGCGATTACAGTGGGTCCACCCAGATATACCAGGATAATCTCCGCATCGTAAGGTCATCTGATTTGTCACCTTCATTACATCTACAAAGTCCCTTCACAGTGGTGCCCAGAATCGTGTTCAATTAACCAGCCGTGGGAGGGGACTCTTGACGGAATACCTTTAGAATGCTCTCCACTGCAACCTGTAGTTCGGGGCTGTTTGTTACACACACCATCACAGCAGAAACCTGACCCAGAGAGTGCTCAAGATGGGCCCCACTGAGAAGGTAACACCCAAGCAAAGACCTTCTCCAAGCTGTCCTTTGTCAACCTACAGCTTGAGCCTACTTTAAGCCATCAATAGTCATGTCTATGACAGAAATACCTAGGGTTGGGCACAGCAGCACAGTGGAGGAATGTGATCTCTGAATGACCCAGAGAGAAGCAGAGAGGTCCCACCGATGCCGTAAGCCACTGCACTGTCAGATCCACCACTTTGGCCTGGACCACGGAAGTTCACAAGTACGACAGACATCGTGATCCGAAACAGCACGCAGAGGGTAGACGGCGTGAATGACAACTCAGTGGCAGAGAAAAGAAACAAGCCTGATTAAAGACACGCTAAGTAGCAAAGAAGAACAAGTAAGGGAGAGTCAGACAGTGGAGTTGGGGGAGGTACCGTGAGAAGCACAAGGCTCTGCAGTGAGGTTCCTAACTACAAGGGGATTCAGGGCATTGTTGGTCCTAGAGGCCAGGGGGTGAACAGTGACAACTACCTGTGTCCCATCACGTATGTGCCCCCCCCAGTGCCTAACACGGTTACGTAGCACACCTAGGGTGCATGTGATGTGTAACAGGAAATCCCGCTAACTGACTGACAACTCCAAGGAATGAGTCTGACCCCACCACGTTCCCTAGGACCAGGAGGGGGTCCCAGCTTCAGTCACTAGCAAGGCCGAGATGAATGACATTCACATGGTGACACGTGTCCCCAGAATGTCACTAGGTTGAGTTCCTCTTCCCTCAATCAATATTTGCAAGGCCGGGTACGTTGCGGCCATAAAGGCAGATGAGGTATGACTCCTGTCATTAAGAAGCTTGCCAACTCAGAGATGATATAAGATATCAGGTAGGTAACTCGGATAAAAAGGAGAAATTGATGGGTACCATGACCAAGTATAGAGAAAGTGTTCCGAGATTTCCCAGGAGGAAGATTACTTCCCGCTTGGGCGGGTGGGAGGGGGTGGAGAGGAGGGAGAAAGGAAGACACCAAAGCAGCATGGGGGGCATGGTGTTTGAGCCCAACCTTGCCCCAGATCAAAGGCAAGGTCCCCCGCGGAGGGCCTGTGTGAGCAGGTGAGGCCGTGGACAGCATGGGGCGGTGCGTCTGGGAGGGAGGTGGCAGGCTGGGGCCGGGGCCAGACCCGGGAAGGTTAAGCAGCTGGGCCCAGTTGTCTCTGTGCATACTCCCACTGCCATTCACTTTCTCTACACTGAGGGGCAAATAACAGGTGTTTTCTTTGGAAGCTTCCAAGGATGAGGACTAGGAGGCCCTCTCAGTTATTCTTTATGCTGGAAGACTTAGGGGCTCAAGCTTTCGGGAATGGAAGGGATATTAAGGGTTACCCCCGCCCGGTGGATGCTGAGTCCCTGCCTGCTCTGTGTGCTGTTTCACCCCTGCACGCCCAGCAGACCCGGCTCGGATGTCACGCCCAGTACTCCGGAGTCCGCGGGGGCTAAGATGAGGCATCCCCACCATTGCCCCCCAAGCCACCACTCTCCTGAGCCCCACTCGATCACTTCCAGTGGTGTCCAGGTTCACACCCCACACCCATACATTGTCTGGGGACACAGTGGAGGGAACAGTATCTTCCCATTCCCACAGAAGGGACCTCCTCCCGCCCTTTCCATCAAGTGCTTCCTTGAGTGTGCACAGAATAGCCCCTTCCAGCTGGCCTCCCCCTGTCCCTTCCTTGCCTTTCTGAGCCAGAAGGTGGCTGGAAGGCTAGAGAAATGTCCCAAACCTTTCAGAATCAAAGATCCAGGGTCTGGGGGTGAGGGGCGCATTCCTAATGGGAGGTCCAGAACCTCTCCAAGTTTGGAAACTGGTAGCTGTGCTGGAATGAGGAGGGGCTAGGAGCTCACTTCCTCCTCATCAACAGGCTGGAGAGAAGGATCCAGAGCCAAAACCTGAGCTCCTATGTTTCCTGTCCACACACTTCTTCCAAACTCTTGTCAAGATGAGACAAACTGCTTTTCCAGAAATCCAACCAGGGGGGTGTTAATAATAATGGCATCTACTGGAAAATGGCTCGGGGGGAGCACACTACATAACTGAAGGCCTTTGAGAGCTTGTGTGGAGAAATTCCATGTCGTAAGAAAGGCAGCTCTGGGCAGCAGCTGAGGACTTAATGGTACACACACAGGGCCACTTCCCAGAAGGACCCTTGCGTTTTGGTTTGTGCCCAAGGCCAGACACCTCTTGCAGGCTTAGTCCCTCCTGGTGCCCGTCCTCAGTCTGCAGTCCCCAAAAGACACACAAGAGGCCCAAGGACACAGGGAAACACACAAGACCCTCTAAATCAGAAGGCTGAGCGGCATCCCTCCCAAACCCCTCACTCGGACCACAGAAGGAACGGCCGGCAACCTCTCTCTGCTTTTCCTTCAAGGAAAGACGTGGAACGTGCGGAGGGGAGAGTCCTGAGCCCCTGGGCCTCCTTCCAGGTATCTGATCCCCATGATGGAACAACTATACAGGAACCTTCTAAAGACGACTGCCTCGGGGCACCTGGGTGTCTCACTCAATTGAGCGTCCGACTTCTGTTCAGGTCACGATCTCGCGGTCTGTGCGTCGGGCTCTGTGCTGACAGCTCAGAGCTTGGAACCTGCTTTGGATTTTGTGTCTCCCTTTCTCCACCCCTCTCCCCACCCCCCTTCCTCTCGCTCTCTCAAAAATAAGCAAACACTGAAAAAACTTTTTAATAAAAATAAAGGTGACTGCCTCATCTTACGTGGCCCCATCTCCCTTCACGATGAAGAATGCGGAGTCGCAGGACCCAGAGCCAGCTGTCAGAGAGAATGGCATCATGGTCCATGTCCCGGGGGAGCTTGGGTATGCACAGGCGTGCACCCAGCGTGCCCTCTGGTCGCCGGGAAGGCCAGCGTCGGAGGTAAAGAAGGAAGCCCTGTGCTGAGCAGGGATTTTCCCAGGGTCTGTATTCACCCAGGGTCTCCGCCAGGGTCTGTATTCACGCCGACACCGTCCGTGCACTGGCCTCGTCTTGCCCTAAGCCCAGAGCTGCCAGCACTTGGCAGCCGGTACCCCAGGACGTCTCTGGATGCTGCCGGATGCTTTGATCTCCCCAGCAAGTGCCCGGCGGCAGTGGTTTACTATCTAAACACCGCATCCGGAATCTGACAGCGAAACAAGCACTTGGGTGACACCCAACTGCAGCACCAACACAGACACGCTGACATTTCCATCTGCCCCTCTGTCCCCAGAGCCCCCCTATGTGAGAGAAGCCACAGGCAAAAAAGTAGGTCACCCTGCTCCGGGTGGAACAAGGCAGATGCTTACCAGATGCTCAGCTACCTGCTTTTTGGGGTATGAAGCAGAGGTGTGATACGTAAAGGAGGGGGCGATCCTTTGCCCAACTCCCCAGCAAACTGCAGCTGGGTGAGTGGGAATATACTTGGGTCTAGGCCAGTGGTTCTCAACTCTGTTCGAATCTCTAGAGAAGCTTCACTTTAAGTAAAAAACAAAAACGAAAACAACACACACACGCACACAAACACTAACGTCTGGGCCCCACCCAAGACCAATTAATTTAGAGCCTCCGGAGGAGAGGCCAAGGTGTCATTAATAACTGGAATGTCTCCAGATACTCTAAGAATGTGCAGTCATGGGTGAGCGACCGCTGGTCAGGGAGCGGCGGGGACAGCCCGTCCCTTGGTGATCTGCAAGCGGGAAGAAAGGACGGGCAGGGCAGAGAACGTGGCTCTGTTCGGAGGCTCCTTGCATTTTTCTACTTCCTCGACCTGTCCTTGAGTAACAGGTGCCTCCACCTGGAACGCCCCCTTCCCTCCCACTCACTGCATTTGACCAATTCGTCCTTCTTCCTCGGGTACTCACAGCACCTGGCGCGCACCTGCTCATCACGAGGGCTGTCTTCCTGTCCGTCATGAGTTCTGCCGAGATCTCCTTTCCCCTGCTCAACGCTGAGCTCTCAGGGGGGGTCTCGGTCGTCTGCCGACCCCATACCTCCTGGCCTTGTTAGAAATGCGAAATCTCAGGCTCTACCTCAGAGTCCAATTACATTAGAAACCCTGGAGGTGGGCCCGGCAGTCTGAATTTTAATAAGCCTTCTGAGTGATGCTGATGCGGGTTTCCTATTCAGAATCACTGCTCTGGGCGCTAGGCCCTGGCTGCTCAAAGTGTGGTCCTTGGGCCAGTAGCCTCAGCCCCTCCCTGGGAACTGGTTAGAAAGGCAGAGTGTCAGGCTATACCTAGACGTGCTGAATCAGAATCTACATTTTAAAAAAATTTTTGTACATGTTTTTATTATTCTTGAGAGATACAGAGAGACAGAGAGCGCGCGCGCACAAGCAACTGGGAGAGGGGCAGAGACAGACAGGGACAGAGGATCCAAACCAGGCTCCGCGCTAACAGAAGCGCCCGACGCGGGGCTCCAACTCACAAACTGTGAGATTATGACCTGGGCTGAAGCAGGACGCTGACTGAGCCCCCCAGGTGCCCCCAGAATCTGCATTTTAAAAAGCTGTGCAGGGGATGTGTATCCGCACAGTCCTGCATGACGGATGCTGAGATAGGAGATGTCCGGAAATACCCTGACTGGCTCACTGAAAAGGAAGGGCTGGTAAGCAACACTTTTCTTTTGTCATGAGGACCCTATCTTTCAACCCCGCGTCAGAAGATCTAAGCTTTGGGCCATCTGAGCGGCTCAGTCGCTTTAACGTCTGACTCTTGATTTCGGCCTAAGTCAAGATCTCACGGTTCGTGGGATCGAGCCCCACACGTTGGGCTCTGTGCAGACTATGGAGTCTGCTTAAGATTCTTTCTCTCCCTCTAAAAAAAAAAAGAAAGAAAAGAAAGAAAGAAAGAAAGAAAGAGAAAAGAAGAAAAGAAAAAAGAAAAATCTCAGCTTTTCTCACAAGCTGAAGGTGCTAGGCGTCCATATATAGGTTCTAGAAAGGTCATCTAACACACAAGTGGCCTAGCCTCTACCTCTGAGTTAGAGAACAGCTTACAAGATCTGGTGCCGTGGTTGCTATATCTGGTCATGGCATCTTGGCCATCCACATTCCCGGAACTGTCCCCTGGACACAGCCCCTTAACATGGCCCAGGTGGTCGACTTGCTTTCAAGGGGCCACCGCTGTGGAGTGACGGCCTGAGTTGCCCCACGGTTGTCATCTAAGCCAGGTTGAGCTTCCCGCTCGTTGGTCCTCTCTCCTGCAATCTTGTCCCTTTTGACGTTCCTCAGACATGCCCCCGTGAAGTGAGCTGAAGAAGAGTGGCATCAGACCTTAGCTCCAAGAGTGGCACTCAGCTGGCGGGGCAGAGACGGGGAAAGGGGGGAGGAGGTGTGGGCTCTCCCTGACTCACTGCCCACATTCCCTTCAATCCATTTCAGCGAACCCTCGAGTGCCCACTGTGTGCATAGCTTGGTGCTTTTCTCCTGCCCCAGCTTATCTGTCACATTAAAGGTCGTTAAAAATTTATTCAACGTGAGACTGATATTGAGATGCTGGCTTCCCCTGACAGGTTATAAATAGCTGCTTTGAGTCCAATTTGGGGTTTTGATTTAAAAAAAAAAAAGGGAGTTATCAAGGCATCCATCTGTGATTGAATCAGAGCCTCTTCTCCGTCTTCTCCCAGAACCCATCGTCCAAGGCCATTACTACTCCCCCTGCTCAGAGAATATTGTGTATGGAGCTTTAATGTCCCCTGGGGAAGTGAGACCATTACAGAAAAAAAAAGACGTATTTCCATCTCTATTCCAATACGCACAACCTAATTAAGATTTTATAAACACTCACCCAACAGGAAAACACACACACACACACACATTCGCGCACACCTAAATTAGCAAGGCAAATATTGTCTAGATTAAGTGGTTTTCTTGCCTGTTTCTGTCCAGCTTTAATTAAGCTTCTGTCACTGGGAGGGTGTCATCAGTCGAATTGTCTGATTTTGATTCTTTAGGTTTGGGTCATTGGGTCACCAGATGCCCCTCCCCCCCAATTGCCCCTTTCCCTGGGAGTCACTACTCCGTCTTCCTGAGAGCCCCATCGGCTGCCTGTCCCTGTGGCTGGGCCCTAGGAGGAAAGAGAAGGGCCTTGCCACACAGCAGCCACATCTAAGTGGCCTCCCCGTGTGGCACCAGCTCACCAGGGCTGTTGTGCAACTGACCTTGGCAGAGCTGTACCTGTGGGACTGCCTGGTGGCAGTGGCATCCTGCCAACAGGCCCTGATGCCAGCTCTGGGGACAGGAAGCACAGGCTCCCTGGGCCCCCCTCCCTTGATCCCCATTTCCCAAAGTGCCAACAGCGCCACCTCTCTGCACCCTAAGGTACCGCCTCGGCTCGGCCCTGCCGGGGTCTGCTCTCCCATCCCGACTGCCACGCTCTTTCCAATGGAAGAAAATACAGAACATAATTAGCTTTCTCTTCCTTTTCGTGTCCCTGGGGCTGTTTGGAAGAGAACATTTTTTTTTCACACGTGTAGAAAATTAAATCTGTTGTGTTTTTGAGCAGCATGGACGGGAGGAGTTGAGGAGACGTGTCCCTGGCTCATCGGGGCAGAGCTGGGGGGATGGGGGACAGGGAAACCGCTCTTGGAGACAGAGTGCCTGGGGACAGAGAGGGGCCCGCCACCTGGCCTCCCGGGCAGCTTCGGCCTGGGAGCAATTCTCTGGTTCCCCGGAAGGAAGCCGCAGCTACACCTACCAGGTGAAACCCAATCAGAACTTCCCAAGAGACATGTCAGCAGTCGCAGGAAGAACAGGCATGAGGTGCCAAGAAGACCAAGCAGTGGTGACTTCTGAGTGCGTCACTCCTAGCTGGACCCAGCCCTCTGCAGCACATACCCTCTCATCCACGCAGGGACCAGGGCTGGGAGGCCTATGAGGGTGAACATAAAGATGTGGGTGTAATGATCCCATCTGAAAGATGGCAAAAGTGAGGCCTGGCGGGGGGAGTAGTTATGAGGACGCACCCCTGATCTGCCCGCTCCTTGCCCAAGAGACAAAGAGAACTCATGCTTCGCTTCCCGCACCCCAGAGGGAAGAAGCTTCAGCTCTTCTCTCCGCCCAGAAGATGCAGAAATCCAGGCAAAGAGCAGAAAGGCTGTTGCACAGACATGAGAAAGAGATTGCTGGTAGGGATTTATTTTCATTCAATGAGAACTTCTCCAGTGTAAGTCTCTCCACTAGAGAAACAAGAGAGTCACACAGCCTGCCTTTGGGGTATTTACAGTCTGAAGGGGAAATGATTAACTCCCAAAGCAATGGTGGCCGGAGAGCCACGTCTAAGGAAACGTGGACACGTGACGGACAGGCTGGCTGTCCGAGCCTTGCTGCCGAGCCTCCCTCGGGCCGCCCACCCGTGTGGCCCGCCGTCCTCTGGTGTCCCCGCTCCGCCCCCGCCCCCCACCCCCACCCTGGGGACAGCCGCAGCCGCCGCCAAGGCAGCCAGGCCCTCGTGAATTAGCTGAAGTGACACTCACTTTGTATACACATGTTTACAATCAGGGCCAGATGGTGAAGTGTTGGATCCGTTTCAATGCCACTCCAGCTTGCTTTGCTGAGCCGGGCTTGGCACGTGGCACAATAGCAACAAACGGGGAGGGGGCGACCCCTTTCTTAGACACCAGCTCTGGATGTGCTCTTGATCTGAGAGGATATTTATTAGCCCCCACTTAAAAGCAGCCTCAGCTTGCCAGCTGTCAGAACTTTTTATCAAGTCTCCTGAAATTCTACAGACAGAAGAAAGAAACATAGCCCATTCTGATATTTTCCAGAGCTTCTTTCCTTTTTTTTAAAAATAAATAAATAAATAAAGCACGCTTGATGGAAAGGAGCTTGCAAGCCATCACCGATGACAGTGTTTATGTTGCCAAATTATTTGTGCTAGCAGGAAGAGAGGGCGGACTGAACGCGGATCAAACGGAATGATTGTTTACCAAACTATAAAGACACCCTTCAGTGACATGATAGGGGAAAAGGGACATGGGTAGGATGCCGGCAATGTGCCAGAGACCGAGTCAGACAAGCCTGTGTGTCGCCAGGCCCATCGGGGACACCTGCACTCTGGGGCCAGAAGGAAAGCCGGACCGCAGGCCCGCGAGCAGAGAGGAGCCAAAGTTTCCGGCTCGCCCAGAAAGGTAGGTGACAGGAGAGCCCCTCTGCACCTGCCCTGAAAACATCCCTTCCCACCAAGACCCATGAAAACCAGCTAGAAGGAAAGAAAAACCAGAGATAGACGCTTGGAATCTTCATAAGGTCTCAGGAGAAAGCACCAGAAGTTTTGGGAAAGAACCTTCCAGAACTCCTCCAACAGAATGGGGGCATCTCATTCAGATTGTCCCTCTGGGAGGTTGTACATTTACTCCAGGGATGTGGCCAGTATCAAAAACATCTTATTTTGAAATTCAGCTTTTGAGACTGACTTTAGAGTTGGTTCATGAGAAATGTTTTAACTTGAGCTGTTTAGCTTGTGGGGGGAGGGGAGAAGGGGGGGGGTGCCGGTGGCAGGATTCCGAATTGGTTGGCACCGAGCAGGTTCCAAATGGTGACTCACTGACCACTGCCCCCCAAAAAGATCTGGCTCCGAAGAAGCAGCTTTGTTACCTTTGAGAATGTTGGAATCTGCCTGGGCTTCTTGTTCAAGGTAATTCCAGAAGGAAACTCCAGAAATGGTTTCAGCAATAGCAACATGTCTGAGCATTACAGAGAGGCTAGGATGACAGACGAAGGAGAAAATTGCATGCTTTTGAAAGAGCACACACACACATACACATACACACACATACAAACATATACACACATACACATATGCATACATACACATATGTACACACACACACACACAAGTCAGAGGACACACTCAGAGACTGGCCCCTAGGCACCCCCTTCAGTGAACTGGCCGTGTATTCAGCCCCACACACAAGCACAGGCCCAGTCAGATGTTTGGGTCCATTTCGATCACTGACGAATTCCCAGAGGCCAGGCCAGCCCAAAGCACGTGCTCAGGAAATATTTATGGAACGCGGACCAGGGACACAATGTTAGATGAGGTCTGGAGTAGGAAGAAGCGAGTGTGGTCGCCAGCCTCTAGGATGACCTCAGGGACCCCCCTCCTGGCACTCACATCCGTGTGTCGTCCCTTCCCACACCGTGCCGGGGGGCAGGGTCTCTGGGACCGAGAGAATATGGCAGAAGCGATGGGGTGGCACGTCTGAGATCAGGTTACGAAAGACACGGCAGCCTGGGGGAGGCCAGCTGCCATGCATAAGCAGCCCTGCGGAGAGGCCCACGGGGAGGGAGGCTGAGGCTCCCTGCAAGCAGCCAGCAAGGAACCGAGGCCTCTAACAACCGCCATCTGAGTGACCGGCTTTGGATGTGGAGCCCCAGACCGCAGCCCCAGCCAACACAGAGACACCGCGACCACAACCTCTCCAAAGACCCTGAACCACAACCTCCCGACTGAGCCGCTTCTGGATTCCTGGCTCCGAGAACAAACTGGGAGACAACAAATGCTTGTTTTTTACGCCACTGCATTTTGGGGGTAAATTTGTTACGCGGCACTAGTAACCAGTACAGTGAGGGGATGGAGGAAGCATGGCCTAGATACGTACTTTTGCTTTCAGCCCTGAAGGCTGTATTTTTTACCCAAACTCTGGTCCTTTTCTTCAAAATCTGTTGAGGAGCCCCAAAGAATGATGTGGCTGGTGATACCTATCTCGTAATAAGGAGTCCAGTTTACTCGTGTTTCAGGAACGTAGTCTCCGCTCTTTACGCTCACTCCCCACACTCCTCAGGTGTTTCTCACCTGGGTCAGGAGAGGTGGCTCTATTTCCTTTATGACTTTTCTTTTGTCTTCTTTTGTCATTTGACTTTCCAAGGGACTGCCTGGCCCCAGCTACTGCAGGTGACCTATAATAGGCACTCAATAAATATTCCCTGAATGAATGAATGAATGAATGAACGAACGAATGAACAGCCAAGGCCCCATGTACGCTACTTACAACAGGACGGCCTGAGGTGCACGACCGGGCTCTCTCCCCTGGGATCGGGGCCTGGGCAGGGCGGGAGGGAGCAGGAAGGGAGAGATTGACTCATTATTACTGCTTGAGCTAATGAGCTGGGACTGAGAAGTAAAACAGCAGACTGCAGGATGGAGAGAGACGGAGACTTCTCTGACCATGATTATCTAGAAGACACAGCAGCAGATTGGGAATGAGCCGGTTTTCATTACTGGGTAATGAACCCAAATGCTAGAAGAAAGGGATGGTTGGCTGGAAAAAGGAAGGAGGCTGTGCTCATGCTCCGTTGTCAGGCAAGAGCCAGGGAAGCCCCGGGCAGCAGAAGAGAGATGCCCCAGACTAGGACGGGGCATGGGGGGAAGCACCCAGGTGGGCATCCCTCTATTTTGTTCCAGGGAGAATGAACCCATCATCACCTTGAACAAGGAATTGAACCTTTGGGCGGAGCCAGCTTCCCCCTCTGGCTGCCGTCACCTGGGCCCCTGCAGCCTGCTTCCTGAAGTTTTGGGAATCTATCCTGACAAAACACCCCAGAGTCCGTGCTATAAGCGTGGATGTCCTGGGCACGAGCGCTAATGGAAATGACCCGTTGCCCACTGTGGAGGCCACATGACCTCCCTGAATATGGGAAGAGTGTTCAGGGCCTTGGGCCTCTGCTTTCCAGATTTTACAAATAAGAATAAGGATGCTCAGTACAATCTGAAGTCCAGATACATGGCGAGTAATGCATTTAGTATAAGTATATCCCAACTATTGCATGGTATATACTTACAGCAAAATTTATAATGAATGCATTTCTGGAATGTATCTGGAATCCAAATTGAACTCCGTCATCCTATATTTTATCTGGCAATCCTATGATCATCCTCCTCTACAACCCACCTCTTCTACCCTCTCCCATTCCCTGCAACGACACGGGTGGTTTGAGATACGGAAGTTCACCGCCTCTCGGCCTTTGGGCTAAGATCAAGCGTGAGATACGGAAGTTCATCTCTGTGCCAGCCTCAGAGAGATGCAAAGATGAACTGTATGATTTAGTGAGAGCGACAGTTACTCATGGTCCCACTTACTGTCGCTGCATGGCAAACCACCCCAAAATTTAGTCGCTTATATCAACCAGGTTATTATGCTCAGAGAGTCTCGGGCTGACCTGTCTCTGCTCCGTTCTTTGGGGCTTCGGCTGGGAAGACTCAGTGGCAGGGGACACTCACCTGCTGGGGGCTGGAATCACCTGTCTGGGGGATGACGCTGACTGTCTGGCTGGGACCTTAGCCCCAGGAGCCCCTGCACATGGCTTCTTCTTGTCATCTGAGCATCCTCACATCCTGGTCGTGGAACTTCCAGGCAGCTCAGGGATCCAAAGGTGAGTGTCCCAAGAGATCCCAGGCAGACTTCTGATCTAGTGTTACTTGCCCCGTAATCTCTTGGGGGAAACAGACACGGTCAGCCCAGATACAAGGAGAGGAGAACAGACCCATCCTCTCTGGGTGGCTGGAGGGTCAGAGGATCTCGGGGGCGGGTCCTGAACTACCGCAGGCGGAAGGGAGGAGTCCGCAGGAGCGGTGGGAGGAGCAAGACGGAAAAGGTGGGAAAGTCCTGGTGGCGCCCTAGGGACTGGGAGGGGAGGCCTGGCAGGGGCGGAGGGAAGCTCCGAGAGGCCAGGAAGGCCCAGGAATCAGGAGACCCGGGCGCGGCCAGGACCACGCGGGCCGGGCGCACGCACGGAGGATGGCGGGCATGGGTCCCCGCGGAAACCATCGGCGGAGGGGCGGGGGTGGGAGGCGGCCGGGAGCGCCGGAAAAGCTCCTGTGCCGGGGAAGGTTTGCCCCGCGCTTTCTCCGAATCGTCTGCCACCGACGCCGCGTTCGACTGACACCATCTGCGCTGCTCCTGCTCCCGGCCCCCCGGGCTCCCTCTCCACTCCCACCCATCTGCACACGCGGCTCCGCGCCCCCCACCCCGGCTCGGCTCGAGAACAGAAAACATCTGCCTGCAGCAAAGCCCGCTCCTCCCACCTCGCCTGAGCCGGGTTTTGGCTGCCAACACGCGGCCTGGGACCGGATTCTGCAAACCTGGGGACGGCCCTCCCTTCGAGGCCGCGCGGAGGCACGTGGGGACCTCCAGAGGGCAGAGAGTCGGGCCAGAACCAAGGCGCGCTCGGCCAGGGTCGCGGGCCGCCAGAGACCCCACACAGTGCCTTGCGCCCACACCCGCCTTGCCACTCCCCCCAGTGCTGCCTCGGGGAGGAGGCAGCCGCGTTAACCTTGGGCCTTTTTGCCTGGATGCTCACAGCAGCCCGCCTCCCCAGCGCACCTGCCTCCAGGACGCCAGCAGCTCGCCTGACTGTTGTTTGTGGTGGGGGGAGCTGGCACCACATGGAGACCGTGCCTTTTGAAGCCTGAGTTAATTGGATTTTACAGCATCTTCCCTTGCCTGCCTCGTCCTTATTAAATGGCAGAGAGCAGAGAAGGAGAGGAGCAGCTGATCATCATACAGGGAGAGGAAAAGGTTAGGACAATGGCCTCTTTGTGGAAAGTAATCAATGCTCAGCCTCCCCCCCCCCCATCCCCAACCCTCCCAGTGCCGAAGCTCAAACAGCGCCTAGAACCTGGGGAGAGCGCGAAAAGGTTAGCTGTCTTTATTACTATTCTTATCATTACCGGCCTCGAAGAGGGTCGTAATCTCAGCCACATACCTACATAATTGTGTGTGTGTGTGTGTGTGTGTGTGTGTGTGCGCGCGCGCGCGCACGCACAGGCATACACGCATGCATACATCTCATGCATTCGCACCCAGCTAACACGTGACCCGGGATGCCCTGCGAAGGACCCAGGGGCGCAGCACCCTAGATCTGCTGTTTGGATGGAGAATTGCCTCGCCCAGCCTGGAGCTACAGCTGCTGAGTCACCTTGGGCTTCAACTACTCCTGTGCATCCTACACGATCCGTGATGATGGGGTCCGAGGAGCATTCCGGAGGGATCCCTTCACCGTGCTCTCCGAGGCCCTTAGCTGAATCGAAAAGGGGTGGCTTCTTCAAAAGAGCGCTGGCAGCGTTGACTAGTGCAGTAGACTGAATTTCCAGCCGGGTGCGCCACTGCCCTGTGGTAGAATTCCGCGTCCTCGCCTCTGCCGTGGCCTCCAGGAAGGTGGCGTGACCTTCCCCACCCTTGACATCAGGCTTGCCCGGTGAACCCGCTTTGGCCACGGGGGTGCAAGCAGTTGCAAAGTTAGTAAAGGCTTGAAATGAGCTCGCGTGGCCAGCATGCCCTCTTACGCCCTGGCCGTCCCCAAGGAAAAAACATCCGTTCCTGGCTTGCTGGTCTGAAGTGGACAAGGAGACTGGCGGAGCAGACCTGATGCCGGCCAGAGCCTGAGTCCGGCTCGACTGAGCCCCAGCCGATCTGCAGAACCACCCGGCCAACTTCGGAGAATAAATGAGCCCCGGGTCGGAGGCTTACTGGCGTGTCCCATGGAGACCTCATGGTTGTTTCTACACACCTCTCCCATGGCCATGAGGAACCCAAACAGGGCACCTCACCCTGTCTACAGAAACGCATTTAGATAGATTGAAAACTAAATGAAAAACAAATATCAAAGCACAAAGAAATTTCTAAAGGACTCTCAAATCTTAAATGCAACGAAGGGGCGCCTGGGTGGCTCAGTCACTTAAGCTTCCGACGTCAGCTCAGGTCATGATCTCGCGGTCCGTGAGTTGGAGCCCCGCATCAGGCTCTGTGCTGTCAGCTCAAAGCCTGGAGCCTGCTTCTGATTCTGTGTCTCCCTCTTTCTGCCCCTCCCCCATTTACTCTCTGTCTCTGTCTCTCTCTGTGTCTCTCAAAAATGAATAAATGTTAAAAAAAATTAAAAAGAAAACTTAAATGCAATGGAAAGCTATGAAGAAAAAAAGGCCAGTGGATTAAACTGTGGAACTATTCAACGTCCCTGCGTCATAAAGCATTATACGCATATTGCAAGTACAATATAAAGCCTGGTAAAACTTCAACTTAATTTTTGTCCCACTTCTTTAAGACACTAAAGCTAACAGCCTATCCGAGGAGTGGGGGGGGAGGGGGAATTTAGGGCAGCCTCCCTTGGTAGAGAAGTAGGAAAATATTTTAGCTAGCCATCAGAATGGCAGAGGGAAAAAGGAGCAGCTCGTAGGGTCAAGAAGAGAGAGAACAGAGCCTCAAGGAGACAAAGAGGGAAAAAAGGCTTCATGCAAGGTCTGGACACAGGAGCCCATCCTGACATGCAGTATGATATGCAGTCCCAGCCCAGAGCTATGGCAAGGACACCACTCATGCATCCAAGAGCCACTGGACACAGAACCATTTCCAGCACTTTGGGCCAGAGTCACAAACCTGTGCGTGTTCACGAACAGTCGTTTCTTTTGCCTCAGAGTCAGGCCAGCAGGTGCCCAGCCACTGTGTTCGTGGGAGCCAGCGTGGCCGGCATCCAGAGCCTTCACGTCTCGAATCGTCTGGCCCCTGGGAAGGAAATGCTTTCACGTCCCCAGTCCTATGTGTACCCGGAGGAGACCACAAAGCACCAAGGGGGCAGGGGGTGACTGAGACAAGAGCCCTGCACTGGAACTTTGGGACTGTACAGGGCACCCCAGGGCACGCTGAACTGGGGTGCAGGGGTCGGCAGACCCCCTTGGTACAAGAGGAACCAAACCGTGCATCAGAGGCCCTCATTACTCAAGAAAAATTGGGGTTAGAACCAAGAGGCCACAGAGCGAATCCATTTAAAAGATGGAAAGAAATAAATGTTTGCAACTTTAGATTTTAAAAGAAACTATAAATTATGAAACACTTTGTCTTAGCTCGCATTTAGCCAAGGTGGGCTGGGAATGCAAGAATCCTACATTTCTCTCAATGAACAAAGAATAAGTCACATGTTGATTGGGGGGCATAATTTTTCTGACAAGATTGTCTGATACGACATCCTCGATTCCGCGTTTGACTTTCACAGCGCAATCATAAAGAGGACATTTTTGCAAAAAATATTTGAAGGCGTCATCAATTTTCCCAATGGCCTGTCTTAATCCTCTAGAATTCAAATCTCTCTCTTTTGAAGTTTCTGTCATTTTGTCAGCCTTGTAGATTTTCTCTCTTCGGTAATTGTTAACCGGCTGAATCCTGCTCTTACCTCCCTTACTAGGAGCCCTGCATGAGATCCCAATAATTCTCCGTAATCACTTTGATCGACCTCAAGAAATTTTGCATCTTTGGCCAGATTTGAAATTGTTCCGGCGTGCTCCCTCAAAACATCTGTAACATGTGGTAACAGCAGACCAGCCCTCAGATCTGATGAAGGAAGGTGGGAGCGGAGGCTGGCGGTGGGTGTGAGAGAACGTGCGGGAAGGACAGCCCACGGGCGGGTGTCTTTGTGTTATGGCGAATTTTTATTCCCACTGCAACCTTATAAATTGAGGGAGCTGGGTCGTGGGAATGAGGAAAACCAGGACCTCTATCGGTGATCAAGGGACATTACCTGTCATATGTAAAGAGCTCGCGCAAAGCAATGAGGAAAAAACAAAAAATGGACACAGACCAAAGCCTCTTCTGAAAAACCAGGAAGAAAGGCGAGGGGTTAATAACCAGAGAAATAATGTTCCTCTTCACCGTAAACAAACGCACAGCAAAGCAATATTTTGCCGCCAAATGAACATTTCTTAAAATTAGAATTCTCAGTGCTGCTAAGGTTACGAAGAACCGGCCCTCCTCAGACACCGCTGCTGCTGTGTAAATTGGCACAGGCTTTCCAGAAAGCAAATGCAAAATCTGTATCCAGCCTTAAAATTCTTCCAGCGGTATCATATTTTTTTTTATAAAGTCCCACGTCGCCTGTTCATATCCTCACATCATTCTTAAAACGAACAAAGACTAAATCAAATGTTGATTTTGAGGGCGTCATTTTTTCTGGGGGAAGGAAAAAAAATCGTCTGGTGGCGCAAAACAATATCCTCCACTTTGAGCAGAGTTAATTGCTTTTTCAGCTCCCTCTAAAGTTTGATCTCTCACTTGGATGCCACGTAGCACAGGAAAGAAAGACTTTCCGTCCGAGTCCCCACAGGAAGGGGCACGGAGCCAGGCTGGGCTGTTATCGAGGCCCCAGCGCTGAGTTAGAAGCAGCCCCTGCCCCAGCCAGGGGGCTCCTAGCTCACCTGCCTGGGGTTCCCTCCTGGGCAGAATCAAACACTGTAAATTACTGGCCTGTGCGTGCGCCCCCAGGCGGTGAGGGGCTGGAATGTTAAACTCTTGCTGGCCAGGAATCCCCCAATGTGCAAACAGTTAATACCTCAAGGATTTCTCCAAAGAACATTTTATTCCCCTCCATTTCCCCACTGGGCCCTGGAAGACCGCCAGGCTCCTCACTGCCTGCAGAGATCAACACTCTTTCTTCCGATCCAGACAGTTCTGGACCCTCACTGCCTGATTCCACCTGTCCCACCGGCTACTAAAGCTGCTGGTCTAGGAATCGTCTTGACGTTTTCTCCGCACCTCACCTCCCCCGTCCTGATTCTGTGCTTTGCCCCTGCTAGGCCCATGTTTGCCTCCTTTTTTGCAAAAATCTCTTTTTGTGATTGCACATGCGATGCTTGCTCATTGTAGAAATTCGTAACCGCACAGAAAGTTTGAAGGAAGTTTAAAAGCTCCCTAGTCCCAAATTCCTTGTCCTGACGTTCAGAATTCTTCATGACCTCAGCCCAGCCCACTCGCCCCGTGAGAGTCCCCCATACACATCCCCCCCAGCTCCCTGCTGCCCACAGGGGGGTTCCTCTCACCTCTGCACCCACACCGCCAGGGCCTGAGGCTCCCCTTGTCTCCATCTGCCCAAATCCTAGGGAGGAGAAGAGCAGACAGGGAGGCGATGCAGCCTCACCCCAATCATTCCACCTCCCGGGGCCCGGGGCCCTCGCCAGCTAGTGGGACAGCCCCTGCATGGCCAGGCTGGGGTGAGTGGCCCAGAAACCACTGACACAGGCCTGGGAACGGCCTCTGAGAGATGCCCTGCCCAGGTGAGGGGCCCATCTCTTCCTAAGGGCCGAGCCCAAGTCATGTGCGCCCCCAGAACCCCTTCCCACACCCCTCCCGGCCCCGCGTCCACACTGACACAAGACAGGAGGCAGTATGGGGCTAAAGGGGCCAACAACCACCAGAATGGCACCGGGCAGACTCGAAACTGAGGACTTCGGAGATAAAGCAAATGCGGCAGGAAGCATTTTCCGAGCTTCCTTTATCCTTTATCTGACCACAGCCCAGCTCCCTGCGCATCCAGCCGCCATTAGCTGCGCTCTGAGGTGTCTCCAGACAGGGAGACCGCCGACCTTTAACACCATGACATTCCAAGACAATTGTGTAAACGAGCTGTCTGTGTCAGCCCAGCCTGCCGTCCCAAAACACCACAGCCTGGGGGGGCCTCGGCAGCAGAAATTAATTTTCTCACAGCTCCGGAGGCTGGAAGTCCAAGGCCATGGTGCCGGTCGGGTCAGATTCTAGCGAGGGCTTTCTTCCTGGCTTGCCAATGGCCACCTTCTCCGTGCATCTTTGCCTGGCAGAGTGAGAGCAAGCTCTCTGGAGCCCCTCTTTACAAGAGCACCAGGCCCTTCCTGAGGACCCCACCCTCCTGACATCATCTAACCCTATGACCTTCCAAAGGCCTAATCTCCAAATACCATCACACTGGGGGCTAGGGCTTTAGTGCTTGGATATGGAGGACACAAATATTCAGTCTATAACCCAACTATAACCAACAAGAACCCAGGTTCTTGTCAGAACCTTGCACACTTTCCCAATGAAGCCCTAAGCACCCCCCCCTTCCCGCCCCTATTAAAGCCAGGCTTATCGCCACAGTGTGTTTGGTTCCTTTGGCCCCCCGGGTGCCCCAGTGGAGACTGGTGTCAGAGGAAAACAAATCCAAACTCAGTAAGGAGGGACTTTGTTTGAAAGGAGTATTACTGCAAGGGACCCTGTTGCAATAGGGGCAGGGGCCAACCACAGTCCAGAGAAGCCTTTGACTGTGAGATTCACAAGCATCCCAAGAGTTCAGCAAAAGGAGCTTTCTTGTATGGAGAGGAGAAAACGAGGCCAGAAAGAAACCAGTGTGGGAGGTGGGATGAATGGCGGCGTGATGGCAGAGTAGATCAGAGAAGGTCTTGCCCTGAAGGCAGCCTGCTCTCAGGAGACCGTGTGCAGGCTCAGGCAGAGGGTGGGCCCGTGTTCGGGGGCCCGGAGGAAGGAGAGAAGCTTAACCTGGCTGAGGAGCATTTTGTTCTGATTGATCAGTGGGGACAAGCAGTTCAGCTCATCATTTATGAGGCCAAGAACGGGAATTTGGAGGGTCCGAGTTGGGCCTTCTGGTCGTTCCCCGAGCCTTATCTAAGTCACATGGGGAAGGGTGATACTTTGCAGTAAGCCATTTTCAGGAGCAAAAGGGTGAGAGAATTCTATTCATCTTCGCTGTTTCCCAGGTACACAGGGCTCAGGTAAAATTCAACACACACACACATACACACACGTGCACAATATACACATGCATGCACAGATACACGTGCACACGTGCACGCACAGATACATGTGCTCAAGTATACGCAGGCAGCAAGGAAGTCCTGTTTTTAACGCTTCCTCCAGTCATTGATTTTCTTTTTATCTAGAGACACAAATTGGAATCTCCCAGTGAGAGCAGGCTGACCCTTTGTTTGGGGGTGGCCCTCTTAAATGGACCTCATGGTTTTGCAAAGCTAGCCCCCACTTCCAGAGCGAGAATGAACACAATAAGGAGCTAATAAGTTTGATGTGGAGAAGAGCCAATGCTTTGCATATCAATGAAAATGTCCTCTGAAATTATGATTGCTTTAAAGTAAAAATAAAATTTCCTCCCCCAAGGGTGCTTCAGAGGCCCAGAGTCTAAGGAGGGGAGAGCTGCTTGGGCACTCCCCCGGGGGAGGGGGGAGGTGTGGGGGTGAGCGGTACACCAGGCCTGAAACAAGGCCGTGGTGGGGGTCTAAGAAAACTGAAGTGAGGAGGGGACCCGTCGGGCCCCAAAGTAAACTGGCCACTTTGTGTTTTCTCTCCTAGATTGTAATTCCCTCTGTCTGTTCCAAGCCTGCAGGGAAGAAGTTCAGTCCGTGGGTGATTAAAGGGGTACCCAGTGGTGGGTTGCTAAATATTAATAATGGGCTCTCTGTAAAGGAAAAGGGATCCCCATCCCCCAAAACTTAACTACTAATAACCTACGGCTGACCAAAAGCCTTCCTAATAACATAGTTGATTAACACTCGGTTTGTATGGTAGATGTATTATATACTGTATTTTTATAGTCAAATAAGCTAGAGAAAAAAATGTTATTAAGACAATCATAGGGAAGAGAAAATACCTTTACAGGATTTATCAAAAAAAAAAAAAATCCCCATATAAGTGGACCCGCACAGTTCAAACCTATGTTGTTCAAGAGCCCACTGTACTCCTACCATAGCTTAAAAAATTCACCAAATTCAACAATCTGCATTCATATACTGGGGTAAGCCAGCTCCGCGGCACACATGAGTGCAGGTGTGTCGTACTTTGGGCACACTATGGGGGGAAAGTGGTGGGCGGCAGCCCGGTGGGGTGCCCTTCATAAAATGACCAAAGGCACAGAGCAGCGACCGACCTCCGTAACCAGCTGAGATGATCCAAGATGGGAACGTGTGAGAGATCCTCAGGACTTCCCAGCAACCCTTGCAGCAGGGAACCCATAACAGGTGCAACTTCCTGCTGTCACAGGGGTGGGGGCTCTGCTGGTAACTGGGAAGCATAGGTGCCAAATGCTGGACCCCCTGTGGCTCCACAATAGCTGTTGGAACGTGCCTTGCACGATCCCGACCCTTAGGTCTCCCCAGTCCACGTTCACTGCGTGAGTCATGGGCATTTGGTGGAAAACACCCAAGAGTGTGCTTGTGTGAACACACAGAGCCGTGTGGGAATAGCCCACCCAGAACAGGCATCCTCCAGGTAGCTCAGCGTGGCTGTTCCCAGTGTCTCTGGGAGGAGGTCCCTCCAGGACTCGGTGCATGTCAACTGACGGCCAGATGCTTTTTAGATTTTTTTTAATGTTTTCATTTATTTTTTGAGAGACAGAGCAATTCAGAACACGAGCGCGGGAGGAGCAGAGAGATGGAGACACAGAATCCGAAGCAGGCTCCAAGCTCCGAGCTGTCAGCACGGAGCCCGACATGGGGCTCGAACTCATGAACCGCGGATCATGACCTGAGCCGAAGTCGGACGCTCAACCGACTGAGCCACGCAGGCGCCCCTGATGGCCAAACACTTTTAACCAAGGCCCAAAACTGGCACCACTTGGGAGCTCCCCTCCACCACGTCCATTCACTGGTCAAGGTAGCAGCAGATGAACCGAGCGATGGAGTGACCTGGGAGAGTGAAGCCATTTGTTTAGTGAAGCAACCTTGTCTCCTCCTTCCAGGGCTGGGCGATGGAGTAAATTGGCAATCTCCATCTCGAGGGTGCAAGTCATGGTACATGACTCTATTTTCTTCAAGTCAGAGTCTGTCGAACTCCAAGTCTGACTCCCTTGGGGGTGGCAGGAAGCTCACTTCTTGTTCAGCGTTGGGGCTCCCGCCCTGCAGCCTCTCTCCCCGGCATCATATGAAGGAACCAGCAAGCCTTGGAAGGTAGAACATTCGGGCAGTCGCTGGTCTGCACGGAGCCCCTGAAGGCTGGCAGCTCCACACCATCTATTCCAGGTTCGGGCTTAGGCTCTGCGGGGGAGGGGAGGCCTGGTGTCTGATCACCATCCCCACAACCCCACCCCCAGAGATCCTCCAGGGAGCAGACCTCAAGGACCGCCCCCGTCCCCATCTTCTCGTTCTTTCCCTCGAGGAACCTCCCTCCTTTTACTCCTTCCACCTCTGTCCCCGCAAAGCTCGGCCCTCGCTTCCACGCTGGGCCACCCAGCAGGATCTGCTCGGTGAGCCAGGGCTTTCCCGGGGAGCAGGAGGAGAGAGGCTCCCAGAGAGCAAGTGCCCCAAGACAAGCAAGCAGAAAGACACCTTGGAGTGGGGAAGCAGAAAGAGAACCCAACCAAATCCTTCCAGACAGTCTGATGCCTCCACTGCGATGCAAACAACATGCCAATTTAATATTGCAATACATCATCCTGTCCTGTGTCGTCGGGGGGTGTGGGGAGGGGGAGGGGGCTCCATCTGCAGAACTGGGGAGCCACGGCTGTTCGGGCTCTGCCTCCGGCGACATTGCAGTGGAGTCTGGAGAAGCAGTGGGCAAAGGACCCGAGGCCTGGCCGAGGTGGTTATCGTTCTTCTTTAAGCCTGGCGGATTCCGCTTGCCAGGAGCTGATTGTCTCCTCCAAGTACTGAGCCCCATCTAAGGGTGCATGGCCTGAACTGCCAGATCACCTTAGCAAGACGGTCTTTCCTTTCCTCTCGCACGTCGCACCCCCCATCACTCCCACCCTGCCTCCCTCCACCCTCTCCCATCCCACCCCCACGCCCCTCCCCAGCTCCCGTTCTGGTTGTGTCTTCTACACCATGGAACACCAAGACTGATTCACGGGAGATGAGAGGAAGAGAAGGGACAGCCATGGCTGCCACGCCCTCCCCCACCCCGCTTCACCCCGTGCGGCCAGTGTCGCTGCAGGAATCTGGCAGGACCACCCTACTGAACGCGTTCAGAGTTCCTGCTCAGGCAGGGCAGCTGCCGGGACCAGAACCTCCCACCCACCGCACGCTCGACCCCATCCTCCCAAGTGCCCGAGTGGCAGAGGTCACCAAGGGACCGGGACGGAATGTCTGGCACCACCTTGAACCCCAAGCCCATCGCTCAGATCTCCTCAGTCCTGCTTCTCAGCCAGAGAAATTCACAGCACTCTAGACCTCCGGAGCTGTTCTAGAGAACAGCACTCTAGACTCCCCGGAGTAGCCTCCACGGCTGGGTCCCAAGGTCCCCACTTCTGCCTAAACAGCCCTGGCCACAGATGTGGCTTCCCCGGGTGCCTCCCGGGCCCCGTGTGCTCTGGTCCGCTCGCGGTGATGCCGGGGCCAGGCCTGGGACTGAGGCAACCGTCATCGTCATAGCTGCAGTGAACTGAGTGACGGGTGCCGGGGCGCTCACTGATTCTTCAAAGCCACAAAAGAGCGGGAGCATCCCTTTCTGACCCCTGAGGACACTGATGCAGCGAGAAGTCGCTGAATCCAAGTCTGAACACTTCATAAGCCTCAGAGGAGGGAAAGCCTCAGGTATCAACTGCCCTTTTGCGTCGGAACTCTGTGACAGGATCAGGCGGTGGGGAACACCACCCCACACCCACGAGCCGTTAGCCTGGGTGCGTTTGCCAGATTACGCACGGTCAGACAGGAGGGAACAGATCGAGCTCTGGACGAACCCATCTCGAGGGCAGGAAAGCCATCGCAAAGGGCCAGGCGCTGGGGAGGAGCCTGGGAAGCTAGGGGACGGTGATGGGCCAGGTGAACATCTATTTTCCCGCCACGTCAAGTGCCACTTAGGGTTTCCAGAGCACTTGCGCCCACGTTATCCTGACCAATCCTGACGACGACCTCGAGAGGCGGACAGGGCAGGAATTAGCACACCGAGGACCCTGGGCGAGGGGGGTGGAGGGGCTTGGCACATGATCACGCCCACCAGCCGCATGGGGTCGGGGGCGGGGACCCAAAGTCAGGCCCCACGTGGGCTGGCCTGTCGTAGGCCACCTGCACGGCATACACGGGGCCCGGGAGAGTCGGCACAGGCAAACTGCTCACCGTCCACTGGGACAGCGCCTCTCACACTCCGACGTGCACCTGGGGACCCTGGGGATGTGGTTAAGATGCAGATTCTAATTCAGCAGGTGTGGGGTGGGGATCGAGGGTCTGCATATCTAATGAGCCCTCGGGTGATGCTGATGTTGCCGATGCATGACCGCAGTGGACTAGCTGGGTTTAGAGGCTGTTCCAGGACTGAGAAGGGGAACCTGTCCGTGGAGCCAGGTCCCCTCCTGGGCTCTCAGGAGGGGCTGCAAACCCTCAAGGCCCGGGTGGCCTCCGATGCCCCCAACGAGCATGCCCACAAGCCAGCGGTCCTCACCATGTTTGGCACGGTGATTGCCAGCACCAGAGCAGCTTAGGGTACCAGAGGGACCGGGAAAAGTAATATCTTCACAGCCTGGGGGGTGTAAATAATGAAAGTCGGATCCATAAGTAATTACTTTTTAATTAATGAGGAATGATGAATAGCGAAGACCCAGCGACTCCGGGCGGAGTGCTGTTAACTGTAATAGCCTTGTTCCTTTCCCTGCTGAAATTGATTTGCTGGGGGAGGAGGCAGAGGGGAGGCGACACCCTGGGTCTGGGGGACAGAGGAAGGCAAGGCAAAGACAGTCTCCTCCCAGGGCCGGGCCGGGAATTCTCTCCACCCCAACGAAATGTCTCCTCCCCTGGGGAAGACACCTAGAGAGGAAAGGGCCACACTTCCAAACCCTTTACAGACTTGCCTAATTAACCTTCACACACTTCCTGGGGAGGGAGCCCAGTGCTCCTTCCTCTCTGCTCAGCAAGGAGCAAAGCGGCCGCCCAGGAAGGGACCGGCTCAGCCCCGCAGCTCCTTGGGGCTCCTCAACAGTAGCGGGGGAGACCCTTCCGGAAAGCAGCCCCCAGGTCAGAGGAGTCATCGGCAGGCTGGGAGAAGGAGCAAGGCCCTCCCACAAGGGGGCAGGCCCACTCCCCGAGGCCAGAGGGGTCCAGGCAGATCCTGCCACCCCGTTTTCCTCTCACCCGGTGCCCTGAGCCTCCTAGACCCTCAGGCACCTGTGTATGAACTCAACCAGATAGCAGGGCCACTCCGGATCTTCCCCCCACCCCCCACCCCTGCTTCTGGAACTCATCACATCATTCAAAGGTGTGGAAGGCAGACCATTCATCATTTTGGCTCCCTGGTCTGAAAAGGAGGCAGTAGAAGGTTGGGTCTCCAAGTGGCCTTGACTCCCCCTGCCCCCCGCCAGCCTCTGAGGACAGTGGGGTGGAGGGGACCCCCCTTCCCTGCAGCTCAACCAGGATGAGCTCAACTGGAGAGGCAGGCAGGTGGGAAGACGAGGGGCAAGGACGAGTTTCTTAAGCATTTGAAGAAGGGATGTGGTGAGCCTCCAGCAACCCGCAAAGCTCAGCACGGTTCCGCCGCGTCTCCCCGAGACGTGAGACGGCCGAGGGCGTCGCCAGCAGATGCGTGAAAACTCGCTGCGCGTGTGGGATCCTGAGGGATGAGCTGTCTCACAGGCGTGGGGACAACCGAGTTTTAAGCAGCTTTGAGGAAGGAAGGAAAAGCAGACGGAACAAGAAGGAAGTCAGAAAAAGGAAAGGATAGGGTGTTTATCTAGTGCCTTTGCGCACCACGGAGGGAAGCACTTTTACCCCATCCACAGGTGCTGGAACAGAGGCTGACTCGGTTCCCCCACCCGTGTAGGATAGGCCTGAGCTGGAAATCCACGAGGAGCAAAATATCCAGACGTTTAAAAAAAAAAAAAGACCAGATCTCGCCCTGCACGCGGCTCACCCTCCTCCCCTGATCCTGGCCCTAACGGATCCTGACTTCATTTGGAATCTGGATAATTTTTTCCATCGTGGGCATTTGGGGTTAATTTTTATTTTTTTTTTCTCAATATGGCATTAAAATGCTATCCATCTTGATTGCTGACATTTTTGTCCCCTCTCTTAAATCTGGCACTAAGCGGAGGCCTCCCGTCGCTCTCCCTGGTCTCTGTCCTCCTGCAGGCCAAACGGGGCAGTGAACAAAGAGCAGTGACTCTGTAATCGGACACAAAGCCAAGTCCAGTGTTGTGGCTCCAACCAGCTGAGCCTCGACTCCTCCCCCATCAAAACGGGCAAGTGAGGCCGTTAAGTAGGGAGAGGGTGGACGAGACGGCCATGTTCACCCAACACGGTGTCCAGCATGTAGCAGAGGCTCCGGAAGTGGCTGCTACCCTCAACACCACCCCTCCCCCACCCCAGCCCCTGGACTGCAGGGCACGGGGAGCCACGGGCCCGCAGAGCCCGCCAACCGGGGAGCCCCCCCCCCCCGCCCCCACCTCGCAAAAGTCCCTTCCGGATCTTTCTTCGGCAAGTCGAGAAACAAACCGCAGATTCTGGGTGAGAAGGAAAAACCGGTGTCAAACCAATTTGTTTGTGTTAATTACAGCCAATTAAACTTTTCTGTTTTTAAGTTACCCCCGGTCAAGCTGTTTTAGAGAAGGTGATTTCTGGCCAGATGGGAAGAAACGCCTGTATCCACCCTCACATGAGGTGGAGGGAGAAACGTGAATTTCAGAGGCCCTCCAAAATGATGAACAGATGGACAGAGGGCTGGAGAGGACGGGCCAGGTGGAGATGAATGGCCAGGGCAGTGTGACAACCCAGCCCCCTGAGGGGCGCACGAAGAGGGGAAGGAGGGCGGAGGCTGGCTACTGGGTGTGTGGTCCTCAGACCAGCTGCCTGGGCACCACCCGGGAGCTTGTTAGAAATGCAGCATCTTGGGCCCCACCTCAGACCTGCTGAGTCAGAATCTGCATTTTAACGAGATGTCCGAGGGATCCTACGTATCCAGCACAGTTTGAGAAGCGCGGGCCTAAACCTCTCCAGATCCGCCCATCCTGGATCCGTCTGCCCAGGCACAGAATGGCGACTCCTTATAGTCTGGAGACTTCTCTGAATCCCCCCATCCTTTTCCAGAGCTCCTGGCTGTTCACTAAGAAAGGTCCTCTTCATGGGGTCACTACCCTCCAGATCCCTTCACCCTGCCCTGCCCTGCTGGGGATCCAGGAACTGTCCTCAGGTGTCTGCTTTGACTCGGCCAAGGGGAGGCCCCGGCTGGAGACGGGAGCGGGGAGAGAGAAAAGCAGGGGTGTTTACTCCCCACCCTCTCCCTGCAGAACTGCAATATGGCAACGACTCTGCCTCTGTCCTGATGGCCACATCTGGCGGGAACCCACTACCCAAGCTCTAGCTCGAGCTGTGTCCGTTAGTGATGCCCCCTCCCCTTGCCCCTGCAGATCTACAGATGCCAACGCTTCCTGGCTTCTCCCTGGATGGCTCACTCTTCCCCGTTGTCTCCCTTACCCCGATTATTGTAGCTGTTGTCATTTTCGCAGATATTATTCAGGCCAACGGATCGGGAGATGATGGCCATTCAAAAATCTATTATACTCACAGATCCTAAGGTACACAGCCTCAGGGTGGGCCACGTGGAGAAGAACCAGGGCTGGTCACGTGGCAGAGGGGGAGGGGAGAACTGGGGACAAGAGTGGCTGGTCTGAATCATTTCAGAGGGCTCTGGGGCTGTCCCGGAGTGATCTGGTACCCGCTCCTGGAGTGTATCATAGCCTGGAGTGTCAGAGTCCAAAAAGAGAGGGGGTTGGGAGTGTAGGCTCTGCACTGGTTGGAAAAGCATGCCCCTGGGAGGAGGACTCTTCCCTCAGGAGGGACAGGGGTGAGGGGGGCAAGGCCAGGCGACTCAAGTTCATTACTGAGCTCAGAGCATGCCGAGTCCGGCCTGTGCCTGCAGGGAGGATGTTACAGCATTAGATTGACAGAAGCCAGAACCGTGGCTAACGCACCTATCTCTACCTCTAAAGCACTGCTTCCAGAAACTCTCTCCAGTTAACCCTTTGAATGTGCCGGCTGCTTCCTGCAGGGCTCCGATTAAATCAAAAGGCTCATCTTCTTTGATTCTGTTCTCTGCAAACCTTGAAGACACCAGCGTTTCCTCCACCCGGACCCCGGGCCCTTCAGTCATTAACTAAACCTGTAACCGACGTGGAGTCTCTTTAGAACACATCTTAAGTGTCTGTGCGTGCCTACTAGTCATTTTCAAGGGTGATTCCCACTCGCGCCAGACTCGGAGAAACCGGAAGCCTTAGGCACAGTTATGCGAGGCAGAGCAGAAGGAAGGGTTTCTTCCCAGCCAGGGGCAAGAGGGACCCTGTGGGGAGACATCCAGTCCTCTCCTAGCCCCTGAGACACGGGGGCTCGTCGCCCCCCCCCCCTCCGCCGCCGCTTTGCCTGAACTCGATGGTGTGGTCAGGAGCCCGGAAGGTGCCGGGTATGTTGCCTGGAGCTCGGAGGCTGAGGATAATCAGATTTAATAATTATTAGTGATCTGCACACTTTCTGCAGCAGATGAAATAATTGTATAGGAGGGCTGGTGAAAGGAGGAAAACCATTAATGCCTTTCCCTTTCAGCATTAAACAGCCAAGTTACAGAGCTTGCCGCAATTAATTAGCACTCTGTCTTATTAGCACCTTTGTCTACTCGTCCCCGTCCGATGCAAATGTTGTGTATAACAGCAGACAACTCTCTGCCTTGGCTGCTGCTGGATTTCATCTAAAGGAGCCCCAGGCCTGGGCAGAGCCAGGGAAGGGCCTTCCTGAGCACCCGGCTGGGACCTGGGGGACAGTGCGTGTCCTTAGGGGTGTTGCCTAAAGATAGCTGCACCTCCAACAGAGCAGAAGACTGACTCACCTGGGCACTGGGCCTGTGCAAGCAGCCCAGGGAATCTTGCCCATGCAAAGAAATGCCAACTGCCAGCAAGTGGCCGGGAAGACCGGGCGGCATGATTGCCTTTCCAGGAGCACACGAGCTCCAAGATGGGCCGTCAAGACCAGCGTCGTGGGCGTGTGACCGGTGCGGTCACACAGGGCTCCATGCTCGGAGGGTCCCTTCTTAAAATCCTTAATACTTTTAGCTTTGAACTTGCCATTTGCAAGTGAACTCCGATGGGACCAGGGAGCGTGGTGGGGGGCCTCCTTGCTTCCCCACCTCCCTGTGGGTGAGTCTCAGCCGCTCACTCTCCCACCCACTGCTGCTGCTTCCCATCCCTGGTGGGGGGCCAGGGTGTCAGGGTGTGCACCCCACACCCCCGAACTGTGGGGTGGGGCCCCTGTGCCTTGCACCCGCCCACAAGTGTTCCCACGGGGAAGGAGTGCGACATTAGGTAACAAATAAACACATCCTGACCCATCGCGGAGCTAAAGAAAGGGAAAGGTTTGTTTTGTTTTGTTTTTTGCTTTTTGAACTCGAGGCTCTATCAGGTATGAAGCTGGCCTCCGGGCTGCTTCTGGGCGGGAGTCGGGGTGCTTCCGAGCCTCACCCCGCCATCCACCCCACGACTGCTACACACCATCTGGGTGACCCCTCGGGGGGGTAGAAGACGGACATCACAGCTCCCTGAAGAAACCACAACCCTGGACTCCACCGCCCCTCCCGAGCCCCTGAGGACCTGCCGCAGAAAATTCAAAACTACTCGTAAATTTGAAAACATGAAGGTCCAGAGCTCTCCAGGCGTTGAAGCCCGGAGCCCCGGCTGGGATTTTACCCAGTTGGGAGGTGGGGACAAAGCGACAGCATGGAGGTGGTGTAGAGGCTGCTCAAATCTGGCAGGAGGGCAGCTGGATGGGGAAAGAGGGAGGAAACGGAGTCAGAGCTGGTTCAATTCCTGCCTCTGTACTTACAATGAGATTCTCGGAAGCCCTTTAAAGTCTTGGGCCTCCCTTTCCTCACCTGTAAACGAGTGCCCTTGACCCAGACAAACAGGTGGATCAAGTAACACAGGACGTGTAGGGCGGATGTTCAGTGGCGGTCGGTCCCGGCTGCTGTAACAAAGTGCCACAGAGGGGGCTGGTAGACAACATACCCATGTTCCCCACGGCGCTGGTGCCTCCTGGAAGTCCGCGATCAGGCGTCAGCAAGGCCGGGTTCTGGCGAGGAACCTCTCCCGGGGTTGCAGGCTGCTGGCTTCTTGCTGTGGAAAAAGGGCAAGAGAGCTCTCCTGGGTCCCTTTTCCATGGGCCCTAATCCTCTTTGCAAGGACTCCACCCTGCTGACGTGGTCACCTCCTGAGCAACAGAAATATCAAGGAACTTGCCCAAGGTTGGGATCCACCTGATGGAGGTTTGGAGTGGTGGACATCCAGAGCTGACGGCCAAGAAAGAATTCTGGAAGACGGCTTTGGTGCAAAAAGGTGATTTTCTTAAAGCACGGGGACGGGACCCGTGGGCAGAGAGAGCTGCACTGGGGTTGTAAGGAGTGATTGGTTATAAACTATGGAGTTGGGCGAGGTAAAGGCAAAAGGGAGGACTCCATGGGGACTTTTATTTGCTAAAGAGGACTCAGAAGATACCAGAGGCCTTGCTATTGTCAGGCTAAGGCTATTTTCCCTCTAGTAAGACATTAACATTAAGACAGGGTGGGGGGCGGTTCCTGGAGAAATGTTCTACTCTGTATTTGCCTCAAGTATTTGTCCACGGGCTGCAGGTTTCAAAGAAATTTCATTTTACCTGCCATTTCCTTCTTGTCTTTGTTCCCACATCACTATGGAGGGGAGGGTGATGCTGGGGCTCCAGGAAACTGAGTCTATAGGCTGTGTATGAAATTGTCTTTTTCTTGTAATTCACTAAGACATTTGTAAACTGATGGAGACCCACGTCTGCATGACGGGGAATCTCTGTCAGTTAACCATTTGCTTTCCCCTTTCCTTTGTTCCCGGGCAGCCAGGAGAGCCTGAGGAATGTCACACAGATCCCAACTGGGTGGTGGGGCAGGTGTTTGTCTCATGCTCCCTTATCACGACTGCTGATAAGCAGGCATACTCTGCCACTCTGTGAAATGGGCCCGACAACCCCCAGTGCTGGTAGGCACAGGGTGTTGGTCTTTAGGTGAAATCCACAAGCACGGAAGTGACGTAAAGGAGAAAGCGGGAGTTCGCTGCAGGCGAACACAGAGAACCACGGCCGGGCCTAGGCTGAGTGCTCCCTTCAGCAGAGAGGGGACAAGAAACAAAGAAACAGAAGACAGACCTCAGCGGAATCCCAGGCATCATTACTCCCCCCACCCCACGCCCGCAGCAGCTGTCACACCCTAAACCTGGGAGCCCCTCGCCCCACCCCATTCCTGGGAAGGCAGACCGGGTGAGCACGGCTAGTGGACAAGGACACTGATGTCCGTGCTACCTGTGACAGTCAAGTCATTCCCTGGGAGCAATCCAAGGCCCCCGAATCTCCCAGTCTGTCTGAGAGCCAAGGTACAGCAGAAATCAAAGCATGTAGCATCTGCAAAAGATGACAATGACAACGGTCCTGCCGAGATCCACAGCCCCCCTTCCAGCCCAGCCCAGGAAGCAAGCCCGAGAGCCGACTCCCCTGGAGCTAATGTGTGCCCCTAGAAGGAACACCTTTCTCCACCTGTCCCTGTCTGGGGTAAAGGAACCAAAAGTCCCTAACAGAGACAGTTCCTGGTCCTGGCCACATCCGGTTGGCCAAAGCCCCGAGGCCGCCCAGGACCACTTTTTAATTCTTTTGCAATCAGCATTTTCCTTTCTTCATTTGCTGGTTGAATAATGCAGCCTGTAAGAAAAGGGCCCTCAGCACAATTCTGGTGCTCGTTTACAATGGAAATTGGGAAAACGGGCGAAACGCATACTGCAAAATGCATTTAAAAGAAGATGATTCAATTGGATTTGGCAGCTCTGATATTCAGGACCAGAAGGAGAAAATCTGTCTATGATTTGAACATGTATAATTAAGATGAAAACCTTAAGTACCGGGTGCATTTCTTAAGATGTCACCGGCTCTGTTGACTCCGGGCGTTCCGATCAGTGGTGCAGAGCATTTATTTCTGAAATCTGAATAGCATGAGTGAGACGCCTTTTTAAAACCAGCACTGGGTGCCAAGTCACAGCCTGACACTGCACAGCTCATCAAGTGGGGCGAAGGCAGGGGCGGAAGGCAGCGAGAGTAGAGTGCCTCGGGCCCGGCTTTGATCTTTCCCCGGGGTGTACCCCCGAAACATTCGCAGGCTGACTGGATCCGTTTGCTGTGTCCTATTTTGGTTCTTCTTCTGGTGCCGACTGGTGTGCCAGTGCCCTGGGAACTGGTCCATCCCGAAAACAGAGAGCCCGCTGTGAACGCTTGGAACCGTGGGCTTTCAAAGACGCAACCTGGTTTCGTGGGAAAAGCCAGGCGTAAGAGCCAGGAGATTGGGGCTCACACCCCGTCGTCACTCCTCGCTCCCCGTGTGATCTCGGGCAGCTTCCTTGGGCTCTCTCTCCCTGCCTCAGCTTCCTCATCTCGGAAATGGGGCTAAATGTCAGCACCTCCCCCGTGAGACAGTCAGGACAACTATGTGAGGTTGCTGGGCAACTCCCAGCACCGAAGCGCCACTGGCTGCTTGTGAGCTATTTTTCTCCTTCTCTTTGGGCCCCTCCTTGAGCCACTCAGAATGAGCTCCACTAGTCCAGCTCGCCTGGCCCACCGGGCCCTCGGAGCTTCTGATCTGTGCAGAAACCGGATATCATGACAAACTCACTTGCCGTTCGAGATGACTCAGTGACAGAATTTCTGGCAGCCGGACAGCCTTCTCCATGGAGGGCTGGGAGGCTTCCCGGGAATGACTCACAGACAGAACCTGGAGGCTCGGGCGAGCCACGTGACTGCACCTGCCTCATGACTTGGGAGCGCCTCTTCCTGATGGAGGCTGGAATCCCTCTGGGGACTCCTAGGGTCCGCTCTCTGTTCCTTTCCAGATGGGAGAGGAAGGAGGAGCCCTGGCCGTTTTCCTTCAAGGTCTGGCCTTCACCGGAGGGAATGTGGCCGGACTGTGTGTGACCAAAGCACTCTCTCCACCCCCTCCCCGAACAGCCTGCCTTTTTCTTGGGGTGACAGGAAGGGAGGAGGGGAGGGCGCATGGGGAGCCGGTGCAGGGAGAGAAAAGGAAGAAGCAGTAACACAGGAAGTAACGTCTCACAGCTGTTGCAAGGCCCCCAGAGCGGCTGCACTCCCTGGGGCACTGGCCAGTGCTTCCCTCCGCACACCTGCAGCCTACCCAGTGGGTGCAGCCCACCCAGTGGGTGCAGCCCAGCCCCGATCCCCAAGGCCGACAGTCCTGCATCATGGGACCAGAAGAAGCCAGCCTCCCTGTTTCCAGCGAGAAACCACAGCCCATGTGGTCTTCATAGAGCAGGGAGGAAGCCCCTCCCACCGAGAGTGGTCGCTGGAAAGGAGCTCAGGCCAGTTCTGCACAGGTGGGGAAACTGAGGCCCGCCGTGGCTCAGCAGAGCCCAGGCACGGTGGGAACCCCGCACTCCCAGGCCTCCTTCTGGCCCAGACCACTGAGCCACGCTGCCCGCCTGGGTTCCAGGGCTTTGGGGTTGTCTACGCAGGTGGCTTCAAGCCCTCCAGCCCTGCCTCTTACCGGCTCTGTGACCTTTGGAAAGTTCCTTAGTCTTCCTTTGCGTCTGTCTCATCACCTATAAATGGGGTAAAAGCGCTTTCCTCTGAGGTGTGCCAAGAACCCCGCGAGCAGAGCAAGCACGAAATAAATGTGAGCTCCACTGTCCTTTTCCTTCCCTGTCCTGTCTGCATTTCTCCCCTTCCCCAGAGCCACTTAAAGCTCAGTAACACCCGTGCCCCTGCTCCCACTCATCCTCCTGCACAGCGATGCCCCCGCATGTGACAGGGAGCCCCTTGGCGATGGGGAGGCAGGGGCTGGAAATATGGGAGGAAACGCCCTCTGATTCTTTTTAAAAAAAATTTTTTTTTCAACGTTTATTTATTTTTGGGACAGAGAGAGACAGAGCATGAACAGGGGAGGGGCAGAGAGAGAGGGAGACACAGAATCGGAAACAGGCTCCAGGCTCCGAGCCATCAGCCCAGAGCCCGACGCGGGGCTCGAACTCACGGACCGCGAGATCGTGATCTGGCTGAAGTCGGACGCTTAACCGACTGCGCCACCCAGGCGCCCCATCGCCCTCTGATTCTTAAGGAAAGCCCCAGGCTTCATTCCCTAGGAGAAGCGAGAAGGGGCCCGCGGTCCCCCCCACCCCCAGCCCACCCCGTCCAGAGCTTCTGATGTACTATAGTGTGAAAAATTAATGCTTCTGGTTTCCTAAGTTTTGTTTCTTGCTTTTTACCTTCCAAATCAGGCATAGCTTGCAGGAACCAAAGCAATCCCGACGAGCAAGGAGGAGCGAGGGAAGGAATCGGAGAACAAGCGAAGCAGAAGTGACAAGGTGATGTTCTGTGCTCGACAGCTGTCCCAGGGGTGGGGGGTGGGCGAGGACGAGTCTGGCCGCTGTGGCCCCTTAGTGCTGGGGACGATGGCCGGCCATCAGGTTGACCAAACGGGAGGGGCTGTGTGGGTACCAGCAGCGGGAGGCGGCACCCAGCGGCTGACAGTCCCAGGGTTCAAGGCTGCTGTCTGTTCAGGCCTGAGGGTTCGCAGACCTCACCCCCAGCGGCGTGGAGTGTCACCTTGCCCTCAGTGATTCCGTATGTCAGGGAAGCCAGACCAGAAAACGTAGGAGGAAATGCCCTCTGGATGCTGAGGATTGTCCCATGAGACTATATTCTATGGGGGCGCCTGGGTGGCTCAGTCGGTTAAGCGTCTGCCTTCGGCTCGCTCCAGTCATGATCTTTCAGCCCGTGAGTTCAAGCCCCGCGTCGGGCTCTGTGCTGAGAGCTTGGAACCTGCTTGGGATTCTCTCTCTGCTCTCTCTGCCCCTACTCTGCGTGTGCTCTCTTTCTTTCAAAATTAATAAATAACCTTAAAGAAGAAGAAGAAGAAAGAAGAAGAAGAAGAAGAAGAAGAAGAAGAAGAAGAAGAAGAAGAAGAAGAAATTAGAACTTTTATTGGTGGGCGGTTTCTGTGAGGCTGGACTTCGGCTGGTTTATTAAGAGTTCTGTTTTGTTCGTATTTGTTTTCACCAAATGCACACCGTTCTCCCTCCTGCACGAGCTCTTTGGCGTCCAAAGGGAGAAGCTGATTCTGGCTTTTCTTACTTCTCCACCCCCCCCTGCCTCGCCCCACCCTCCCCACCACTGCCTAGGGAGGACCCTGAACTTTGGCTTAAGAGTTCAGAGTATGCATTCTGGGGACAAACCCAGAACCCTGGCCGGGCACCGCTTAGGTGATAGTCTCGGGCAAGGTATTGAACCTCTTCACGGCACTGCCAGTCACCTGCCCCCAGAGCCAAAATCACCAGGGACTCCCCTACCCCCTGTAGCTAGGTCTTGAACATATGGGCAGTCCTGGTCAGTGAGAGGCAAGGGAATCCACTGCGGTCTCTGGGAAATATTGCCTTGCCTTACTTTTTTTTTTTTTTAATTTTTTTACATCTATTTTTGAGAGACAGAGAGAGACAGAGCACGAGCAAGGGAGGGGCAGAGAGAGAGGGAGATGCAGAATCCGAAGCAGGCTCCAGGCTCCGAGCTGTCAGGGCAGAGCCCGACACGGGGCTCGAACTCACAAACCGCAAGATCGTGACCTAAGCCGCAGTAGGAGGCTCAAGCGACTGAGCCACCCAGGAGCCCCAGCCTCACCTTACTTTTTAAGGGAGAAATGGAGGAGGAGGAGAAGGAAGAAAGAGCAAGAGGGAGAGGAGATGGAAACCCTTGCCTGTTACTCCTTGCTGTCTTTGAACACAGATGGGTGAGGAGGTGAGGCTTGGGCCTCTGCCACCATCTCGTGATAAAATGGAAAAGCCGAGAAAACCTCAAGAGGCTGCCTGGCCAGAGCGCGGGCGTCACTGTGTTGACGTGCCCCCAGATTCCGCACCAGATTCCTGTGATTTCAGTCACTCGTAGCTGGGTGCTGTTCCGTGTGGCCGGATGCATGGCATGTGCACAGCCACAGGGTAGGGAGGAACAGTACCGGCCCTGGGACGGCATAGCTCATGTAAAGTGTGCGGCAATGTGCACTGCACGAAGGATGTCCCCAGAAGGCACTCCCTCTTCTAAGCCCAGGCGTCGAGCCCCCCCACCCCCAACATTTCTGGAAGGCTCCCTGAAGCCCAGCCCGGTTGCCAAGGCAGCCACCCCGGGGCCAGGATTCAGAGGGAGGCTCACTGGCCCAGAACACCATCCGGGGGGAGCTCCTGCCCAGCGACCCAGGGAGGTGGGGGAACAAAGCATGAGGTCTTGGGAAGGGAGAGAAAATGTCAGGGAAGTGAGCCAGAGGGCTGCGAACATCTGACCCCTCCAGAAAGTGCTGCTGAGGCGAAATGCCAGTCGGGCTTCGCTTTCAGCCCCTGATTGCATTAATAAGATAATGATGAGTCATTTTGCTCTGCATCCGAAGAGTGAAGCAAATTACCTGTGTCTATATTGCTTAATGACGGCGGCACTAACAGGACCTTTGCAGCCCGCTGGACCGAAGTTGACCTATTGCAGGAGGCACGCTCGTGCCCATGGGTTTGCCACTTGACTGAAGCCATCCATCAGGCGGGGAGTGCACCCCTACCACGCGCTCCCCATTAGCCCCTGTCCTCCGCCACACTGCCCCCACCTCCCTAACGGGCTCTGGCTTTCTTAACCTGGTGATCCCAATACCATTAGCTATTTCCCGGACGCGAACCACTGGGCCCCTGTTAGCCAACGTTCAGGCATCACCTTCAGGTGGGAAGTTTCCACTTTGGCTACATTTCCCCAGACAAGTGTTCATCCGAGCCAGAGTCCTGGACCCCCTCTCCCCACCGGCAGGAAATGCCCTTGCCTCCTGTGGCCTTCGGAGCAGAAGGTGATGAAGAGATTGGGACACAGCCAACCACGAGAATCTTCCAAAGGCCAGAGAGGCTCTTCCGGGTTTTTTCATCATTTCAGGGTCCATAGACTTTTTTGTTTCATTTCCTTTAATTAAGATATTATTTCCATACAGTGGAGTTGACCCTTTTAGAAAGTGGAATGCTCTGGGAGTTGTAACAAATGCATACTCTGACAGCACTATTGCATACAAGATGCAGAACGGCTCCATCGCCCCAGAAAGTTCCTTCGTGCCCTCTGCGGTCAACTTTTTCTCCCTCTCCCAACCTCTGGCCACCACTAACCTGTTGTTGTTAAAGTTTTTTTTTTTTTTTAAGTTTGTTTATTTGAGAGAGATAGAGGGAGCATGAGAGAGAGCAGGGGAGGGACAGAGAGAGAGGGCGAGAGAGAATCCCAAGCAGGCTCCGCACTGTCAATGCAGAGCCTGATGCAAGGCTCAGTCTCATGAACCGTAAGATCATGACCTGAGCCAAAATCAAGAGTCGGATGCTTAACAGACTGAGCCACCCAGGCGCCCCAACCTGGTTCTTTTTCCCCCAATGGTTTGGTCTTTTCCAACAGGTCACATTCACTGAGTAGTGTTGAATCTAGTTTCCTTTGCTTAGTAAACTGTATTTCAGATGCATCCATGGGGCTATGTGTACAATAATTGACTCTCTTTTACTGCCCAGTAGCTTCCACTGGGTGGGTGGAGCAGGGGCGGCTTGTAGGGTCCATAGGTGTTGAATGGGCACTTACCTACCCTGAGCCAAACACCTGACATCTGTTATTTCACTTAATCCTCAGGAAAAAACCAAAGGCAGGCACCACGATCTCCATTTAGAGATGAGAACATAGGACCACAGGGCTAGAAAGAGGTGAGGGTAGTCTGGATACCATAGATGGGGCTGTCCGATCCACCTTCTGTCCATTTCTCGAATGAGCAATTCTGGAGTCCCTCCTGGAGGTGGGGCGGTGTACGGGGTGTGGGGGTGCAATGCAGAACCACACACGGTCCTGCGCCCGGGGACTTAGTGTCCAGGATCGCCCTTCTGCCTGCCTTGCGGGGCGAGTGCTTCGAACTCTTGCGCCTGATGCTTCAATGCCCCATTTCGTGGGTGCGTGACCCTGGAAGAATGGCCCTCCAGGATGTGTAGGGAGAAAAGATTCATCCATAAGACTCTGGGGAACCACTAGCAGGAAGCAGAAAGAAGAGGCCATCAGAGATGTGTTTTCCTGGTACGTTTGTGCTCTTGAAACAATGAAATTGCAGGTTTCACTAGAGACATGGCAGCCAGTGCCTGCGAGTAAATATAGTTATCCCCACGGCTTGCCGCCCTCTGATGCCCACTCTCCATCGTTTGTACTTAGGCGGGAAAAACAGAGAAAGGAAGGGAGGGGTGGGGCGTTGGGGAGGGGGTTGCAGTCCCAGCTCCACTGACTAGGATTTACTGCCACCCCCTCCCTGTTACCTTCCATACCCCCGTCCTCACCCCTGCTCCAGGCAGCACTGCCCTGAGCCTGCTATCCCAACTCCCAGGTTCCCATTATCAGCCATGAATATACCCAGGGAAATCCCAGGGCAACACACCGTATAAGCAACTATTTGCCAGTTTCTATATCCCCAGGGGGACACGCAAGAGTGGCCCAAGGCCCTGAGGCTCTGCTTAGGGACTTGGGCTCTTGGGGTCTGCCTAGCTTTCTCTGAGCAATGACTACCCTCTCCACACTATGCTTCTTGGCCTGAGCCATCAGAGTGTACCCCAAAATGGAGAAT
Organism: Lynx canadensis; assembly: GCF_007474595.2. NCBI lineage: Eukaryota > Metazoa > Chordata > Mammalia > Carnivora > Felidae > Lynx > Lynx canadensis. Next base: position 53,565,402 of record NC_044316.2, read on the forward strand.
TCGGGGCTACAGGTCTCCAGATCATTTCCTCCTGGGATCCCAGGCAGCAGGTTCACCGGACTTCACTCCACAGGAAAGCGCCCTTAGACATATTCGTTCTCTCCACCTCTAGCATAGACCTAGTTGAATAAAAAGCATCAGAGCAATATTTAATGACAGATGGGAGGGAGGAAAGGAGAGGGGAATTGAGGGAGGGAGGGAGGAAAAGAAGGTTGCAGAAAGCCAGTCTCAGTTTCTTATTTAGCCAAGAAAAATGTGCATCGCTCCAACGTGGTGAAGAGCGGAAATATTGGAATCAAACACTAGGTTGGATCCCTATTCTACACTTGTGAGCTTCACTGTACTTTTCTGAGACCTAGTTTCCTCTCTCCAGATCTTAGAGGAGGGTGGCAGGAGATCATTTAAAAGACAGCCAGCGTATGGCCCACAAGAGCAGCCCATTCAGAAGTGTTGGTGACGACTACCACTTTGGGTTTCCAGAAAGCTCTTCTGAGAGGGCCTTGGTGCAAGCCGGCCTGCACACAGCGTGTGCCTCCAGAACATGTGTTTCCAAGATTTCTCCCAGAACCGGGCCCTGTGTGTCTATATTCAGTGTCTGCCCTGCTTGTGAGCGGGAGGCCAGGGCGGATGGGAGTGTGCGGGGTTTGTGAGAGCCCATGGTCCCCCCCGGAGCCGGTGCTCGAGGAGGGTAGAGAAGGACTTTATTAAAATGGATGTCAGAGCTCTGGTCAGGCCTCATCCAGCAGCTAACACTAAATTATTAAACACTGGCAAGGACGCCGGGGGCTTTCCCACTTGCTGACAGATGGCTTTCCACCGAATCTCTGTGCATCTTCTTGATGTAATATCAACAGGGGGTTGAGCACAGCCCGGGGGAGGCAGCACTGGAGAGAAAACCCCACTGCAGACCCCCACGTTCGTGGAGAAACCCCCCCAAGATGGAGATGGTCTACCTTGTCCCTTCAAGCACCTATCCTGATGCACCCACCTGGGTCTGAGCTCCAATTTCCCCCTCGCCCGGGGGCTCCCTGAGTCCAACAGGGCCACCAGACCTGCTCACAGCATCAACTGTAATAATTAATGTTGCATGAGGGCCTACTCTGTGCTCAGGATTTCACATGCATTGCTTTATTTAATCTTCCCACTGGTCCTCAGCGAGACCGATGCCATTAATATCCTTTTATAAATGAGCAAACGAGACTCAGAGCGGTTAACGGCGCCGTGTTGAACACTTGCTATGTGACAGAGCCAGGGCGGAGATCTTGTCCTCTGACGTCAACAGCCCTGCTTTTAGCCTCCCGGATCACGGTCCGCAGGCTCTGGAGGCCCACGCTGGCTCCCCTTGGCCTGTCCAGCCCCCAGATTTCCAGGCTCGTTAGCATGCAGGGACTCACCCATGGGGACTCAAAATGCCATGGCCCTCCCTGGAGACCCAAGAGAAGGACACAGAGGTAGGAAAGAAAACTAGCCCTCCCGTCTAGATGGCCCCCCCTCAGGAAGGCGGGACCCCAAGAATGGAAAAGGTCTGTTGCCAGAACCCAAGACATGCGCCCTCTGCCCCTGTGCCCTGGTCTCCTGAAGTAGTGCCCAGCCCGCCCCTTGTCATTACTATTTACTGTAATCACTGCATTTTATTGAGCAGTTACTCTCTGGCAGACATTAGGGTAAAGTTATTTAAGTCACTTCTCTAAGATTTGTCATAAGGAACGTAGGGCCAGTGAAGCGATCTGAATATGGCCGATTTTTAGGCCCCTCCGACTCAGGGGCTTGTGCAGAGCCGGGATTTTATCGACTTTGCAACTGAACAGAACCATCTAAGGATGGAAATCCCGGGCAGCGGCCGATTCCCACTCTTCCTAGAGCCCCCAAGCACCTGTGTCTCGGGAAGAATGGCGTGTGTCCAGGATCCCCAGCCTGACAAGACCCCCCACCCTGGAAGGAGGCGTGTGCCGTGTGCTCAACAGTCTCCCCGGGATGTCTTCCTCCAGCCACAAGGTCTCAGGAGGGTCCTTGCACTGAATCCGGTTTCTCGGTGAGGACAAGGCCACCCCCCAGGGTACCTGCCAGATGACGCTGTGCCTGCCCTGGCCTGGCTCCCCAAGGCCTGCTCGTGAAGATCCATCCCTCCATGGAACTTTCCGGCTCTAGAGAACCCCGGCCCAGAATCCTTGCGAACTTGCACGTGCTCCCCTCCATCTGGTCCTCTCAGTGGACGATCACATCCCATCTGAGCAGAACACATCTAAGCCAGGCCTTTGCCCCTGGCAAGGAGGGTGAGACTTTCTGGAAGCTTCACCCTCCAGCTTCTTCCTTTCCTCTCCTCACACCTGCTCACGGTCACTCCCGGAAGGAATTATTTTTAACAGATGCCCCCTGCCCTTCCAAACCCCCAAGGGGGAGAAACCCGTAAGGCAGCTGTTTATTAACGGTACTCGGTGTCATTAACAGCCAGGCATGTGGTAAAATATAGATTAAAGCAGGGAAGGCAGGAATCACGCTGCCATTTGTCCTGTTCCGAATGTCATTATGCGTTCCATCGCGGCGTATTACCGAGATGATTAGTGGCATCAAATGACTTCTGAAAAATGATTATGTGCCATTAAAAGCATTAGTCTGTCTGAAACCAGCACAAACAAATGGCCGTGCAAGAATGAGTCATTAGCTGGGGAGGCTGGGTGATGTGACAGAGAGCTGCCCGTGCGCCAGGCAATTAGCACGGCCAACAGGTTGGGGAGGCAGGCCGCCGAGCCTGGAGCCCATGCCCGGCTGTGGGAGCCACGGGCCCCGAGGACAGCAGGGCGCCTGTGGGAGTCCAGCATCTCCTGGGGAAGCCTGGGCGGCTGGGTTTGCTTAGAAGGGCCTGCCTTCCCCACGGCTGCGGTAGAAATGCCACGGCCAGGCCCGGGATGATGGTGAAGCGCGGCTGATGGTCTCCGAGGCTACAGGAGGCCAGACTGGGGGAGAGACAGAGAGGCGGGAGCGACACAGTCACAGAGGTGTGAGCGTGTGGGTGAAACTCCACAGCAGAGGCCCCCCCGGGGGGAGTCTTTTAATTGACACCAGCAAAAAAAAAAAAAAAAAAAAAAGGCTCATGGAATCACCGTGTAATTTACAATGACAAGAACATATAGAGAAGCTATAATTTGAGAGATTAAAAAGCATTTCTTGAACGTATACCAATAAAATGGCTTTGATGTGACAGCAAAAGAAAGAAAGAACAAGTGAAAAGGGGTGGTCTTTATCTGTTTTTCCAGAAGAGCCCAGCCCCAACCAGTCCTTAGGGGGAGCCAATGGCATTCGTGTTGAGTTGCGCTTATCGGGGACAAAGACTTGGTTTTGAGGAGATGTCAGGTGCGGTTCCCCTGTTTCCCCTCCCCTTCCATCACGACAAGTGTCCAGGCCTGTTCTGTGGGGGTCATATTCTTGGGGCGGCCACCTCAAAGCTGGCTGGGCACATTCTGGGCACCGCTAACTCACCTGGGTCCCTGCGGCCGCTGCATAATCCCACACGGGCCTCCCTCCCCAGGGCTGTCGCGGGGCCCTGGTGTGACCCCAGTTACAGGGACTCAAGTGTCCTCGGCTATTCCTGGTGGAGAAGTCTGGACGCAGGGCCATGGTGCTACCCTGTGGACTTTCGTTTTCTCATTTTGAAGAGTCTGTAGAGATTGCCAGGGGCCAACGTCCAGCTGTGTAGGCCTGTGGTTCTCCACCCAGCTTTGAGAATCTTCTGGGAAGCTTTTAAAAACCAGTGATGCCCGGGCCCTGCCCCTCCAGGGTGAAGAAACGATGATGTAGCCCACCCACTGCCTGTTACAGATAAAGAAACCGAGGCTCACAGAGGGGCAGTGCCCAGCGCAGGGTCAGAGAGCTGCTCAGGGTAACAACCAGGTCAGGAGCCAAATGCCTCCGAAAAGCAGGCTCCCAACCGTCCTGCCTTTCCTCTCTCTCGAATCCCAAAAGCTGCTCCTACCTGCTACTCCAAGGCCGATTGCGGCAAAGCCCTGAACCCGGCGGCTGTCAATGCTGATTGACACCTGTCACAACCTTGCTTGCACCGCACACCTTTGAGGCCCAGCCCCTCGACAGCCTTCATCTGCCTTTGCTGCTGCCTTTCCATTTCCAGAGCCAGAAGCATCTACCGCCTCAAAAAAGTGGCCGATTTCCAAAAGCCCTTCACCTCTCTTCCCTCCAGGCCTCACTGGGGACGCGCAGCTCATTCTGGAGAAGCCGTCGTGCTGTGCTGTTTTTCATCTTTATCGAACTTGGCTTTGTGGTTCTTGTTGCTGGGGGAGGGGGGCCTGTGCTGGCAGTTCCGAAGTGCTGAGCTCAAATTGTCTTTCCCGCTCCTTACCTTATTCTATTAGAAAAACATGAAACCTCTTTCCTCCACTTCTTTGTTTTCTTTTCTCTCTCTTTCTCGCTAAGACGGAGAGCAACGTGATATTTGATGACGGCTGTGTTTGTGTCTTGCTTACAACAGGTCGTGAATGTCTGTGAGGTTAGTCCGCTCAAGACCAAGCCCAGCGTCTACAGATTAAAAGCAGCCATTCGTCTCAGCCCTGCTTCTGGGGCTGTTTGCCCTCTATCAACCCCTTCCTGACACTCAGAGGAATTCGTAAGACTCCTAATGGCCTAGAAGCTCTTCAAGATGTCTCACATCAGTCTCTCCCACTGCTGCTCAGTCTTTCTGCATCACACCAGTTCCCATCCTGTCTGCAGAGGTTAAAGACACACAGGAAGACCACAGGTAGTCTCTCTCTTCCAGCAACAGCCTGCCACAGGCAGCCTTGAACTTGGTTGGGACAGCAATCTCAAGCCCTGCTGTTCTGGGAAGTGCTGAAATGGTACCTGGGATGCCCAGCAGGTTCAAAGCACTCCATACGCATGTTGACATTCTCCCCTTGTTTATAGAACTTTCTCCGGAAAAGATGGAGAATGTGGGTGGACTCCGTCCAAAAGCTCTGATTGAAGCACCTCTCCATTCAGGATCTGCAGTGGTTCACAAAGTCTAGGGGATGCCAGAAGCACCTACTGAGTGGAGGGTCCTAGTTCTGAGCCACATGGGCCTTTCAACATGGGCAGTTTGATGCATCAAAGTGTGCAAAGAGGCAATAGAGTCTACAAATAAGACAGAAGTAATAATCTCTTGGAACCTGATCACAGAAGTGGCATCCCACCATATTAGAGGCAAGCAGCTGTGCCCACACTCAAAGTGGGGTGGCGGGGGATTCCACAGGGAACAGCAGGAGGTAGGAAACCTTGAGCGCCATCTTGAGTCTGCCCTTCACAAGATTATTTATATCTGTGCTTCCAGGGAACAGCAGTGTGAGGCAGGGAAGGAGGAGAGCCAATTCAAGGATGTGCTCCGTGTTGAGCTGGGCCGCAAGGACAGGCGCCCAGAGCTCAAGCTTACAGGGCTCAGGAGATTGTTTGTCCCAAGAAACACAAGGGAAAAGCATTGACCATTGGTTCCCGCCCCCCCGGCCTCAGCTCCTCCATGCTTCCAAGCTGTAGGTGTGTGATTCCTGAGCAGGCCCCTCTGACATCTCATATGGTGCCATCAGAAAGCCAAGAGCAGGATCAAGAGTGGCCTGGATGGGCCAGGGGACAGGCACTGACAGGGCCAGCTAAGGGCCACACAGAACAGACAGCCACAGCAGTGGCTAAAGAAGGAGGGCCAGAGAGGAGCACAATGATGTGCATGGCGTGTCTGATACAAACCTCTCCCCGTAACATGTGTGTCTACACAGGCCTCTGCCAGGGTGGGGGTGGGGGGAGGGGTTTGGACAGAAGCCACGGCATCACCGTGAGTTCGAAGAGACCTAACACAATGGCGCCACATCCAAATTCAGTATTTTCTCCCACCCACAGAACGCTCTGCCACTGACCATTCTCCTCCTGGACCCTCGGCTTCACCTCAAAGTTGACCAACCCCCGTGGGTTCTCTGTTCTCCTTTGCAACCCAGGCCTAACATGCAGGACCAACCACAAAGCTCAGGAGCCCAGCGCAGAGTGAAAATGAGGGGCCCCTTCTGAGCACGGGGCCTGGTATGACTACCATGAAGCCAGCACTGCCTGAAGGTCTGCAACTTCAGGCCCTGCTCCAGTCCCTCTCCCTCTTGGTCCTGAAGCTCTCGACATCCGTGGCTGCCCTTTTCCTCTCAGCCTCCCCAGGTCCTGCTCAAAGAGTCTTCTATGCATCTGTGCTCCTGGAAGAGGGAACTTCATCCAGGATCTTGCAGATCGCCCATCCGTCTTACTGCAGACACTGCTCGCCACGACCGTCTTCCTGAAGCACTGGCCTAAGTCCTCCCTGGGAGGAGCAGAGAGGTGGGTGCACAGAGTCAGAGTGTGCAGTGTGCAACCTGCATAGCTGTATGCAGCAGCCTCGAGTCAAAGGAGGATTTGCCCAGGAACCAAAATTAGGTGTCCAGGAAGGTCTTCAGACAGAGTTTATGTGCCCAGGACTAGTAACAAGAAGTGACCCTCAGATATCATATCACTTACTATACCCCAAGCCCTGGTTAAGTTTTTTGCACGTATTAAATAATCGATTTCTTTCTCACAACTTTGAAAGAGTTACTTGTGTTATTCCCATTTTACAGAAGAGGCCCTGAGGCAGAGAAACCTGTCCAGGGCCACAGGGTCAGCAGAAGAGCTGTGATTTGAGCCCAGTCAGTCTGTCTCTCAAGTCCATTTCCATAACCACTACAACACACTGAGAGTGACAGCTTCAGCTACCAGGGGATCAGGCAGGTGTAAAATTTTGAAAGCCTGACTGTGTTATGCATTGTTTGCAGTTTGAAGAGGAAGGTTTACATTTCATGTATTTATTTCCTTTACTTTTTGCTGAAATTCCTTTGGGAAATTCTAGCCTAGATCAAAAAAGGGGGGGGAAAGGCAAAGGGAGATAGATAGGGTGGGTGGGTGGATATCTAGATGGATGGGTGAATGGATGGATAGATGGTGGGTAGATGGATGGATAGATGGGTGGATGGTGCATGGATGGTGAATGGGGTGGATGGGTGGGTGGATAGATGGGTGAGTGGATGGGTAGATGGTGGGTGGAAGGGTGAATGGTAGGTGGATGAATGGGTGAATTGAAGGGTAGATGGTGGGCAGATGGTGGGTGAGTGGGTGGGTGGATGGATAGGTGGGTGTAGTGGATGGGTGAGTGAATGGGTGCATGATGAGTGGGTAGATTGCAGGTGGGTAGATGGGTGAGTAAATGGATGGCTGGTGGGTGGGTGGATGGATGGATAGATGGGTGGATGGATGGTGGGTAGGTGGGTGGATGGGTGGATGGGTGGGTGGTGAATGAGTGAGTGAATGGGTGGCTGGTGGGTGGGTGGATGGATGGATAGATGGGTGGAGGGATGGTGGGTGGGTGGGTGGATGGATGGATGGGTGGGTGGTGAATGGGTGGATGGTGGGTGGGTGGATGGATAGATGGGTGGAGGGATGGTGGGTGGGTGGGTGGATGGATTGATGGGTGGGTGGTGAATGGGTGAGTGAATGGGTGGATGGTGGGTGGGTGGATGGATGGATAGATGGGTGGAGGGATGGTGGGTGGGTGGGTGGATGGATGGGTGGGTGGGTGGTGAATGGGTGGATGGTGGGTGGGTGGATGGATGGGTGGGTGGGTGGTGAATGGGTGGATGGTGGGTGGGTGGATGGATGGATGGGTGGGTGGAAGGATGGTGGGTGGGTGGAGGGATGGTGGGTGGGTGGATGGATGGATAGATGGGTGGAAGGATGGGTGGGTAGATGGTGGGTGGAGGGCTGAATGGTAGGTAAATGGATGGGTGAATTGAAGGGTGGAAGGTGGGCAGGTGGTGGGTGACTGGATGGTGGATGGATGGGTGGTGGATGGGTAGGTGGGTGGATGGATAGATGGACAGAGATAGAGGGGCATAAATGTCCGAAACTGAGGCTATAAAGAAAGGGAAAGGAATGGGGAAAGGGTGAACCCCTAGGCCAAGCTTGGTGGTCACTATAGAGAATAAAAGATAGAAGGACCCCCCCCCCACTAAGGTCAGTCAAAATCCTATTTCATTTCCAAGGCCCAACAGAACTGTTGAGTGCCCAGGAGACCTCCCCCTTGAAACTGACACGGAATCTACCTAAACAGGAGAGTGGGAGGCTGTTTTTTTCCAGAAGAGAGTGTATGCCAGGCCTGGCACCCTCCTAAGAGGTCATCCTGACCCAATGAGAACAGCAGTGTTGCTGGGGGATAGCCAGCCTGTAAGGTCTCACTTCCAGAAGCAGCATCTGGCAGGTTGCCATGGGTTCAGGAGTCCTAGCTGACATGGAGTGGTTGCCTTGGGGACGTTGGAAGAGGCAGCCCTTCTGGCCAGCCTAGGTAAGCAAAGGAAAATTCTCCGGGGAGCCTAAGAGGAAAACCACCAGGCCACGTGGAGCGGGCTGTACAGTCATTCATACTGCTGTTTCTTTTGTCTATTAGGGGGGTGCTCTGTCTCCACCAGCTTCCACCAGCTCAATGGCAAGGATAATGGGGTGAGGGGAGCCCTGTCTGATCCAGCAACTTGGGTTTGAGTCACTGGAGCCTGCATGGAGGACTCAGGTAAACGGAGAGTCACAGCATCATGAGCTTGGGTATGAGTGGGGAGGTCCGTGGCCAGCTATATCCTTGAGACAAGAAGGACAGCCACCTCCTCCTGCCTCTGGTGATCTCTTCGGTCATGTATCCTGTGGTTGATAAAGTCCACGGTCGTTTTCCCCAGGCCATCATTTGTCATTTCCACCTGTGGTAAGTCACAATCTGTTTTTCTCCAATTGGTCAAGACTCAAAGCCCTCTCCCGACACACCCTACTGGCCCCTGACCCCACACTCTTTGCAGGATCACCCTTGCCACCCTTGCCCATCCCTCCTCAACTGGCCGAGGTGACTCTCCTGGCCTCCAGCTAGCTTCCCAGCAGCTACTTTGGACAAGTGCAAACCGAGGATGATGGGGACAAGGGGCATTGGGGTTCCTTTCTGTCTAGCATGCCAATAAGCTATCTGATCAGTTTGGATGTGGTCACACCCAGCCTATAGTGGGGCAGGAACAAGATGCACTCGGAAACACAGAGGAGAAAGTCCATCTTGGGTCAAAGCCAAGGAAAGCGAAGGCTAGGAATGCAGTCGCAGTTGGGGATAAAGCTGGGGGACGGGGAGCAATGTGTTCAGTACAGAGGCCCTCGTGGCCCCGTGCTCTGTGCGAGAGCAGTTCACCACTTACCACCTGACACAGTGTGGTCTTCCTCTTAGCAGACAGACCCATGTTCATGACAGCATCCGGGATTTCTTCAGGGCAAGCTATTGGGGGGGGGAGGGGGCCACACAGCTGGGGGACAAACTGACAGGTGCAGCATGGAGGACGCTGTCCTCAGAGCCACAGGTTCACATCTGCCGGCAAAACGCAGCCTCCCCTGGACACAAGCAGACATGCCTGCGTTCCCGCCTCTCTCTGGCACCTCCCTGACCACCCCCTTCTACGTACTGACAAGTCCAAACCTCGACTCCACGTCAATGTACTTCCTCAAGTACTGGATGCCAAGTCCACAGCTGTCCCCCACGCTGACTGCACTTTGGGTGGGATGTGCCTGCTAACATTTACGGGGGCTCTCAGTGCACCGGTCATGTGTGGCTTCACTCAGAGAAGTCTCCCCTCCTCCTCTCCTCTCTAGTTGCAGCCACAACAAGCCTTAGAGAACGCATGGTGCCTCTTGTCCCTCTCCCTACATTCCATGCCTGTGACGCCACTTGGCTGTTGTTGATGCATGACCAGGGCCATCTGTAACACCAGCAATAACCCCAACCCCATGCCTGCAACAGCTCCCTGTCACTGCACATCTCCTATGTGCCCAGATGTGGGCCAGATGCTTTCCATACCTTTCTTGGAAATTCTCACAGCATGGCCTGAAGTATGTAGTGTTTCCCATCTTACAGACGAGAAAACTAAGGCCTGGATGAAGGTCACACCGCTAGGAGACCGGACCACGGTAATTATTTTGCGGTCTGCCTAGTGACCTTTCCTATCGTCGGACGTGTTAAAGGATAGCTTTCTCTGAAAGGCAAGATCATGACTCTCGTACCTGAACATGTGTTAAAGATTTTATTTGGTTTAATATTAGTGATGGAACCAGGCGGATATTACAGCTAATCCAAAGGAGAAGTCTAAAAGGCATAAATTTATACACAGCAAAGGAAAGTGGATGTGAATTTACAAAGGCTGCAACGGACTCATTCCTTAAAGAAGAGGGAAATCAATTGAACCACTGGACAGAATTTATTTGCATGTCTATAGACAAGAGTTATTTTGCTTTGCTATCAGTTATCTACAACTTACGGAGCCATAAAACAGCTCAAAGACACCAAAAGGCTAGAATCCAATGGCCTGCAAGGGTGTGCTCTGAACTGCCTGGTTTTCCATCTGCGACACCCGGTGACCTTTTGGGCTCATTCCAAATTTCCTTACAGGGACAAGTACTCTAACCAGATCTAGACAATCTTAGTACCTCACTCTGCCTGATCATAGTGGCTGATATCAGGATTGGACAGTCAGAATCCTTCCTGGGGATGGACTGGTTCACGGGCTCAGAAAGGAAGATGATCTCAGATGATCTGGTCGAGCTAAGGCTGCGGGCCATGAGGATGAAAAGAATCTGGAAGAGGAACCCTGATTCGCAACTGGACTAAGCACCCGCCACATGCTGGGCACTGTTCCACATGCTTTCTATGTAGTGAGGAGAATTTAATAAACGTACGAGGAAGGTTCTATCGTCATTCCACTTCATGGATGAGGAGAAGTTCAGAGATGCTAAAGGCCTTGCCCCAAGTCATGTTGCTAGTAAGCGGCCATCAGGTGCAAACACGGGCAGATTCCTGAGTCATTGCTCCAAGCTCTGTGCTATCCTGCCTTACAAAGTAACCTGGAAAAGGGGTGCCGGGGTGGCTCAGTCGGTTAAGCAACTGACTTTGGCTCAGGTCATGATCTCACAGTTTGTGGGTTCGAGCTCTGCGTGGGGCTCTGTGCTGACAGCTCAGAGGCTGGAGCCTACTTTGGATTCTGTGTCTCCCTCTCTCTCTCTCTCTCTGTCCCTCTCCTGTTCGAGCTCTGTCTCTGTCTCTGAAAAATGAATAAATGTTAAAAAAAATAAAAATAAAAAATAAAGTAACCTGGAAAGGAAAGCAGAGGTACACAATGACAGGTGATGACAGAGGACAAAATTACAGATGGGACAGAAGGGCTTCCAACCCCAAACATGCTGGAGACTTTAGGGGCTTCTAGAATACTCTGGAAGATTCTAGAGCCTTTCCTCTCTAGGATTCCTTGAGCAACCCCAGTATCCCTTCCAACCACCAAAGTCAATATTGCCACCCAGTTTTTGCTGAAACTCCTTCAAGTTGTACTTTTTTCCATGAAAAGTCTTGACTTACACAGCCATTAGGTGACAGAACTGAGTTTCGAACCCTCACCTGCTTAAAATGTATAGCTGTGTCTCTACATTTCTTCGCCTGCAAACGGCACTATTATCATACTCATCCCGCTGGGTTATTGTCAGGATTAAGTACATCAATCCATGGAGAGCTCTGAAAAGAATGCCTGGCACCTAAAGGCACTCAACACAAGTTAGTTTTATTATCAGCTCCATTTTGCAAACGGATACACTGAGACAAAAGGTGTTATGAACTTGGCCTAAGGTCATGCAAAGGTCATGCACTTACCACCATTTTTTGGCAAATGACAGAGCCACCAGCTGAACCCAGGCAGTGATCAGAGCCTGTGTGCTTCACCTGGACCCCGGAGAGGCCCTGGAGAAGTCATCTGGCCCTTCCTGCTGCCTTGAGCTGATCTGGCCCCTTCTGGTAGCCTGGGCCAAAGCACCATGGCAGGAGGGCTCCTGAGCCTGAGCTGGCTCCTCTCCCAGCCCTCGTGCTAGAGCTGAAAGAACCACAGGCCACTGGGGCCTTCCAGCACTGCAGCAGCCAGGTGGGCAGAGCAGAGGGTCATCAGCTCCCATCTGGGGTGTTCTACAAATAGACCCACTCCCATCAGCCTACCCAGGTTCCCCGGAAGCACCTGTCCTGCTAAGGCTGCCTCCACCTCTTCTCCCTACTGTTTCCACTGTATGGAAGCATAAATCCAGTTAATGTGTCCAAAAAAGAAAAATCAAAATGTCAGATCTGCAGAGATGGTTCAATTGAAGGAATATTGATTGTCACAGAGAATATTCTCACTTTATTCACCTACTTAGTCTGCTCCCCTAGGCACATATGAATTCATCAAATATTGTCACAGCACATAATAATGCTCATTCCCGACATTGTTGTGACTGCTCAGGCTTCGGTCCTGCTCACGATGCCTGTCCCAGTTGGGGTGATGGCAGGGGGTGGGAGGAGGGACACAAGGGCAATGCCAAAGCATCACGTCATGGCATTTTCCCCCAGACCAGGTGCTTTCCCATATAGTGTCTGCTCTGATCTTCAACACAACCATGTGAGAAGGTCTTGAAGGATATAGGCATTCCCATTTTCCAGATGGGATCAAGATGTTTAAGCAACTCATCCAAGGCCCTGCTTCCAGCAAACTAGAATTTGAACCTTGGTTTTCAGACTCCAAATTCAGGGCCCCTTCCCCTCCGCCCTGGACTTTGCTGCAGATGGTGGCTCTGTTCCAGCCAGAATTGGAGCTGGGTGGTGTTCTCTCAGCTTCCGCCATGTTCAGTTGCCCCATGGATTATGCACCCATTGTTTGTTCATCCCTGGACATAGACTCAAGGAGATGATCCCTGGCCTTCAGTGGATCTCCATATCAACATGGAGAAGTAGATAAAATGTCTGGAGATTAACATGTTGAAACTATCAGAACAATGGACACCACTATCCACCATGGAGACTTGAGCCCTGACTGTGGGAAGTGGTTTATCAAGGTGACACTGGCACAAAGTTAGGGCTAGAGAACCCTGGGAAAGTAGCACAAAACTCCTGAGGAGCATCTTGGCCCATTGTGACCCAATTGCTGAAGAACTGACTGGAAAGAGGGGTCAGGTAGCCAAGCCCTGGAGAACACCTACACATAAATTACAGGGTATCTCCAGACACCTTTGAGGAAAACACAGCCTTAGGGTGTTTAGACCAGCATTTCCAAAAGTATGTCCCGAGGAACTGGCCTTCTGCAGCTCTGAAAAATTTTTGTTGTTGAATATGTTTGAGAAGCTCTGAGCTAATCAAAATTAAAGAGATTATTTAGATTTAAAGTTTGTCAAATCCTTTATCATTTCGATGACAGCGATAATGGTTGTGGTGATAATGATGGTGGTGGTGATGAGGAGGATGGTGATGATGGTGGTAGTGATACAATAATCGTCATCCATGGAGACTACAGCCCAATGCACCCAGCACGATACATGTACTAACACATTTCAGCCTCACGTTGGTGCTGTTGTTACCCCTGTGTTACAGCTGGGTAAACCAAGATGCAGAGAGTAAGTGACCTGCCCAGGGTCAAGAATTCTTGGGTGGTGGGACAAGATGAAAACACTGGAATCCCCAGGATGGGTGACATAACTAGAAGAGGTGTGTGTGGAATGCAATACTTCCCAAAGTTTGGTGGCTGTGAATCTACCCCTTTGTTTCTTCCCAGAGCATCTGCTAGGACTCAGGCTCTATGGAACTTTTGAGAACTCTGGTTTAAACAGTTGCCCTGACTAGCTAGCTCCAGTATTTCTCGAGCCCCCTTCAATGTACACTTGGAAGCAAGTGCAGGTTGATAAGGTTTCTCAATAGCTACTCTTATTCTTGTTCCTGGACTGCAGCTGGACTGCAGCTGGTCTGAATCCAAAAGTGGGAACTCCTGGAAAAATCCAGACATGCTATCTGGGCTGAGCCCTTCTTCCTTGGCCACCTTGAAGCAGGTAGCTGAGAAAAGCAGATAGCCTTCACTGTCTGCTTCCTCACCACCACCCTTGGCTGAATACTTGTTCTGGAACTTCCCAACCACATGCAAAAAGGAACTTTCCAGGGGTTAGACTCAGCCCAGAGGAATAAAGATGCTAATCACTTTGGGCAGCTATCCCTCTCTCTCCACCTGGGTCTCAGCCACACCCACCCACAATTTCTGGCTTGATTTAACATCTTGGCTGGCATCCTCAACAGGTGCACAAAGTGGGGACTTCATTCCCAGGAGCCTTTGCCAAAAGCTCCCATTCCCTCAGAGGGAGGGGGAGAATATGGCCTCAGTAGAATATCAATAAGAAGCTATGGTGAGAAGACATAGTTGGCCAGAGCTGGTGATGGGGTAATTAATTCTACTTAAGAAAAATGTTACTAATAATTAAATGTACTAATTAAGAAAAATTGGATCAGCTGTTGTTGGTGTAACACAGAAGCTGCAGCTTTGCTGACACATTTCTTGGGTAGCTTCCGGCTGGGACTAAATGCAGCAGACACTGTTGGAGCCCAAGAGAAGCCAGAGGAGATGTGATCTGGAGAGGCCTTCATGGAAGGAAGCAGCACACTTGGGAGGGTCTGGTAAGGTGACAGGTCCAAGAGGAGACGCTAAAGTAAGATAGACCCTGGTGGGCAGTTCAGTGATGGGAGAAGGGACACAGGGAGAGGCAGATCAGAGGTCAGACAGGGCAAGGTATCTGATGGCCAGTAGATGGGTCTTCAGTGGTTAGAACTCAGGTCAGGTGAGCAGACGTCATAGAAAGATGCAGAACTAGGGGCTACTGGGTGGCTCAGTTCATTGAGTGTCCAACTCTTGATTTTGGCTCAGGTCATGATCTCACAGTTTGTGGGATCAAGCCCCACATTGAGCTCCATGCTGACAGTGCTGAGCCTACTTGAGATTCTTTCTCCCTCTCTCTGTCCCTCCCCTGCTCACATGTATTCTATCTTTCTCTCTCTCCCAAAATAAATAAACATTTTTTTAATGTTTTGGAGCTAGATAAAGGTACTGACTGTCCAACATTGGGAATGTACTTAATGATACACTTTAAAATGGTTACTTTTAACCATTGAGAATTTTACCTCAATTATTTAAAAAAAAAAAAAAAGTGGTTGCCTAAGATCTAGGCAGGACAGGAAGCCAGTGAGGATGCCCAAAAGTAGGAAAATGGGATCTGTCCCTTCTGAAAATATACGCCAAATAAATTTTTTGGGAAAGGCCTGGCTTCCTACTTCACCTGTCAAGTGAGTGCAGTGTTAGTGAGCTTTGTTAACTGGAGAACTCTGTATAAATGCAAGCACTGTTACTGAAGCACTATATCTGATCTCATTGGTATTCTCCTGGACAAGCCAGCTCGGGGGTTCTAAACACAGTGGTCCAAAATAGCCATTGTTATTTAGGATGATGTAAATTAATAATGAAGCGGCTCTTCCCTGTTTTCTGGGTGCCCAGCACTGTAAAACATACCTTACATGTACCCAATCAGTTAATCCTCTCAGCAACCCTGTGAGATCGTAGGATCAGAACTGGTTTCCAAATGAGAAACAAAATCCTGAAAAGTTAAATCGTTCGCTGTATGAGTTATCTGCTGCCGGGTAACAATTCATCCCAAAAACTTAGCAGCTTAAAAGCCACAGTTACTATCTCACAGTTTCTGTGTGTCAAGAGTCCATGCCTGGCTCATCTGGGCCTCTATTCAGGGCTGCCATCAAGGTGTTGGCCAGAGCTGGGGTCTCATCTGAAGGCTCGAGTGGAGAAAGATCCAAGTCCAAGCTCACGTAGCTGCCGGCAGGATTCAGTTCCTCGAGGGTTGTTGAACTGAGGTCTCAGCTGCGAGCTGGCTACTGGCTGGAGGTCAGTTCCTTGCCGGGTGAGCCTCTCCAACAAGCCAGTTTCCTTCATCAAAGCACGGAAGCCAGAAGGCAATGGAATGTGCTAACAACACAAATGGCAATCTTATAAAGCCTGATCACAGAAGCGACGTTCCTTTACCTTTGCTCTATTCTGTTGCGTAGAAGCCCACACTCGAGGGGTGGTGGCAGTGTGGATTTATACAAGCACATGAATATCAGGAGGTGGGGATCATGGAGTGTGTGTGCTGGGGAGGACACCTGCCAAAGGTTTGCAGATAGTAGAGCTGAGCCACATAGGCCTTGGGGTTTTGAACAGGCTCAGTTTCACACCTACACTGCATATTCCCCATGTTCTTCAAGGGTGTACAGGGGGTGGGAGGAAGCAAGGAGGGAGAGACAGAGACAGAGACAGACAAATAGACAGACACAGATGTTTTTTATAGAAAAAAGGCTGTGCTGAACTCTTTCTGGCCAGGCCTCCCTGATGAGGCTGGTCTTCCAGGATGCAGCCCAGAGCTAGGGCTGCCCCCAATATTAATGGTGTCCTCATTAGAGTCATGTGCAATGCTGCATTTTAATTGCCTAGCAGAGCCCTGAGCACCTGAAGAGAAGGCTTTCCACATCCTTCTCGTCATGACTATTAATAGGCTGGGAACATTCAGGCCTCCTAAAGCCCTGTGTTGGCAACCCCCCTCCCAACACTGGTAGTTCAAGTCTTCTTTATACCAGCCCCATAGCTCTGCTGTGACCAAGGGCAGCGCCTGCTCTGTCCCTGAGGCTGGTGCCTGCTATCTGGGTCTTCTGAGCATCTGGGAGCCGGGGAGGAAGGATTCAATCTATCACCATCAGATCTGCTCAAGGAAGGACCTCATTTTACCCCTCATATTCCTGGCAGCCAGCACAGTGCCCAGCAGGTGGATGTGAAATGAATCAATGGGTCATCTGTGCAGATGTACTGGGACACCCGTGAAGCCAGGTGTGAGCGGTGAGGCGCCATCTCCACACACTTGTTGTTTCCCTTCAGTTCTTGAATGAACGGCGCTATTGACCTTCTTGTGCTCCAGAGACATCACTGTACAAAATACGACCTCCCAGGAATCCCCCAGCTCGGGCTGGCAGAACTACTACCGTACCTCTATGTATCTCCAGCCCTGGCAGCCAGGGGAGAAGTGAGTACCTGTGCTGTTTCTCCCCCACTCCTTTCTCTTGCAATCGCCAGTCCTTAAAACATAAAAGCCTTTGGGCCACCCACTTCCAGCCATGAAGTGGGGCCATTGCTCCTCAACCTTGCTTCTAAATAAGACTCTGGGCTGGGTGTGGGTGACACTACATTCCTTCCTACAGCAGTGGATCCACAGCGAGTTCTCTGACTTCTTTCTCACTAACACAGAGATGAAAACGAATTTAATATCAGGCAGGGCATCCCCTACTACATACATATCAGTGACTGTCACCCGCTCTGGACCTGCAAGACACCTGGGTAACAACTTGTATAAACAGGCAGCCTGAGAGTTGATGCCAAATGAGTGGTCTAGAAGCCCCCCTTCACTTTCATGGCCTCTGTAGGTTAGACTGCCTGGCAAAGATAGTATTCTTATTTGCAAGACTGAATTAAATCTTGGAGGACGTGTTAGCCAAAGGCCATGGAGACCTCTTGACTCCTACTAACAGGAGCAGGGGCAACTGCTGGCCATGAGAGCCTTGACCAAGCAGTGCTAAGACCAACCCCACCCACCGTCTGCCCTCCCTCCCCATCACATGTCTCCCTTTCCTTCCTTCTCTCCCCAGCTGCCTCCTCCTGCCTCCTTAGGCCGGGCTTTGCTGTGCTGGGAGCAAAAGCTTTATTGAATTTTTGCAAGTACTTTGCATGGCGTCTGATTTACAATTCATAACCTGGATTATACTGCAAGTTCTGCCTTCCGGGGTCGGTGTAATTTAGATCTCGGAAATATTTGCCATGCTTTCAATTCCCCTGACATCTGAGGGATTGGAAATGGATTCCACCCTGGAGCTTTACAATTTGGAAGGGGAAGAGGGGGCGAAGCACAAAACGGGGTGGTGGCGTTGAGGGGTGGGCAGCATAGAGTGAAAACTGAGAGGTGAGAAGAGAAAGTTAAACATGAACAGGAGGGAATGGTGACATGAATGAGAAAGAGGGAGCAGGGAAGGTGTGACTATCTCCTGAACACATTGCCTCCCCATGGCACCACTATGACCTGGAACATAGGGCCCAGATGCCAAGGGCCAGTGGAGAAAAATGCTACCTGGGGGAGCAGCTTGGCATTATGGAATAGTCCAGGCTGAAGCAAAACTGTCCCTCTTCTGATCTGCCTCTGTCCCTGGCTTGCTGCAAGAGGGGAAAATCTCCCCAACTACTTTACTTTTAATGATTTTGTTGAGATATAATTCACGTACCATACAGTTCACCCATTTAAAATGAATAACTCGGGGTTCCTGGGTGGCTCAGTTAAGTGTCGGCCTTCAGCTCAGGTCATGATCTCGCAGTCTGTGGGTTCAAGCCCCGCGTCGGGCTCTGTGCTGACAGCTTAGAGCCTGGAGCCTGCTTCGGATTCTGTGTCTCCCTCTCTCTCTGCCCCTCCCCAGCTTGCACTCTGTCTCTCTCTCCCTCTCAAAAATAAATAAACATTTAAAGAAAATCTTTTAATAAATAAATAAAAATAAAGTGAACAACTCAATGGTTTTTAGTTTATACACAGGGTTGTGTACTATCACCCCAGTCAATTCTAGAATATTTTCATTATCCTGAAAAGAAACCCTGTACCCCTTAGCCAGTACCCTCTGAATTCATTTTCTGGAGCTGCGGTAACAAATTACCACACCCTTAGTGGATTAAAATGACAGGAATTTATTCGTTCCCAGTTGTGGAGTCCAGAGTCTAAAACCGAGGAGATGCAAGGGCCGCGTTCTGTACAAAAGCTTTACATGGGGATCTTCCCTTGACACTTTCACCTTCTGGAGGTTCCAGGTGTTCCTTGGCTGGTGGCCACGTCACTTCAGTCTCTGCCCCCATCTCCGTGTGATCTCCTCCAGATGTCTGGGTTTGGGATCTCCCTCTGCCTTTCTCTTATAAGGACACATGTCACTGAATTTACATCTTGCCCAAAATCTAGGATGATCTCAAGATCTTTAATTACATCTGCAAAGACCCCTTCTTCCTAATAAGGTCGTATTCACAGGCTCTGGGTTTAGAATACGGACATATGTTTTTAGGGCCACCATTCAACCCACTGTACCCCCCTGGTGCCCCCAGGTCCCCCAGCCCCTGGCAACCACTAATATACTTTCTGTCTCTACACATTTGCCTATTCTGAACATTTCGTGTAAATGGAATCATACAATATGTGGTCTTTTGTGATTGGCTTCTTTCACTTGGTATATTTTCAAAGTTCATTCATGTTCTAGTACCTATCAGTACTTCATCTCTTTTCATATCCATTGTATGGATATACCACATCTTTCTATCCATTCATCCAGTGATGGACATATGGGCTGTTTACACTTTTTGATTATTCTGAATAATGCTGCTATGAAAGTTCATGTCCTCTTTTATTATCAGCAAAGCAGAATCTCACATCTGCCTCCCCCAAATCCCATGGCCGTGGTGTCTGTGATAGGCAATTTCTAAAATGGCTCCCAGTGATTCCCATCTCCTAGTATTCATGCCCTGTGTAAAATCCTCACCTTAAATGAGAGTTGCACTCAGTGGCCTGTGTCTAAAGAATGGGATACGACAGAGATGGCACTTCAAAGATTCGGTGGTAAAATACTGTGACTTCCACCTTGCTCTCATTCTCTTCTTGTTTGCTCACTTTTTCATTATAACAAGGGAAACTGTCAGATCATGAGTTGTCCTATGGAGAGGTCCACAAGGCAAAGAACTGAGGGAGGCCTCTGGCCAAGATACAGTAAAGGCCTGAGACCTGCTGACTATCATGAGTGAGCCTGGAAGTGACTCTTTCCCCAGCCAAGACTTCAGATGAGACCGCAGCCCCAGATAATGGTTTTGATTGCACCCTTGTGAGAGCTCCTGAGCCTAGGGCCCAGCTGAGCTACACCAGGATTCCTGACCCATGAGCTGTGAGATAATAATATATGTATATGTTGTTTCTAGTCACTAAGTTTTATTGTAATGTGTTATGTAGCAAGAGACAATACAGTGAGGATAGAAGAAAAGGTAAGTTTGGGAGACTCTGGGCTTCTGGAACGATGGTGAGCCAGGGATGAAGCTATTGGGAATGAGTTCTTGAACCAGAAGAGCTGATGTTTGGAGGGTTGTGGCTGTGGATATCCCAGCCCCAAATCCCATAAAATGATTTGACTTTCTTCTTTTGGGTGGAGAAGTGTTGAGCTAATCAGAGTGGAAAACTCAGGTATAAAATACCCTCTTCTGCCTCTGAGTCTCTGTAGTACTGAAGGTATGGAAATGGAGAAGGGGCAGTGAGTAGCTCCAGACTGGCTCAGAAGCACCACACAGAGTTGGTTCAAGGAACCAAAGATCTGGGCTCCTAGGACACTGCTGTCTCTAATGCAGTAGATTTCCCAAAGGGCACAGAGAGGGTATTGTCTAACCCAGAAAGTACCACTAAGAGGGCTAAGAGGGTAAATACCAGAGGACAAGAAAACATCAAGGTCTAATGAAGAGATCAAACTGTGGAAGATTATATTCCAGAAATGGCTGCAATAATATCTCCTCCTACATAGTCTTCCTGCAATGTGATTTGGTCTCTCCCCCATCAAGATGAAGGGTCCCTTTCCCTTGAACCTAAGCAGACCTAAGTGTCTCCCTCAATCCGTAGAGTATGGCAAGAATGATGCTTTGTGACTTCCAAGGCTACGTCAAAAAAAAGGCAACAGAGCTTCCACGTGGTTACCTGTTTCTTGGGATGCTTGCTCTTGGAACCCAGCCGCAATGTTGTGAGGAAGCCCAGGCCACACGGAGAGGTCATATACAGGTGTCCCAACAGACAGCTCCAGCTAAGGTCTCAGCCAATAATCTGCATCAATCACCAGACATGAGAGAGTGAGGAGGTCTTTAAGATGATTCCAACCACGTTCTGACTGAAACCACATGAAAGAACCCAAGTGAGAACTGACTGGCTAACCCCAAAACCATGAGAGATAGGAAGAATAAATGATAATTGTTTTATATCACTAAGTTTGGGGTTATTTGTCACACACCTATAGATAATCTGGACAAAAAAAAAGATGCTTTAATCATGAAGATGATACCTAGACAGTAAAGATAGACAATAGACAGATGGATGACAGGCGTCCAATGAGCATTTACTATGTACCAGATACTAGACCAAGTGGTTTATTGACATCAGATTCTCATAATAATCTTATGAGGTTGATATTCTTATCCTTAACCACTTACCTGGGGTTACACAGCTAGGATGGAGCAGGTCCCCCAGACTCCAAGCCCATGCCCAGTGCAGGGTGGGGAGCACAGGTGAGGAAGGGAGGGTGAGGGAGTTAAGGATGAAAAGTGACAGAAGTTCCAGGCCTTATGAACTCAAGAAGAATTTAACCACTCACTGAACCAGTCTGACCTCTTTTCTGAACGCCTCACTTTAAGATTTTTGTCTGGAGCACAACTTGTCCCTTACTCTTCTCCTGGAGACTGGAGGAGAACCTACCTCTTGACCGAAAAATGAAGAACCTCAGAGAGAAGGCTGCCAAGTACTCTGTTGTGCCATCTTCTGTTCTGGAAAAAAGGTGGCCAAAATAAGAAAAGCAGTTTTCTGTTGTTGTGACCATGATGATGGTGGTGATGGTCATGGTGGGAGTTAAAATTTGTGGACTTTCCTTGTAGAAAAGGGAGGCCTTTGGCCAGAATCACGCCAAGCCCTCTTTTCTAAAGCAAATCCAACAAAATAATATGGGTATGACATGTGACATCTTTAGAACATAGGCGGTTATAGAAGTCCCTCCCAAACCCATCCAAGCAGCCAAGAATCCTAGAGCCACTGACACTCGCCACTCCTACGTAGCTATTCTAAACTTGGTCCATTGTGGCTCAGGGGTCATTTATGATCCTAACTGAATAGCCCAATGCAGAAAGAGAGTCCTTGTAAGTTTAACACAGCGTCCCCAAGGCTCAGCATAGTGCCTGGCTTATGTTAGGCCCTTGATACACATTCATGAGTAAAACAAACCTTCAGCAAACCGCAGTCTTACTGGGGACCAGGGATATCCATGACTGGATTCCCAAGACCTCACCAGAGCTCTCAGAAGGGGTGGTTGAGGATGGGAGCTGGGCACATGGGCCTCCCCTGGGACAGAGATGGCCTCAAGGTCCTTGGAACCACAGAAGAAACTGTGTCACAATCACAGTATTCGAAGACAGATGGAGGTTGATGGCTGACTAGGCCTTTTGTGTGACCTGGAAGAAGATGTGTTTCGGGAGAATATACCACCGTTAAGAAGAAATAGCTAATGTTTCTGGCAGCTTGCGATGTGCCATTTTAAAACTTCACATGAATTTACTTATTTGATCCTCAAAATGACCCCGTGACATATGTGACATCATTACCATCATCAACATCATCATTTTATGGAATAAAACTGAAGCTGCATAGAAAGGATCACAAGTTGTCTGAAGTTCCATGGCTATTTACTGGGTGGTAGAACCGGGACAAAACCCCAGACGGTCTAGTCCTAACCACGCTCCCTGAGTGCTCCCTGTGGGCTCCCCTGCCCTGCATTTAACACCTTCCAAGAGTTGTGGCCTCACCACCAACGCCAGCCCCATGCGGTGGGTGGACAGTCAGGGTCCTGGCACTCCCTAAAATACTGATGGAAAAGAGTCAAATGAAGGGACCATTGCAGAGGTGAAGCAAGGCTGAGGGGCCCAGGGAATAGGGTGAGTGGACACCAGGGCCCAGAAGGGAGGGAAGCCATTGCACGCCCAGCGCTGAGGACAAAAGGAGAACTTGGGAATGGAGGTGACCATGGAGAAAGTGACAATGGTAGTTAAAGCCAAGCCACACCCTGGCAGGGAAAGAGCTGGGGAGCCCAAGTCCTACCTGCTCTGGCCACCTTTGGAGCTCCCGGTAGTGCCACAAGCCAGCAAGCCAGAGGCCGCCTCCCGGGCCAGGCAGAGAAGAGGTGGGGGGAGGGGGAGGGAAAGTGGGGAGTGGTCTGGAGGGCAAACAGAAGGCTTCCGGCACAGGAGAGCTTAAGTTGAGGCCACAGGAGTCTCAGCCACTCACCCAAGGTCGCCAGCCCGAAGGCGGCAGGTGGCGGAGCCACGTTGACTCGACTCCAGAATTCTTTCCACGGCTGCCTGTGTGGCCTGGGTCACAGCAAGGAAGGTTTCGGTGTGTGCACATTGGTGTAAACGATCATCAACAAGGCTGCCAGCAGCCTCTGCAGTGTTTTTGTAATGGGATTTTAATTCGCTCCCCCCATCGCCCCGCTGAGCTGAAAAGCACTCCTGTTTGTCTACTTCTTGTTAGGCTGTTGCCTAAAACAGGAAACAGGAGGCAGCAGCCCCTCTGGTCTGCTTACCTCGGGGAGGCCATTCACACTCTCCAGGCCAAACCCCTTCCTCGGGTTCCGCGGCCGCTCTGCAAACACCACCAGCCTCCCTGCAGCCGGGGAGGAGAGGTTGTGCGCAGGGCACCATGGGAACAGGGAAGGGAAGGGAATGGGCTGCCACCTCCAGATGCTCCCCACAGTCCCCAGAGGTGGCCGTCTCCCCAGAGCAGGGCTTTGGAGTCCACTAGAACCTGATTCCTAGCCCTCGTCCCGGTCGTTCCTATATCCAGAGGAGCCACGACTGTTCACCGATTGTCAGGCCAAAAGCCCGAATGTTCCTGGGTCCTGTGTCCATCACCCCCACCCCCGGTCTTGAGCAAGTCCTATAGATGCCAACTCGTCCTCCCCCAAAGAACCAGTCCCTCTCAGGGCACACCAGGGTGGAGTTCTCTTCCTCTGACTATCCCCTTTATGCGATGGGTGGGCTGCAAATTTGCGCTTAAACTGCATTTTTGTAAATCGAATCCCAGCATGCCATTGGCTTACTGAAGCTCTTTCTGAGATTCCCTCCCCAGCGAATCCTAAACATTTGAACCCCAGCTCTACCATTGGAAAATAGTCTAGGCTTTTCCAAAAGGCATTTTGTACCGATCTACTCACGTCTACGATGTGGGTCGTTCCGTGGGGCTTCTTTGACCGACTGTTGTATGTGCTAAGCGTCTGGGTGGCTTCCCTTGGTGCTGGTAATGAGCATCGTGCTGGCTTCTCTTTGTTCCTCTCCTCCCCCCTCCCCCCCCCACCTCACCGCTGCCATTCCATGAAAGCCATTCTTTCTCCTTCCCTCCAACCTCTACAGGCTGATTGACCAGGCGCTTTTGTCCCTCCCTTCTAGTTGGGTTTGGCCAATTGAAGACACTGGCTCAAGGCTGAGGGCAAGAGAGAGAAAGGTTGGGGTATTTATTCCTCTCACTCCCTCCCTGCCTGCTGCTGTCCTGGAGCACCCCTCCTCTTTCCACGGCTCTAGGCTCTGCAGGCTCCACCAGAAACACTCCTTTCCCTCACCTCCAGGTGGTAAGGCCTCCCCACTGGTGTGGATCCCTGGATCCTACATCATCCTGTGCTGGCTCCCTCAGCTCTGCTCACAAGTCTGTATGTATACGAATGGTCTCTTCATTAGACTGCCTTCTCTGGAACCCCTAGCTGGTGCCATCTGCTTCCCGCTGAGACCCTGCCTGGTACAATGACAGTCACAATGGCGATGTTGCTAGGCTCCAAAAGTCAAAGCCAGACTCCCACCTCTCCCCCAGGGCCCCTGGTAACTCATTTTTAGCCCAGGGGTAGGTTCGGAGGAAAACCAGATGCCTCCAAGGTGAAGTTGGCACCAGGGTGAGTTGCCAGTGTCGACACCAGTGACAATCTTGGTCATTGGAGGAGAGGGGCTGTCCTGTGCATTGTAGAATGCTTGGCACCATCCGTGGCCTCCACCCACCAGATGCTCGTAGCATCTTCTTCCGTGATGATAATCAAAAATATCTCCAGACTTTGCCAAATTTCCCCTGGGGGGCAAAGACATCCCAGTTGAGAACCATGGCCCTCCAGAAGGATGGGGCACAAGCTGAGGGCAAACAGAGCTGGTTTGCTTCTTAGGAGAAGGGGAAGGAGGGAGCGGGCAGCTCAGGAGGCCCTGAAGGTTCTTCCTGGGAATGCAAGAAAGGGGTCCTCAGCAAGCTCCCGCGGTGGCTCCAGAAAACAGGCCGAAGCCCAGGCTTTGCAAACCCCACTCCTCACATGCAGCCCAACGCCCCGCTTGGCGCTGGTGCCTGAGCAGAAGGACCCACACTGACTAGCACCTCTCGTGCCCCCTCCCGGCTCTCCCCCATGCTCCCCTCTTCTCTCCTCTTACCCGCCTTGAAATGATTTTGGGAGGCAGCTGGCGACAGGGGAGTACAGCTGCCGCTAAGTTATCCAAACGATTTATCTTAAGATTCATGCAGAATTCATTGTGTGGGGACCAGGGTGGGTTGCGTTTTAATATTCATGCAGATTTGGAAGAAATGTTAATCATGGGTTTGGGTAATTTGCACTTCTGCTTAATTCTCCCGCCAGGCGTTGGCCGGCCCCCTAGCCCTCTCCTCCCCTCCAGTCCCCTGGGCTCCCTCCAGCCCACCGGCAGCTGGGGCTGGGCCGGGAGGTGGGGTGGGGGCTGACCACTGTCTCCCCAGTTGAGCCGGCCCCACGGCACCTCGGAGCGGCAGGGGGAGACTGGGTGGGCCGCACCAGGCTTGAAGATCTGGAGGAGACGTTGGGCCATCTTGACGGGAAATAGATAACCCGCCAGAGCGGCCAGATATGTGCAAATTAGCATTGATTATTCTCAAATTAACAGCTTGGGCATTTCAAACCCAAAACAAGGCCTCGGCTCTGCTCTGATCTCCTCCCTCTCTCCCCCTCCCTGCTCCCCTTGGCTTCCCCTGCCCCCAGTGTCAGCCCTCTATGCCCAGCACAGGTGAGAGGCTGCCTCCTGGGGAAGGGGTCCCTGGGGTCTCCCCCCCCAGATCTCATGATCGTATGCTCTCCCCTCACATTCCTCCACCGCTGGAGAAGAGATCTTTCCGGCACGTGTTCGTGGCTCTGACCACTCCCTCCTAGTCTGAGCCCTGCATATACGGGGAAAGTGGGCTTTAGGACTTAAGGCCAAGCACATCTCCCACACCCTCCCAGATGAGGTGGAGACGGCTTTAGAGGATCACAGGGGTGATATCGGGGAGTGAGTGGGTCTAAGGAGCCCCAGAAGAACACCTAGAAAAGTCCTGGATCCCACCCCCCTACCCCGGCAGAGGGTCCAGGGTTCATCAGGGGCTGCTGTCTGAAGTCCTCCTCTCCCTCTTGCAGACGGGAAAAGTAAAGTCCAGAGAGGAACAGCAACTAACCCAAGTTCACACAGCGTGTTGTTGACAGAAGGAGAATTCGAGTCCAGGTTTGTCTGAGGCCCAACCAGATGGTGGCGGCATCGGGTCCAAGAAGGAAGCAGACGCCACTCGGAGGATCTGAAGGGGGAGCCACATCCACAGACACTTGGTCACATGGGTGAAGGACGAACTGAGAAACCAGACAGAGGATGGTGAGGCGGGTCAGGACTAGCCCAGCACGAAGCTGCTGCCATCCCGGGCGGGAGCCACAGGAGGAGCGGGACCCCTCGTGCTGGCCAGTGGGCCTGTCTCACAGGAGTGGGGCTGCGGAGGAGAACAGGAAACACCACGCGCTTCCCTCTTCCTGCCCTCCTCTCTCCCTGCCTCACCCGCTGCCTTCATCTGTCCAGGCTGCTCTCACGAAAATTCCAGAGACGGGGGCTTAGACCACAGACATCTAGTCCTCACAGTCCTGGAGGCTGGAGGCCAAGGTCAAGGTGCTGGCAGGTTCAGTGTCTGGTGGAGGCCCACGTCCTGGTTCAGACGGCTGTCTCCTCTCTGTGCTCACGTGGTGGGACGAACGAGGCTTTCTCTAGGGTCTCTTTGTAAGGACACGAAACCCATTCAGGAAGGTTCCACCCTCGTGGCCTGATCACCTCCCAAGGCCCCACCTTCTAACACCACCACACAGCTGCCTCTGTCTGGGCCCAGAGTAATAATCAGGGAGCCGCAGGCGGCCGAGGACAGGGGCCCAGAGACACACGGCAGTGGTCCCCAAGACCTCCCTCTTGCCCTACCTCTCCCTTGTCTGTTAAGACTGAGAGTCCCAAACCCCCGACGCCCACCACCCTCACAACACACACACATACACACTCACACACACACACACACACACACACACACACACACATTCACACACCGGGGTATCCTGGAATCAAGGTGCCCGAGTGCCAAGGTGCCCCCAGAATGCCCACTAAGGCACAGAGTGAATGAGATGCCCATTGAGGGAGCATCTCAGAACCACCCCAGTCTCCCCCTTGTCTCGCAGAGGAAGCCTCAGAGCACCAAGAACATACCTTCCTTCCAGATGGAGTCCCTTGAAAGCAAGGTGTGAGGCAGGGATGCCTTCACCTGCCCCAAGTAAGGAGTGTAAGGCGTGACACTCCCGAAGTCATCTGGAATAGATGTCCCAAGCGACCCTTCCACACAATGCCTGGAACACGGTGGGCGTTCAGGGAAACATTTTTGTCTGCCTAACATGCTGCTTCATCATGGGGCTCCTTAGGGGAACTTATCATGCACTACATGCGATTCTGGGGGGCTTCAAACACGGTAGCCCGGGTGATCCCTCCACCTGGTTGCAGATGTGATCACATGACATCACACATGTGATCATGCGGTTGAACTGTCATAACGTTGCATTCTCCTGGTTGGAGTGATGGGTTCAGGGATGGTCATGTGATTCCAGCCAGCCCATCAGAGTCTTGCTTGACACAAGTCTGTTGATTCTGTTAGAGTGGATCCAGTCAAGCATCTCCCTCACCACACAAAACCCTCTCCCTGGGGCCAGAAGAGAAAGCCCAGGATGGCCGGCCTGGGAGACAGCATGCTTCTGGGTTGAGGAAGGGCTCACAAAGTGGGGTGCTGTCTTTTGAGGGTGGCTCTCACACTGGTCATTCAGGACAGCTTCCTGCAAAGCAGACCTCACTGTCCCCATACCATCCCCCAGAGGCCAGGACACAGCCTGGACACTCAGTTCAAGCCCTCTACTGTCCACATGCCATAGTCACCCTCCTTGAGAATCTGCAAGCAGGGCAGGGCCAGGCATGCACCCCTGGGTGCTGGATTATCACACGTTGGGAAGAGAAGCCTAGCCATCAACGTCAGAAGGTCTAAGCTAGAGGGCATCTCTGGAATGTTCTCCAAGTAGCCCAGGTTACGGACATGGAAACCAAGGCCCAGCAGGAGAATTGAGTCAAGCAAACCTCCCCAGAGAATCAGCAATGGAGCCCAGCTGGTCTGGCTCCTGAGCCAGTATCTCTTGTCTGCATTCCCCCTCCTCCCTGGGCCATCTTGGATGGTGCTCTAGGATTCTTGGCATGGTCTGGCTCACTGGTGGGTGCAGAGCAAGGGAGTGGGTGTCAGGGGCCAGTGGCTTCTCCACCCACCCCACTGCCACCCTTCTGCCCAGGGATGGGAGGCTCTGGGCCCGCGGTAATCTATCCCCTGAGCTTCTGAAGGCCATGAAACTGCTAAATCACCATCTCCAAGAGCGCAGACTCACGGAGATTTGGGTTGAGCGGGGAGGAAGGGAGCGGAGGGGCTAAGGCAGGTTCAAGGGGGATTGGCCGGGGAGACAGACAGCGCCGTGTGTCAAAGCTGGCTTCGGGCTCAGACATAAACCCCTTCCTCTCCTCGGAGGGAAGATATACAAGCCGCCTTCAACCAAGGCTTTAAGTGGAACGTGTCCAGGCTTTTCAATGTTCTCTTCCCAGATGGCCACTCGATTCCACCTTGTCTGAGCTGGCAGCAAAGGGGCGTCTCTAAGCTTGCCTGGAAATGAGGAGTCTGGCCCTCTCAACCGCTCTGAGAGAGACCGTGCCATTGGGTGGACAGAAAGGAGAGGCTAGCTTGGGCTCTGGGGTCAGACCTGCCTGAAATTGTGCATCTGCCAGTGCTGGCTGGATGAGCCTCAGTAAATCACTGATGTCTCTGAGCTCCAATGTCTTCACCTGTAAAATGGCAAAATAACGTTACCTTCCGCATTAGTTTTCTGTTGCTGCGTCGGACTCTTGATCGATCTCAGCTCCGATCTTGATCTCGTGGCCGTGAGTTCAAGCCCTGCGTTGGGCTCCGCACTGAGCGTGAAGTGAAGCCTACTTTAAAGAAACATGTAATGGCTTACCACAGCACAGATTTATTGACTTACAGTTCCGTGGGTTAC
This sequence comes from Lynx canadensis, assembly GCF_007474595.2. Classification (NCBI taxonomy): domain Eukaryota; kingdom Metazoa; phylum Chordata; class Mammalia; order Carnivora; family Felidae; genus Lynx; species Lynx canadensis. The sequence continues at coordinate 53,594,566 of NC_044316.2, forward strand.
AAGTCTAACATGGATCTCACTGGGCTAAAATCAAGATGTCAGCAGGGTTGTGTTCCTCCCAGAGGCTCTAAGGAAAGAATGCTTTTCCTTGCTTTCTCCAGGCTCTAGAAGCCACACTCATCCCCTGGCTCTTGGTCCCTTTCCTCCATCTTTACAGCCAGTGACACAGAATAGCTCTGACCATTCCTCTGCTATCACATGTCCTTCTCCAACTCCCCACCTCTTCCACTTTTAAGGACCCTTGTGATGACGCTGCCCCCCCCCCCCATGTCCTCATCTCAAGATCCTTAGCTTAATCACATCTGCAAAGATCCTTAAGGCACGTAGGGTGACATCTTCACAGGTTCCAGGGACTGGGGTGTGGACATCCTTGGCGGATGGCCTCGTCTTATGATATCTTAACAGCGCAGCTCTGCCTGCCCGGTGACATGCTGGTCTCATCCCCGAGCTGGCGGCACCCGGGGACGTATGACAAGCCGCCCGCCTGCTCTCTCTCTCTCTCTCTTTGTGCAACGCCTGCCTCTGGCGCAACACCCCAGATGCTGCTGTGCCTTTTACTTCTGCCCAGACAGTTGCATCTTCTGGCCGTGATACAGATGTTTGCACAGCTGTTCGCACGCCATCATACATGCATGCACATACATGATCTGCTGCTCAGGTTCAGTGACGTACATGCATGCATACAGGTGCACCCACCCGCACATGTGCCCCCCATTCAGGCACAGCCACAGTTCACCAGACCCCGGCTCCTCTACCCGTGAGCAGCTCTTCCTGTCCCAGAGCAGCCCCAGCTGCCTCCACGCCCCAGGGTGACGGTCAAGTGGTCACGGGAGGTCCCCCCCCCAGCCTCCTCTCAACAGCCACCCCCTCCAGTCCTGTCCTGGGAGTCACCACCTCCCCCCTCCGGCTCCCAGCGCGTTGGCTCCCATTGATTGGACTTGCAGCTCAGCAGCCGGAGATGTGCCCCAGCTGGAGGAAAACACTTGTAATTTATGGAGTGTCTGATTTTTAATCAGTTTTTTGTTCCTGTGCTGTAATTGTCCTAATTAGATATACATATTTTGATGAAGGTTTTTCCAAAATAAAAATTGTAATCGAATCTTGCTTGACATTCTTTACACCCACTCGCTCTGATCCAAACTTCCACTGCAGTGGAATCTAGAAATTATGCACATGGTTTAGGTATTTGCGCACTCCTCCTCTGGGCCACCGCAGGCTGGAAGGCAGGCTCTCTGGGCAGGGCAGTTTCCTTTCCCCGGGCATCCAAGGCCTCCCTTGGACTGGCAGTGGGGGAGGGGAGGAGGGGTGGCCAGGAGCCTCAGGCACCCGTATGCCCCCTCTCTGCCCCTACTTCTGCTCCCTGGGACACTTCGTCCCCCATAGAGTGAGGCCACCCCACAAGCCTCAAGGACAAAGGCAGACTTCCCCAACCCCCATTCTTACAGATCATCTCCGTTCCTGCCACTTACCATGTGTCTCGCGTCTGCCAGGCACTGTGCTTTATGTACGTTACCCCTGATCCGCATGACCACCCTCTGAGGGGATTGTACAGGGAAAGAAATCAAGACTTGGAGAAGCTGGGGCACCTCGGTGGCTCAGTGGGTTAAGCATCCGACTTCATCTCAGGTCATGATCTCGTGGTCTGTGGGTTGGAGCCCTAGATCGGGCTCTGAGCTGACAGCCCGGAGCCTGCTTCAGATTCTGTCTCTCTCTCTCTCTCTTTCTCTCTCTCTCTTTCTCTCTACCCCTCCCCTGCTCGCGCTCTGACTCTCTCTTTCTCAAAAATAAGTAAACATTTTTTAAAATCCGCTCTCTCAAGGTCACACAGCAATAAGTGAAAGCCTTACTGTCCCGCATTGTCAATCTTAGCCACATCGCTGAGAGGCCACGGCCGCCTTCCTGGGAGCTGTCTTGGGGGAGCTCAGCCCTCTGGGCGGGGGACCCACACAGCCCATCTCACTTGCGCACCAACCACACCGGCCCTTGAGAGGGTCGTGGTGCAAATGGCCTCCTGCCGGGTCTGCAGTGCAGACCGCGTGCACTCTCTCTGGAGCCCGTCTCCAGGGGTCTCTCTAGGACCCGGAGCCCAGGACAGCTGCGTTGCCAGGATGTCGGCTCTAAGACTGGCTGCGAGGCCCTGGGCAAGGGCTGGCTCCGAGGGTGCTACACCCCGGAGAGGTCTGCACAGCACAACGACCGGGTCGGAAGAATCAAGCTAAAAACAGTCTGTGCTGGTTCTTCAGCTGTTGCCACTTAGCTCCAAACCCCAGAGTCACTCTAGGTTGTGAAACGCGGGGCTGGGACTCCAAGAACCATTTCTGCTTGGCCCGTGGCGCCCTGTTAGCTCCTGCCGGCAGGGGGCGCTCGAGAGACCCCCCCTTCCCCTCCCCCCACTTTCCCCTCCCCCCACTTTCCCCTGCCCGCCCTCCCGCCCAGGCCGGGAGGAGGGAACCGGCTCTAAGCTCTATTTTTTTCCTCTTTGCTCCGGGCTCCTCTCAAGGTCACCCTGGCAGGGGAGGTGACCCCGTTCAGTGGTGGGTTCCAGTCCCTCCTCTGCACTACGGAGGCCAGCCTCTGGTCTTGTGCCCTCTCTAGGCGGGCTCCTAAATTGTAACGTTTATTCATTTTTGAGTGAGTGGGGGAGGGGCAGAGAGAGAGGAAACACGGAATCTGGAGCAGGCTCCAGGCTCCGAGCTGTCAGCACAGAGCCCGACTCGGAGCTAGAACCCTGGAACCTTAACATCATGACCTGAGTCGAAGTCGGATTCAACCCACTGAGCCACCCAGGCACCCCCCACCAAGCTCCTAAATTCTAACTCTTGCCTTGTTCCCCCAGCACTAGGGGTGACGGCTGCTCCCTGTAGCTGCCGTCCCTTGGTGTCAAAGAACTGTTGCATTCCTCGACACGCACTTAACCGGGTCCTTCGAGTAAATTCTCTCTGCTAAAATGATGGGTGTGGTTTCCGATTTTTGACAACACCACAGCCTACATGGTGTCCAACCTTAAACTGGGAAAGGTGCCCTGAGAGGTGTGGCAGCCACACCCGCGCTGGGGAGTGGTAGCCTGGGGACGCACAGAGCTGAGTGAGAAAGCCCAGCACAGAGCTGTGCGCCCCCCCCCCCATCTGCTCACTCACAGCACCCTGCCTTTGTGCCTGGCTGGAGGAAAGTAGGAGCAAATGAATGAGTGGGCAGCCTAACCAATGTAGGAAAGGAGAGTGGTCGGCCATGGGACAGTCCATTCCAGACCCAGCCATAGCCCCCCAGCTCTTATGGAGCCTAGTACTGTAATTCGAGTAATTAATGTTAGCAGTGGGCCCCCAAATCTTAGTGCCTTAACACAATAAAGGCTTATTTTACACTAACACGAAGTTGAATGTGGGCATCGTTGGTCAACTAGCACTCTTGAGAGAGTCTCCTACAGGCGGTGACTTGGGGACCTAGGTTCCTTCCATCTTGAGTCTCCGCTGTCCCTAGGACATCCTGGAGGTCTCCGTTGGAGTCTCTGCATCCAGCTGGCAGAAGAAACAAGAAAGCAAGCGTGGCAATCTTACATGCAATGTTTAACCGGCCACCGTGGCCCGGAAGCAACAGGCGAGCACTTCCACTCATACTCGGTTGGTGAGAACCAGCCATGCAAGATGTATGCAGATGCAAGGGGTGCTGGGAAAGGCGGTGCCTGGCCGGACAGCTGTTTCCTAGCAAGGGTTCTACACCAAGGCGGTGTGCATTTTTCTAGGTCAGCTAGCCATTTCTGCAGCCATCCTGAGGCTCCGCGTTGAGTTCATGCTACGATATCGGAAATATGCTAGATACAGACTCCACATGGGAGGGACACAAACTAGAGAAACTAGGCAGACGCAAAGAGACGAAATGTGGTACGTGCCACCTATTTAATAGGGAAGCCACAAACAACCTCCAAATACCGGACAAGAGAAGAAACAGAGAAGCTGCATGTCCGTGTCCCAGCCTTCAGTCTAGTTGAGGAAGGTTCAGGCCAGCGAAACAAGGAGACACCAGTCCAAGACTGAGGGGACCCACCAGTGTCTGCAGGGCCAATCAAGGTTCGTGAATGGCTGGACTAATGTTTGTAACCAAAAATATCAGTGCAGTTTGTAAGCCCTAATATTTCTTCCTATTTTCATTTCAGTAGGTGCTCATAACAAGGTCCTTAAAACATCCTGTTATTTCTAGAATTTTGGATGGTGCCTCCCTTCTTTTCCTAAGAAAACCCTAGGCGGTCCTTGTGCAGGTTGGCGGTGGTAGACACTTGGCCAGCTTCCTTCCCCAAGAATTTGCTCTCCCTCATCTGGTGTCCCGAGCCTTCTCCGGAGCACGGCTGGGGCAGGTCTGTGACCCAGTCATCATAGCCCATCTCTGTGCCGTGATCGCTTAATGGAGATTCAAGTCAGACCAATAAAAATCCTTCCTGAGGGGCACCTGGGTGGCTCAGTCAGTTAAGTGTCTGACTTTGGCTCAGGTCATGATCTCATGGTCCGTGGGATCGGGCCCCTCATCGGGCTCTGTGCTGACAGCTCAGAGCCTGGTGCCTGCTTCAGATTCTGTGTCTCCCTCTCTCTCTGCCCCTCCCCCCCCTCAAAAATGTATGAACATTTTTTTTAAAAAGTACTTCCCTAATGGGAAAGGGGGGCATGGAATACCTTTCCCACTGAGACCGAGGAGCTGGGAGAACATGAATTTGGACACTTGTGGCCATGTTCATCCCCACACAGAAAGATTTCTCAAGAGGGAAGCCAAGCAGAAGACAAGAGGCAGAAAGACCCAGAGCTTCTAGTCCTCAGTCCCGTTCCCAAAGGCCAGGCTTTTGCTGTCCCAGAATCCCTTGTGGCTCCGGGACCAATGCATAGGCTGGTTATGTTGGGTTCCTATCTCTTGTAAACAGATGCGTCCTGATGAACACGCTGGCTTCCCAGCGTCACGCCCAGCCCACCTCACCTATGCACCTCTGTTCTCCTACAGAAAAATGGCTTGTCAACAGAATTGGTTATGCAGATCTTCTTAAAAGTTATTTCCGATCTTGGGGCGCCTGGGTGGCGCAGTCGGTTAAGCGTCCGACTTCAGCCAGGTCACGATCTCGCGGTCCGTGAGTTCGAGCCCCGCGTCGGGCTCTGGGCTGATGGCTCAGAGCCTGGAGCCTGTTTCCGATTCTGTGTCTCCCTCTCTCTCTGCCCCTCCCCCGTTCATGCTCTGTCTCTCTCTGTCCCAAAAATAAATAAACGTTGAAAAAAAAATTTAAAAAAAAAAAAAAGTTATTTCCGATCCAGAATCTCAGGGGATGAGCCCAGGAATCTGCCGGCGGTTCTGATACACACACAGTGTTAACTTTGCAGCGTGAGATCACTGTGTCCCCTTGGCTGCTTACCGGGGTCACGCCCTTCTGGAGAATTTTGTTCTGGCTGGGTACGAGACTCTAGCAGGGGAATTGGAGGGCATGAAAACCAGGTCACTGAGGGCTCTCAAGCTGTCCCACCCCTCATGCGCTTCTCAGAAATCAGGGTGTTTTACCAGAGAAAGAAAGAATCCACGAGGGACGTGCTAACTGTCTTCAACTGTGTGAAAGCTGTCATGTGGAAGAAAAACAGATTGACTTTGCAGCGCTCCAGAGGGCAGGCCTTCAACCAAGGGCATCTTGGTGCCAGATTTCAGCTAAACAAAGGGAAGAACCTTCCAGCAATTAGAGCTGCCCCACAGTGGAAGGACTGCCCCATAAGGTAGTGAGCTGCCCGTCTCGGCAACGTGCATGCATCAGTAACTCACCATATGTCAGTTGCTGTGGCCAACTTGGGCAGAAGGTTGGATGGGCCGCCCTCTCCTTGCCAAGACTGTGTCATTCCAGAACGTGGTCTGGGGACAAAAGAGGCCACGCGTACAGGAGGGGCTGAGCGGGGAGATGAGCACACAGTTACTGGAAAGATGCGTGTGGGAAGCAGAACCCATGAAGGACCAGAGAAGGCTGCCTGGCAATCGGTTCGTTACAGCTTGGGCTGATTTGACGTCACCACAGTCAGGGAATTTTCTACTTGGATACCTTGGTTTTATTTTACTATATTGTCATGACTATGAATTACTTTTATAAAGGGTGGGGGGGCAGGTGGAAATCCCAGATATTTCCAGTTTGAAAAAGTAATACGGATAGTAAACTGGCTGACGCCTACCAGGTATAAATGTAGGAGTGAAAGGAGGCAGGTGGCGTGCATGAAGGAGAACTTTTACCACCAGGAGAAGCTGAGTCCAGACGTCCAGAATGCCACACTCCACCTGTCTCTCTCTGTCCTGCGCCCTTGACCCTAAAGGTCAGGGTGACCAAGATAATTTGAGTCATGTCTTCACCTCGGGCTTCTCAACCTTTGTCATGCCTAGACATCTAGAAACTTCTCTACGTGTGCTACTGTATTTCTGCAGCAGGGGAAAAGGCAAGGGCCATGTGCCATATCAGCCAGTAGCCTTGGGAAGGGGAGAAGAAAAGAGATGCTTGACAAACAGAACTTTGGCTCTAATCAGAAGGAGGAGGGAGGGGAAAATACCAGGAATGTATGACCCAGCCGCCATTGCTGACAAGAGTGGGGACACGTGGATGGGCTGGGACATGGCCTGTGAAGGCCAACAGAAACTGAACTCAACTAGCCCCAACTCCAGCAAAAGGGGAGTTTACCGGGTCTTGTCACTGGGTGGATTCTGGGGTAGCTCTGGAAGGAAAAGAGAGACCGTAGGAACCAGGGCTTTGGGACCGATCTGCTCACCCCGTCTGCCTCTACATCTTCGTCCCAGCCCGGCTCTGTCTCCTCACCCACTCACCCCTTCCCGCCGACTTCCATACTTGTTCATCTCGGTCACAGCCAGGCTGTCTCTCACGCGGCGGGGAGGACGGCCACCGGACACCCCACATCTGCAACTTCCCACTGTAGCATCTGAGAAAGAGACCTTCCCTTCGCTCAGGACCCAAGGGAGGCCCTGCTGTCCTGCCTGCTTTGGCAGAGGGGATGGGGTCCTGTGATGGGCCAGCAGGGGTCACATGCCCATCCCCAGGGATTCTCAGCAGGGGTCACATGCCCATCCCCAGGGACTCAGGAAGAGCGAAGTCCATTAACGGTGACCCGTGTCAAGGTCTGGGTCTGGGTCTACCTCTGGAGGGCTGGGGAAGGCATTAAAGCTCAGGGATTTGGAGGCTGGTAGAAGAGGAGCCTGGGGCAAAGAGGAGGAGAAACCCCAAGAGGGCTGACGGTCAGGGTAGCATTCCCGCCAGGGAGGCCTTGCTGACGCACGGGACTGGCAGTTCAGCTTTAAATACGTGGAAGGACCAGCGTGAAGCTGGCTGCGGCTGGTGGCTGGCCCTGGCCCTCAGGGGTGGAGCTCAGGAGGATCCTTGACCCCGGAGCAGGGGGTCTCCAGATTCACCCTCTACCCACACAGATACACACACAGGCTGTTGTGTATTCATTCATTCATTCATTCATTCATCTATTTCTTTGAGAGAGAGAGAGGAAGTGCAAGTGAGCAAGGGACAGAGAGAGAATCCCACAAAGTGCAGAGAGAGGGAGAGAGAGAGTGCAGAGCCCGGAGCAGGGCTCCCGCTCACCCGATGCGGGGCTCGAGGCCACGAACTATTACACATGCTCTGACACACAGAGACAACACACACTCACATACACACACGGCGTCACTCATCCACACTCATACCCTGTGTCCATAGTCCCTTCGAGGGGACTTATAGTCACTACACTGTCCAGCACCGGCCTTTCTGTGAGCACCCAGGTTCCACATTGGGGGTGGGGGTGGGGGTGCGGGGGTGGGAGAGGAGCCTCCTGGATGGAGACTCTCCCTGGGAAGGGTCTCCATTCCCCTGCAGACTGGATCACCTTATCCCAACCTTCCCCTACCTCCAAGCTCCAGGGGAAATTTCTGTCCGAAGGGAAGGAAAGAACAGAGAAACAGACGCTTTTCCCTAAACCACGCCAGCGGTCAAGGGCAGCACCCTGCGAAGAGAAAGAACAGCCTGGGGGCTTCAGTCAGTTGAGCGTCCGACTTCAGCTCAGGTCTTGATCTCACGGCTCGTGGTCACGGCTCGTGAGTTTGAGCCCCGCGTCCCGCATCGGGCTCTGTGCTGACAGCTCCGAGCCTGGAGCCTGCTTCGGATCCTGTGTCTCCCTCTCTCTCCGTCTCTCTCTCAAAGAGAAACATTTTAAAAAGATTTTTTTAAAGAAAGAACAATTGTCTGTGTCACACTGGCTGCTTTCAAATCCCAAGACTGCCGCGTGAGGCTGCCTCCTTGCACGGAGGAGGCTCTCCCCAGCTGAGGCACAAGCACGTCCCCTCTTCCCCCTGGTCAGCTCCTCACCCCCCCAACCCCCCTCGCAAGCCCCCCCACCCCCCGCCCTGGCAGGCCTCCACAGCTTTGCCCATGCCGTTCCCCTCCTAGAACGCCCTTCCTGTCTTCGACTCGCTCGCTCGACCAGACCTTTCCTAAAGTCGCCTCTCCGTGAATCCCCCGGCAAACCCCGGTCCTCAGCCCCACCCCCGCTGCACACTTTCATCTGACCCTTGTTCTCTGGCTGGGTTTTATGTCGCTGCCCGCACAGCTACACCCAGAGCCTCCAGGGCACAGACTATGTGCAGCGTGTGTTTCAGCCCAGGACCGGCTCAGTGGAGGCAAACTAGTTCAGGATGCTTCCAGATCACGCTGCGGAGGCCAATTATGGGAACTATCCCCTCGTGTCCCCCACCCCGGGATCATGTCGGCTCTTGGTTTCCATCCAAAACATCCACTTCTCCCCAGAGGCCGCCCTTTTTCTGTTAGTTGATATTTATGGGCGATAAGCCAAGCACATCAAAACCCAAGGTGAAATGCCTCTTAAAATAAATACTCTCGGGGCACCTGGGGGACTCAGTCGGTTAAGCATCGACTTCGGCTCAGGTCACGATCTCACGGTTCATGAGTTCGGGCCCCACATCGGGCTCTGTGCTGTCAGCTTGGAGCCTGGAGCCTGCTTCAGATTCTCTCTCTCTCTCTCTCTCTCTCTGCCCTTCCCCCGCTGGCACTCTGTCTCTCTCTCTCTCTCTCTCAAAAATAAATAAAACATTAAAAAATTAAAAAAAAAAACACCTCTTTCCAACGAGTCAATCCATCCAGGCAGCCTGGGTTCTGCGGGCAGCCAGGCAAGTGCAGGCAGGGCTGCAGGAGGGGGAGGAAGGGGTGCTTACAGCTCCCTGGGACATTGAGGGATGGGTGCAGGGGTGGGGGCGCCGTCATGAAAGGTGGAAATGGAGCGCATCGCTTCTCGGCCTCCGACTGCAGCCAGGGATGAAGCAGGTCATTTGAAAGGCTGGCTCTGGAGTGGCAGCGATGACTGAGCAGTGCAGAGGCTTCTCCGTCCACGTGGGGAGGGGGACGAGTCAAGGTCACCGGAAAGCAGCAAAGCCTCCCGCCAGGCTGGTGCTGGGAATCAGAGAAGGGGGTCTTGCTGGCCCGCAGGGGGCCCCAGGACACCGATGGGCTGGGCTGTCCCGGTGGGCCGAGGCTCTGCAGGCCAGTGGGTCCAGCCCCCTGCCTCTGAGGGGACCGCCTCACTAAGCCCATCCTCTGTCTCTCCAGAGACGCTCCACGCTGCATCGGCTTCCCATCCTCGGACCCTCTGCCGCCTGGACACGCACCCCATTGGCCACCTCCCATGGGGGGCAGGCCAGTGTCATTGTCAACTGGCTGCTTTCAAATCCTGGCTGGGGGCCAGGATCTGGGTCTTCGTCCCTTTTCTGAAGACCAGGTTCTTGGCTGAGCCAAAAGCAAGAGGGTCCCCGTTGTCTCAGTCACAGGCTGCGCTGAAGGTCGCCTCTGCTTCTCCAGGCCAGCCGAAGGCAGGAAGCTCAGCGTTCCTCAGTTTCCTTTACTCCGGCCAGGGTGCATCGAGGCGTCTGCGGAGGCAGCCCTAGTGTGTTGAGTTGGTGACACATCCTCTGCCCCTGAGCTCTGTGCTGCCGGGATGGCCTGGAAGCCGCTCCTCTCTTGCCCCCAGAGAGCGGACTCATTCACGCAGGAAGGGATGAACCAGATCCCAGCCCGTTTGGGAATAGGCGTCCAGTGAGAAGTGTGGTGTTCATGAATGAATGAATGAATGAATGCATGCATGCATGCATGCACGGGCCTTAAGGAGAACCCTCTTCTTCCTCACGTCTTGTACTTTCTTCTTTCTCTCCCCCTAGAGGTCAGATCTCTTCCCTTTTGCCCACCTGCTCAGGTGCCACACTCTACCTGTTGCTCAAGCTCCCCTCTCCAGAGCAGGCCCCTGCCGGTCCAGACAGCATGCTCCGAGCTCCATCCACCTTGCCTCAAATCCAGTCTGGGGAGAAGCTGAGATGGGCAATGGTAGAGAGACCCGCTCATCATCCTCTGGCCCACCTGGAGCTGCCCACTGGCACCCCACGCCAAGCAGAAGAGCCCCCCATCTGCCTTGTAATCTCCCACTATCATCTGTAGGGGACCCCAGTGCTGCCCTCTACTCAGGACCCCAGACTCCTGCACGGAGGGTCCACCATCCTGGCCAAAGCTAAGACCTGGCTGAAGTAGAATACGTGACAGAAGAGGAAAGACCCTTCCCCAAATGGTCACACCCAGCCCCGGCCCCAGCCGCAGGCAGTGTTGAAGCTGGAGACCCCAGAACTGCCTCCTGGGTGGTGTCCCATCCTCCCGCCCTCCCTCCCGCCTGGAAACCTGTTCTCGGTCAACCCTGCAGAGGTCAATGGCTGCCATCGTCATGCCAAGTCTGGCCAGTCGTGGCTGCTGGAGCGCTGTAGAGAAAAGTCTTCTGAGCCCCCTCTGGGCTCACTGGGGAAGTGTTCTGATTGATTCGTGATGTCTGCCACGGACCTGGCAGGGGAAAGGGATAGCAGGTTGGCTCCGTATTTGAGACTCCATATTTAACTCGAAAGAACTTTAGTGGAATTTCAGAAGCAATGGAAAGTGAGCCCTCGTGGGTGCTGCTCTAATTACACCCCTGGGGTAAACAGAGACTGGCTCGGACAATTCTGGATGCTTCTGCTGCTTCTCCTACTCTCCACCCAGCTGGTTACAATGAAATGAGAGAAAAGGAGGCACTACAGTAACCCACAGAAGCACGCTGGAAAGATGGACGACCCTGGGCCAGAAAAGTGGGCATGGGTGAGTGGCCTAGAGGAGAGAAAAATGGCTGTTCCAGTCTCCTTCAAGATGAACCAAGAAGAGTGGTTCTCAGATGTGGCCGTGCACTGAAATCACTTGGGAGGCCTGAGCCCCACCTGCAGAGACGTTGGCTTCATTGGTCTGGGGCACAGCGTGGGTTTAGGGATGTTTTGAAAGCTCCTTGGGAGATTCTAATACACAGTCAAGATCAAGGCCACTGGGCTGAAAGGAATCTTGAGTAACCACCCAGGCCAGTGCTTCTCAAACTGCAATACACAGATCACCTGGGATTTGCTAAAATGCAAACTTCGGTTATACCTGGGTTGGGGCCCAAGCATCTGCATCTCTAAGAAGCTCTCAAGTGATGCTGAAACTGCTGGTCCAAGGACCGTACTTCGAGTAGCAAGGATTTAGGCTAGTGGTTCTCAAAGTGTGGTCCCTGGGACCACAGCATCAGTATCACCTGGAAACTTGTTAGAGATGCAACTTCCGGGTCCTAGCCCAGACCTACTGAATCAGAAACTCTGGGCGTGGAGCCCGGGGGCACACTTGAGTATAGAAACCAGCGATCACTGACAGGGGACAGTCCCCTGGTCCGCAGGATTCCTGCAGAAGAGCGCCCTGGGACGCAGCTCCCCTCCTGGCCCAGCCAGGTGAGCGTCTGGGGGTGAGAACAAGTGTGGAAGAATTAATGAGTCTATATGTCAATTTCTGGCAGGGAATAAATGCACACCGTAAATGCACAAATGTCTAGTTTTCAGACCCCCAGGGAGAAGGGGAAAAAAAACACCTGAAACACACCAGAAATGCAGAGATGAAATTCAATTCCAAACTAAAAGTACACATTATTTATCATTATCTAGAAGGAGATTGGGAGAAGGCCATTAGCAAGTATTTTCTGGCTGGTGCTGTTTTCAATGGCATGAGCAGTGAGCCAGAAGGGCTGTTGTCCTACATTTTCTCTTGCTGCATTTATGTGCAACAACTCCAGTGCACAGAAGGCCCACACCGCTTCCTTCCACCGGGAATGATCTCCCATTACCTGGTGACTAGTGGGGCGGGCATTGGGGCTCAGCGGGTGCCAGCTCCTCAGGGAGGGCCATCCCCTCTTCCCAAGAGAATAACTGAACACCAGCAGTGCCACTGAAGGCAGACACGCCCAGGGCCATGGTTCTGGGACGGGGGGGTGGGATATACTCCTGGTGTTTTTCCAGAGAAGCCCAGCATCCTGGATGTACCCAGTCAACTCTAGGGGCTTGGGCTTGGCAGGGAGGGGAAGGGGCCATGGCTGCCCCTGCCTGTCCCCTTCCTGGACTGCAAGGAGGCTTCGCAGAAGAATGTGGGCAAGGGGCAAGTTGCCCTGAAGATCTGAATCTGAACTGACCTTGGAAAGCAGGAGGAGGACTCAGAGGGAAAGCAGCCTGTTACATGTGCAAGAGAATAAGTCTGAAGTGTAAACAGGGCAAGGCTGAGAGAGGCAAGATGGGGGAAGTCAGGCAAGAGGGGCTGATTCTAGGCGTGCTTCGGTGGCTCAATCGGTTAAATGTCTGACTCTTGATTTCAGCTCAGGTCATGATCTCACTGTCTGTGAGTTCGAGCCCTGCATTGGGCTCTGTGCACACGGTGCAGAGCCTGCTTGGGATTCTCTCTCCTTCTTTCTCTGCCTCTCCCTGCTTGTGGGCGCTATCTCCCTCAAAATAAATAAATTAAATTAAAAAAAAAAAGGGGGGCTGATTCCACCCCCAAAGGATCCCAGCCGCAGCCCCGATCAGAGGACAGTCCATCTGGGGAGGGAGAGGGTATACATTCCCCTACACGCTCTAAGTGAGATGCCAGTGATTGACGTCTCCTATCCCGGACCCACCATGAGGAAGGGTAGAAGTAATCGGGCGTCCCAGTCAGAGAATAAAGCAGTGGCTTTTCACTGGGAACTCTGGGTCAGACAAATACGGATTCAGATCAGACTCCCCCATCTATCAGCTGTGTGCTTTTGGATAAGTCACATAGCCACCCTGTGCCGCATTTTCGTATCTGTAAAACGGGGGAAATAACTGCCTCTCACACGGGGTTCATAAAGCACTTAGTGGGGTGCCTGGCAAAAAGCGGGTCCCTAATAAACAAGGCTGAACTGAGTGTATGCAAGCCCCCCCTTAATCCTGCAGCCGCTCCCTATCAGCTCTCCATGCTTCCTGTAGGAGGGGCCTCCTCTCCCCTTTCTGTGTCAGTGTGGAGGCGGAAGGGAGAGAACGGCAAGGGAAGGGGAGAACCAGGGTAGGAGGAAGGAGAAGGGACAGAGCAGAGGGAGCTGACAGCAGGCACAAGGCCCTGGAAAGACCGGGCACAGCTCCCCAAGGCCGTGCCACCAGACATGAGTCTCAGCCCACGGCTGGTCACCACCCTTCGTCCCCTCCCTCCTTGCAAAAGACTAAATGACACAGCTTGCCCCCGAGTCCTAGGCTGGGGAGGAAGTCCAGCTGGCTGGGCTCATAGGGGGTTGCAGGGCGGGGCGGGACGGGTTGCCTGATGGGAGAGAGAGCCAGATCTGCCGTGGGGGGCACTGGGGCCACAGTAAGAATGAGAGAGGGTCCCTGCTCCTATGTGCATCTTGTTGAGCTGCTGTAGATGTGCACGCCCCTCTTTAATAGGGACCGGGAACACCCCAGCTACTGGGTGGTGAGGACACCTGGCTCCCAGAGCTGCCGCGATCCGGGACCCCCGCCTCCCACCCATCCCAGTCTCTGCGACACAGGCTATATTTCTCTTCTGTGTTTTCCGTGTGTCTGACAAGCTGGCTGCTCTGGGGCCCCGGAGGTTTCTGCCTTCATATTGCCTCGTTTGTCCGTAAACCCCATTACATGAAATAGCCCGAGCGAGCCTCTGGGCCCGACCACCTCAAGAACCTGTCCTGGGTGGCAGGTCAATCCCTTAAAATGCCATTATGAAGACAGAATGAAAACCAGGCCGCAAAAACTGAAGAGTTGAAGGCGACAAGTAAACTCAGCAAATGGACCATCTGGTGGACTGGCGGGGTGAACGGGATTTGGGGGAGTCGGGCCGCCCCTCCCCCTCAGGCCCCTCCTGAGCCCCGGGGTGCCCCCGGGGTGCCCTGGGAAAAGCCTGGAGCTGGTGAGCCTTGCCCCCCAGCTCTCCAGGGGCCGTGGGCGTGCTCCCGTCCTGGAGCGACCCCCACAGCCCGCCGGCTCCCAGTGGGTCCTTAACACTGGCTTCCCAGCAACCTCTTCATTCCTGCCATACACCTGCACCCCATATTCAGGCCGCTGAAGAAGCTCAGAAAAGACCCGGGAGCTTCGCAGAGTGGAGAGGGGGAAGGAAGAGGCTCAAGGGTAGCGAATACCGTCGCACTCGTGCTGGGTGATGGCCCATCTCTGCCCAGCTAAGCCACCTGAGCAGCGGCTGCCCGTCACCAGCTCTGCCTGGCCACATGGGCGGGATGACGATTGTTATTCTATGGGTTCTGTTGCTTTTTTAAAATAACAGTTTGGTACCTATTACCATCCTTCACTATTAGTCCCGAGGGTCCCCAACTCCAGCCAGCTGGTGTCCCCAATAATTGGTAAAATATTAGGTCCCAGTAATTCACTTCTGCTCTCCTGAACTCCAACTCTGAAGGGCAGGAGGATGCAAAGGTCGAGGATGCCTTAAGAATATACACCAGAAGACCCCGCTTACCCCTAACCTCAGCGCCCCAGGTCCAGCTCCCACCTCGATGTTGGACCTGCTTTTCCCGAGGATGGACGTGGCCACCTTGTTGACGAGTGTCATGGAACCATTTCAGCCCTTCCGACCTTGTTCAGCTTCGCTTAAGTGGGGTGGATGCTGTCAGCTCTCTCGATATTCTGTGATGGTTAATTTCATGTGTCAACTTGACCTGGCCAAGGGATGCTCAGGGAGCTGGCGAAGCATCACTTCTAGGTGTGTCTGTCAGGATGTTTCTGGAAGAGACTGAGCATTTGATTCAGATGATTGGGTGAAGAGATGCGCCCTCACCAGCATGGGCAGGCACCATCCAGTGTGTCGAGGGCCAAGTGGAACAAAAAGGGGGAGAAGGGATGTCCACCCCCTCCTGCCCTTGGACTTTGGAGCTCCTGGACCAGGACTGAACTATACCACCGGCTTTCCTGGCTTCTCCGGCTTGCAGGTGGTGAATCTTGGGACCTCTCATTCTCCATAACCACATGAGCCAATTCCCATAAATCTCCTCTTACACATATGACTCTCCTGTTGGTTCGGTTTCTCTGGAGAACTCTAATACCCCCTCCTTTCCTGCTTCTGGGCACTGTGCTCCTGTTTTCACCCCTCTGGCTGTTCCTTTCTAGTTACCTTAAAAAAAAAAAAAGTTGTTGGGGCATCGGGGCGGCCCGGTTGGTTGAGCGCCCAGCTCTTGATTTCAGCTCAGGTCGTGATCTCACGGTTCATGAGATCAAGCCCCACCCTGGGCTCTGTACTCACAGCTCGGAGCCTGGAGCCTGCTTCGGATTCTGTGTCTCCCTCTCTCACTGCCCCTCCCCTGCTTGGGCTCTCTCTGTCTCTCTCTCTCTCTCTCAAAATAAAAATAAATCAACAATTTTTTTTAAAGATGTTTGTTGTTGTTGATGTTGGCTGTTGTTTAATCGAGGTGTCATTTAAATATCGTAAAATTCACCAGATGATTTGCTTGGCCTCGACCCTTCTTCACCTGGCCTCCGGGACTTCAAATTCGGGATTGTCTTCAGTTCCACTCATTGGATTGGCTCCTCTAAGACGCACAGTTGATCGTGCCATACCCAGCTTACAATCCTTCGGTGGCCCCACGGACCTGCGATAATGCCAGTCCCCTTGACAGGGTTTCATAAAGCTCTGCTTCCAGGGGCTCTGTGCTGACGTTTCCTGTGACCTTTAAATGCAGTGGTGGGGGGTGGTCCCAGCCTCGTCCTGAGGACAGCCAGCCAGACCCCTGTTTAGAAAAGGAAAGAAAGACTCGGGAAGGATTCAGGGGAGTCACCAGTTCCCCCGTCTGCTTCATACTGTCCCCATCGGTCAATTTCTGAACTGAGTGAGCTGACGGCCGGACACTGGACATCGACTGCTCCAAGCTTCAGAGACAAACAGAACAGGCCTCCGGGACCCATGTCTCCTAGCACTTCCCTTACTGCATCTGGGCGTTGAGACAAATAGGCAGTTTACCTTCTCATTTGTCAGTTGTCTTGAGAGAGACAAAGAGAGGGAGAGACAGCAGCTGGCTTTGCATCTCCAATGGGTTAAAAAAAAAAAGGCAATTCCATCTATTTACAAAATAGGATTACAGTTTTGCAGAATCCTGCTGGGGCCTGGGGGAAACTTTGAAGATACATTCATTTTGTTTCATCCTTATCAGAGTTGCCTGCTCTCCCTTCCCCCACACTGGCTGCCTTTCCCCCCGCCCCTTGGGAGGCACTGCTTGACCTTCCTGGCCACCTGGATGCCCACATCCTTGGTCCAGAAAGCGCCCCTCTGGAGACACAGAAGCATCAGCAGTCTCGGGGGAGCGGGCCTGAAGGTTGGCCCTTTTCCCCAAGACCTTGGCAGAGCACCCAACCTACAACCTGGGAAGAATTCGTCTCCCTCCCAGACCCTCTGTGTCGGCAGGAGAAAGGGAAGAAAACCAAAGCAGAGAAAGGACAAGGGACTCAAGCTACCGTGAGCGGTGCTTGGGCTCCCCCAATGACGAACGTGTTGGGCAAATTGCAGTCTTAACTCTGGAGCATCTAATCTTGATGCAAAGCCTCTCCTTCCTGCACCAGAGGGGGGACGAACCACAGTAAACAGGAGGGGGCGGCGGGAATCAATTCCTAAGGCACTTTTGTTCATTGAATGGGAGAATCTCAATCCATGTCTGTCCTTTCCTGTCTTCGATTAACTTTGCCTCTTGTGAGGGGCCGGCTCTGCACGGTGAGGTGGGGCCGAGGTGTGGAAGGTGAGCAGAGGGCAGCAAGTGGCCCTTCGGGCTGGGCCACGACCTCTTGACTCTGTTCATGTGGGGTGGGGGGCGTGGCGGGTACGGGATCCCAGTTGGCCTAAAGAAATCACAGCTTTGTAGAGGCTTCAGAAAGCATCTGCTCAACCACCTTGTTTTACACAGCAGGAGAATACATTCCAGAGAGGTTGAGGCCTCGACCAAGGTCATTAGGTTCCCCGTGGCAGAACCAGCCTATAAAGAAGCTAAATGGATAGGGAAGCCAGGTGCCCCCACGGGTCCAGGGACAGGCACTGCCGCCCAGACCACAAGGAAGCCGCTTTCACAGCTCCTTGGATGTTGTTGCCTGGGGTCGAGTGAAGAGCCTCTCCTGGGATAATGGCTCGTAACTCAGGCGCTAAAGTAATGGAAGCGAGAGGGAAGATCACCTCCTGACTCTAAATCTCTAGGGTGGAAAGGGAAGAGAAGTGACGGGGGCCTCCGATGTCCCTGCAACAAATCCACAGAAAAGTGCTTCGGAACTAATCGCCTCCTCAAGGCGGGGAGGGGCTGCCCTTCAGATGGTAAATCTCTCTATTACCAAGGACGGTTCTTTTACTGCCAATTTGCCGGCTCATCCAGGCTACAGCCCTAGGTGCTTCTCCCTGGCTCCTGAGCCCAACCAGTCCCGTTCCCCCCGCCTCCCCCTCCCACCTTGGTGCAGGGAGGTGGCGAGACCAGAAGGAAGGCTTGTCCCTGACATTATGGAGGAAAGCCGGGAGGGCCTGAAGCCCCCTGCCCGTGCGGCCTCCGACCTGCAGCTGCCAGACTTAGCAAATAAAAATACAGGATGCCCAGGTAAGTTTGGAAAATAGCTCTCACTGCATAACTTTTGCAACGTTTGCGGGGGGAAGCTGAACATAGGACATCGAGGCTGTTCTGACAGGGTCAGTATGTGTCCTAGGATAAAACCGTTAACACAGAACATGTCCCCTATACACATGTATACACCTGGCCATGCTCCCAAACCCTTTGTCCCAAGCAGGCTTGTGGGAAAGTGTCCGGATGCAACACAGGGGTCTGTCCGCTTCTCCCAGGGTGAACTCGATCTCAGTGTCGACCTGGCAGTCTCAGTGTTTCCTCCGTCTGCCCAAGCGCCCGATGCGGGGGAAGCCCAGGAAAAAAAGGGCTCTCGGGGACTGGGCTGATGACTTCATCCCACGGGGGCTTCCTGGTGGAGGCAGGCTTTGAGGAAGGTGGGAAGAGGGAGGATTTACGTAACATGCCAGAGCTCCAGCGTGTTGTCGTGCACTTGAAAGTTTGGGGGCATTCTCACAGAATTAAACACCTAGCATGGGGATTAAAGCAACAAATTGTTTATTAAATGGGTCGCAGGGTGTGGCAGCCCTCTGCACAAGCTCAGGCAAATCACCCGACCTTTCTGAGACTTGACTTTCTTATTTGTGAACTAGGGGAAGGAAATAGGCCTTCCCAGGGCACGGGTAGCTTTGTTCTATTCGCTGGGATAATGGAAATAAAAACACTTTTTAATGTTTTTTATTTACTTTTGAGAGAGAGAGACAGAGACAGAGCACAAGCAGGGGAGAGGCAGAGAGAGAAGGAGACACAATCTAAAGCAGCCTCCAGGTTCTGAGCTGTCAGCACAGAGCCCGACGTGGGGCTCGACCTCGTGACCTGCGAGATCATGACCTGAGCCGAAGTCTGATGCTTAACCGACTGCCACCCAGGGCGCCCTTAAAAGCACTTTTTTTTTTTTTAATATTTGAGAGAGAGACAGAGAGACAGAGTATGAGCAGGGGAAGGGCCGAGAGATGGAGACAGAATCCGAAGCAAGCTCCAGGCTCTGAGCTGTCAGCACAGAGCCCGACGCGGGGCTCAAACCCATGAGCAGTGAGATCATGACCGGAGCCGTTAAGATCATGATGCTTAACCGACTGGGCCACCCAGGCGCCCTTAAAAGCACTTTGAGATAGCAAACTGCTACTCATGAAATAGCAGCCCCCAGTGACATTGGGCACGCACACACTGACACCAGGCACCGCGCTCCACATTTTCTGTGCTTTATCTCCACGTCTCTGGGTGAACCCACCCTTCACAGGCCTGGGGGCAAATCTGTTAATGCACCACTTTAGAGCTGAGGAAGCTCAGAGATCCAACAACTGCCTACGGTTGATCAACAAAGACACCCCGATTCCAAAGCCACTGCCCGTTCGTTCCTTGTTGCAATAGCCATTTGGTGACTGCCCACCGTGTCTGAGCAGAGTGGATGAAGCCCAAATCATCATTTTCAAAGCCTTTCCTACGTGCCAGGCACTGCGCCAGGTGCCAGACACGGTGTAGGAACTACTATCCCCCCCATTTCACCAACGAGGAGACCAGGGCTCAGAGAGGTTCAATGGCAAGCCCAAGGTCACATGGCTAATACGCGGTGTACATGGAGTCTGGATTCGAACCCAGGGCATCGCTGTTACACTAGACGAACAGAAAACTGCCATCATCGTCATCATCCTTCTTAGCATCAGAAGCCTCACCTGCACTGTAACATTCGGGGTCTAATAAATGACTATGTCAGCCTTTGGAGTCAAGTTTGTGAAGTTTAGAAGAGAATTGCAAAGGGCAGGCTCTTGAAACCGCTGTGCGGGAAAGATCTAACGTTTTCCTTTCAGGAGGAGGTGAGGAGTGCAAATCCGAGGCTGCGGCTCAAAGACAAAGAGGGAGAGAGAGGAGGCTTCACCTCACGCTCTGCAACATTTCCACGTCGGCACTGCTGCGGCTCATCTCCCCAGATCCCCTCGGAAGAATTAGTTCTCAGTTAGAGCGAGCAAGCAGCCATCTATCAGACGGACCCGCGGTGCTCGGGGCTCACAGCTCCCCGAGCCGAGGAGAGGAGGGCAGCCGTCTCCGGGCCCCCACCCGCCCTGACACACCCGCCCAGCTGCGGCTTCACCGGGGGAAGGAAACACGGCTGGAAAGCCTGTGCATTAAGAAGCGTATAATTATGCATAATAAAAAGACGCCGGCCCCTGTGTATATAAACACAGCTTTGACTGAGTACCCTTTCCCAAACAGCCCTTCTGGCTCACAACTGCAGCAATCAAGCATCCTAAACATATGGTTGCCACCCAGGCCTCCAGGCGGGTCTGGACTGGGGTGGGGAGTGGGGGGAGGAGGAGTCAGGGCAGGGAGGGCAGGAGGTGGCTGTGTGTTCGGGGAAGGGGGCTGAGCCGAAAGCTGGTGGGCCAGGGATGAAGACCTTAACAATTCAGGGCATTGTCTGGGACAGGGACGGGGGTCCCCACCCCAAGATTGGCTGCCATTCTCCCTGCCTCTCCTCCCCATCCATCAACCACCCCAAGGACGGCAGGGCACTCAGCCGTGCTGGTCCAGAGAGGGGAAGGGGGCAGCCGCCGAGCAGCCTGGACCCGTCCGTCAGGGGTGTTTTCTGGGTTTGATGTGGGGGCTTGGGGGTCCTTTTCGACGCATGCTGAGCGTGCGCACTTGTCACCTGCAGAACAGTGTAGGAGGCTGAGTAGGAAACACACAGGTAGGTAAGTTGTCCGGTTAGTCAGTCCAGCAGGGGGAGCGGCCCCCACCCTGCTCAAGCCCCCAGGGGTCCGGCCCACCCAGGGAAACATACCCTGTGCTACCGGCTGCTCCTGCTCAGAGCGGCGACCCCCGAGCTGGTGCTCGGCAAGGCCAGCCAACTCAGAGAGTCTCTGCAGTGTCCCCACCCCCTACCCGGGTCCCGGTGTTGTCACGCTGCACCCAGGGAGGGCCTGCACTCCTTTCCCACTCTGCAGGAAGCTGGTCTGGACTGGAGAGCCTGGAGGGCCGTGGAGCTGGTCTCCTGCTCTGTCCTCACCGGCGGCCCGGCTCCTGCAGGCGTGTGCGCTCCGTCCGCTGGGGGTGGCGGTGGCGGTGACGGTGAAGTGGGTGTCAGGGGACACAGTGCTCCATCTCGTCGCCTGCAGCAGGCACCAAGTCTCCTTCTCCGCATCCCAGACCGGGTGTAGGCATTGGCCCCAGTCTGGGTCCTCTTGGAAGCAGAGTCTGGACTGAGGACCACCGTGCACCCAGGAGGCAGGAGTGGGGGGCCAGGGGGAGTGGGATGTGGAAAGAGACAACGAATGGTGTGTCCTTGGGCTTGCTCCCACCGTGGACACTTGGGCTCGATCCCGCCAGGGGTCTTTTGCCTCACAACTGTCCTGCTGAAGGGCCAGGGACGAAGGCATTCAGCCCACTTACTCCTTCCCCATTGAGGGAAGTTGAGAGTTAAACCTCCTTCCCCTCCAGCTGCACCTGCCAGGACTCTCCTCCTCCTGTGGAGAAAACCCCTGGCAGACTGGGAAGAACCTCAGAGCACAGATCTACAAATGAATGAATGAATGAACAAAGGAAAGAATGAATGAATGAGAGCTTTAAGAAGGTTCCAGAGCAAAGGCCCAAGGCTGGGAAGAACGACCCACTCGCTGCCTGACCATAACCTCCCTGGGAATCTCAGCTTTGCCTGTGAAAGGGGACAACACCAGGCCCCGGCCGAAGGCCCAAGCTATGCTCAAGACGATGATGGCCATCACCACAGCGGGACCTGACAGGTCAAGGGGCACCAGAGCGTGGCCTCCGTGAGCCAGGGACCGTGAAGCTGGCGTGTGGCTCGGCCTAGGGGAACAGAGTGAAGGGCTCAGGCATCACAGCAGCTCTCCCAGTGGGTGCCATGCTAAGGAATTGGGACTTTGCCAGGGAGGGTAATTTCCTGTCCCCCCTCCCACCCAGGCCACCCCCAGTGCAGACACACCCTGGCAGTGACAACGCGACAGAGAATCACAGCCCTGGGAATTAGCGAGGGTTTGGAAGGAAAGGGTCCATTAGAAAAGCCAGAGTTAAGCAGAGAGGCTGGCGGGAGCAGGGGCGGGGGGCAGTGCATCTCCGTGAGGGAGGCACCCTACCATGAGGCACAGGAAACCCGTTGGGCATTCTTCCTTCTTGCATTGACTGGGGGGCACTGGATCGAGTGGACAGGAGGGAACAAAGCACGCTGCAAGGCACAAGGCAATCCCCCGACGAGAAAGAGCGGCTCCCCCCCAAACGCTGCAGCATCTCGGTCCAGCCCAGGCGCCTGAGACCGAGGGGCGGAAGGACCTATCCAGCCTCTCGGGGAAAGAGGGCAGCCACGTTGGCAAAGTCTCTGGGTTCCCTGCCCAGCTGCCTGAATGTTTAGGGATATGATGGGGACACCAGGTTAGAGGTGCCGGGGAGGAGGGGAGGGGAGGGGTGGGACAGTAAGCAAGGGGCTTGGATGGAGATATCCCCCCCCCATTGTTGTGTCACTGTCACAGGAACCCTGGTAGGGGCCGCCGGGCTGGGCCGGGTCTCTGCAGATGCCCGAAGGGAAAACAGGCCAAGAGAACACTTTGCTCCTCACAGGTCCCTCTGCAGCAGGGGCCACTGCGTGCCCTGAGGCTCGGGGGCTCAGGAAGGGCAGGCAGGTGGGCGGCAGGTGGGCGGCAGGGGACCAGGGGCTGGGAGAGAAGGAAGGCGCTTCCTCTCCGTGCCCACACCTCCCCTCCACTCTCCACCTCTAAGAGGTCTTCCTGTAACCAGTAGCCAGAGGGGGACTGGAGATGCTAATTTCGTTTCATTAGATCCCAGCAGCCTTCGATTACAGCAGGCAGGGGGGAGGAAAGAGAGTTGATGTGTTTTAAAAAACCGCAGTTTTGCACTGTTTTTAATTTAAAGCTGCCGGTAGAAGATGCCGCCTTGGAGTCGCTAATGATCCTCGTGAATTATTTTCGTTGATTTATACACCCCTCCGACTTTAAATAAAGAGGGACAAAGGAGAGCCGGGTCCCCCCTGGGGCTGCAAACCTGCAGGAACACAGGACTGCTGAGACTCGGGCAGGGGGAGGGGGATTTTCTCAGAGCTGTGTTTCCTCGGGGTGGGGGGCCTCGGGGCCCCCCTCCCACACCCCCTCATCACCGGGCATTTACACACAGGGTCATTCCCTCACACCCTCCCCATCCTTCAGCCCTGTTGCTCCTACAAGCACGGGTCAAGTAACAGTAGCAGTTAATATATTTAGGGTCTGAATCGTGCAGCAGATCTCGGGCGAGGCGCTTTATCTGCACAAACTCTGAGGCTCACATCGACGCTGAAAATTGGTGTGATTTTCTCCGTGTCTCTAGGAATTCAAGGAAGCCCTGAGAGGCTGGGGAGCATGTTCAAGGTCACCCAGCCGGGAAGTGGTTAAGCAATGTGCAAGCTTCCTCCCGGAAAGGCAGGAACCTTCTGGTTTGATCCAGGATTGTACCTGCAGGACCGCAAAAAATGAATGAGCGAATGAACGTGACTTGTCGGATTACAGAGTCGGGCGTCCCTCCTCATTTTTTTAAAGTTTATTTATTTATTTTGAGAGCGAGAAAGAGTGGGGGAGGGGCAGAGAGAGCATCCCAAGCAGCTTCTGAGCTCTCAGTGCAGAGGCCGACGCAGGGCTTGATCCCGCAAACCGCGAGGTCGTGACCTGAGCTGAAATGAAGGGTCGGACGCTTAACCAACTGAGCCGCCCAGGAGCCCCAGTGTCCCTCCCTTTTACCTCCCAAAGTCCAATGGGCTCCAAAAGGACCATATTAGCCAGAAAGGCCAGGACCAAAGACAGAGACGTGAAACCCTCCTTCCAGACCCCCAGCATCTGATCAGCAGAGGCAGCGAGGGTTCCTGCACCTTGCCCCTAGCATCCCCAGGCACAGATTTGTCTGCCTGGAGAACAGAGTCCGGTGGTCTGAACAAATATTTGAAAAGAGCCTCCATTTATCTTGATTCACCGCTCAGCCCCATCAGGGGAAATGTCTCCCGTCTGCTGGTGCCCCCTTTCTTTCTCCTTCCCTTCAAAATAAAATTAGAGGCAGCCGGCAAGAGCATTGAGCCCCTTCCAAATTTCTGTTCCTCATCTATCATGTCAGGACCACACAGCCTCTCGGCCGCAGCCCGGGAGGGAGGTGACGGGCCGGGGCTGGGAAGGAACCCAGTTCGGGAGCCCGGGGGGAGGCGGCCCCTCCATCACCAGGAGGTCAGGGCAGCCGCGTTAGTGATTCAGCGCAGCCGGGAGGCTCTGAACCCGGCGGGGGCTGAGACAATCAGGAAAAAACCCGGAATCATGAGCAGAGAAATAGAGGCCCCGGGAAGCCTCGTCACTTTCCCATCAAAGGAGAAGCAATCAGTGTGTATGCAAAATGCTGCCGATTTCCACTCCGCTGGACTCCTCAGACCGCTAAGAGCATGGGCTGCGCAGATGGGGGTCCTGGGTTCGAATCCCAGCCCTGCCCCTGAGTCGCATGTGGCCAGTTATTGGACTTCTTTCAAATGCCATCTGCCTGAGCTAAAGCGGACCTGGCAGGAAGTGGATGACCCCCTGCAGCCCACCCGGAAAGCTGGACTGAGGCACCAGGAGAGGCCGTTTGTGGGTCCGGCACAACATGAAAACGCAGGCCCCTTGTTCGAAAAGTATTAAGAATGTCAAGACGACGACAGGGGAGCGTTTAACCCACAGGGGGCTGCACAGGGCGCCTGTAATGTGGCTGGCCCTGGAGATGACCTTTTACGTAGATGGGGACAAGGACAGGACACCACGGGGGCAGCGAAACTCCCGGAGCTGTAGCAGGTGTGAGCGGCCCGGAGGAAATCAGAGATGTCACCCTGCCGTGGAGAAAGCAGAGGAACGGAGCTTCTGATGGAAGAGGTAGCTGTGCCCATGGAGGGGAAAGGGGGCTGTCGGGGAGCTCCCCCACCCTCTCTTTCCCCTGCCCTTACAGCTGCTGCCCTCTGCAGCCCCCAACCAGCAGCCTGAGTCAAGAGAGCCTAGTGTCTGCGGTCCGCATACATGGGGCTCCCAGGATCAGGGCAGAGGAGAGAGGAAGAGGGTGAACCCGGGGACTGACACTCCCTTGGCCTTGTTAGGAGGCTTTGGTGAATTTGTGTGCAGGAAAGCACACGGTGGGTGCTCAGCCAGGTGAATGAATCTGTTTGCGAGGCTGCTCTGGGCCCCCAGGCCCGGCCAGCCCAAGGCTACAGCCCTCAGGACACGGGGAGGTGATGAAAGGAACCGAGAGCCAAGTGGGAGAATTAGAAGCCCCGAGCTGAAGAGGTCCCGGGCAGAGGGGAGGCTGGGTGGAAAGCGGGCGCCCTAAGAACCAGCCATCGGCCACCATGAGGAGGCCTCTGCTGTCTTACCCCAAAGCCACTGCTCCCCTTAAGCCGCTGGGAGGGGAGCACTGACTGCCAGCATGTCCACAAAGCCTTCCGGCCGGAGAGCATCTCCCCGCGCAGACAGCACCTTGTGCCTCCAGTGGAGCCAGAGGCAGGCTGCGAGCTGGGGCAGCCGGCGTCACCCTGGACCACTCTCCCTTTTCAAGGAAGAAGGAGACCCTGCCTGGTCAGAGCTCCAGGCCACGGGCAGAGGTCACCCCGCCTGCTGTGGCTCAGCAACACTCCAAAACCGGGGCCAGCATTGGAAAGCTCCCTGTGTTCTCTGCTGATCGGTCAAGGTCATACTCTTGGGGACCTGGCTCCTCCAGAACCCTGTGTGTACTGCCCAGCCCTGTGCCTCAGGGCCATTTCCTGGCTTAGGAAGGCTTCGCTTCTCCAGCTATCCCAATTCCGCTTCTCCACAGTCACAGTGGGAGCGTGGTCCTGGGAGAAGCATTTAGAAGTACAGGGGACCCCACGGGAGAGCGGGAAGGTGATCCAGGGAAGGGAAGGCAGCCAGGAAAGGACTGTTAATAAACCGACTATCACAAAAAGGTGACTGGGCTTAATCCCAAGGGGACACTGTAAGAAACCATTCAAAACACACGATCTGGAATGATCCACCCCCCCACACTCCGTAAGAGGTAAGCGTCCTTGATTGAGGGCTCCCGGAGAATACTAATGCTGGATTTTTCTGCTGCACATGAGGGCAACGGGGCCTTCCAAGGCAGGGAGTGGCCCCATAGGCTCTGAGAGGCCAAAGCCGGCAGGTGGACATTACCCCGAAAGGGATTTCCACCAGAATACTTACAGAGTCTGCTTCTCCTTCCAAGGCCCAGCACGTGTTTGTGTTTTCCGAGAACATTTATTGAGTACCTATGGTTTATGCCAGACTCAGAAGCAGATACAGAGAAAACAAAGTTGTTTCAGAACCTAATGAGGGATCGGGCACAAAGCAAAGTCCTCACGGTACAGCATCACAGCTAGGGCCAGGCCACCATCTGACCCGGCACCGAAGTGGAGAAGCTGGAAAAGCTTCCTCAGAAGGAAGAATCTGCTCTGGGTGGCTTTTAGTGTCACTTGTATATCAGCCCCCCAATTTATATCCCGACCTGAACTGCCTCCTTGAATTCCAGACTTGGAGACCAGCTGCCTACCTGACATTTCTGCTGGGTGTTTAATACAGATCGGTACTGATCATCTACAAATGACCCCAAAACTCAGCAGCGTACAACATCCAACATTTATGATCCCACACAGCTTCTGAGGGTCAAGAGTCCAGGAGCGGCTTAGCTGGGTGACTCTGGCTCATGAGCCCCTCATGAGGCTGCAGTCCACAAGTTGGCTGGTGGATCCATTTCCAAGGTCACTCTCATGGCTGCCGGCTGGAGGCTTCAGTTTCTTACCCCCTGGGCCTCTCCATCGGGCTGCCATGATGTGGCAGCTGGCCTTCCCCTGAACAAGTGGTCCGAGAGAGAAAGAGAGGCAGAGCTTGCGACACACAGGAGGTACAGTCTTTTACAACCTAATCCCCGAGGTGGCACGGGATCACCTCCGCCATATTGTATGGGTCACACAGAGCTACCCTGGCACAATATGGTGGGGGGAGGGGGAGGTGGGGACTATACAAGGATGGGTCCAAGAAGGGGGACATTGGGGTCATCATGGAGGCTGTATCAGGATCTCAAACTGAACTTGTCCCAGATGGAGTGTCTGAAAAGTCTCCCTGTGCACACAAACTTCTTTCCACCTCCTTTCCTACCATCTTGCGTTGCGGTAAACAGTGAACCCATCTTTCCATTTGCTCGGGCCAAACCCTTGGAGACATCTTTGACTCCTCTCTGGCCATCCCACTCATGGCCAATTCTTCAGCAATTCCTGGCAGCTGTGCCTTCAAAATATATCAAGATTCTGACCAGTGTCCATCACCCCCATCGCTACTATCCTGGCCGAAGACCCCTGGTTTAGCATCTCGCACCTGGGTTGGTGCAGCGGGCCTCTTGAGTGATCTCGCTGATTTCATCTTTGAGCCACAGTGGTCTCATTCAACTGAGTTAACTCCTCCGCTCAAAATCTCCCACGAGAGTAGAAAAGTTCTGGCTGGGATCCACAGGCCTACACGATGTGACTGCCACCACCCTGGTCCCACGCTCTGCAATTGTCCTGCACATACTCCATCTGTACTGGGTATTCCTCACACACTCCAGACTCATCAAAGTGCGGGGCCTTTGCACACATGGTTCCCTCTGCCCAGGGACCCCCTCATGGCTGATTCTCTCATTTCCTCCAAGACTTCACGCAATGCCGCCTACGTGCTGAGGTCCTCCCTGATGCCTGACTCTCCCTCTTCCCTTCCCGGCTTCGTCTCTCTCGGCCACCATTTGATTTTTCTTCTTCTTGTTGTCTGTCTCCTTTGCTAGAACAGATGCTCCAAGAGGGTAAGGATTCTTGTTCATTTTCTCACTGTTCTATTTGTAGCGCCTAGAATTGCGTCTGACACATGTCGGGCGCTAAAAAATGTTTGTTGAATGACTAGAAGGAAAGAGCATGAAAGGCACGGTTCGGGATTCTGTTGCTTCGTGACAGACCACCCCACACTTGAGAGGCTTCGAACAACAACAGCCACTTCTTTGGCCCCTGAGTCTGCACCTTGGGCGGGACTCGGGAAGTCGCCTCATTCTGGTTCCACGCGGCAGGGGCCAGGGTGGCTCGCAGGTGGAGGGACTTGACAGCAGGGGATGGAACCATCTGAAAGCTCGCTCGCTCGCTTCGGGCTGCTGGCTGTTACCGCCACGGCCCGCGACCTCAGCAGGGGCCGTAGGCCTGAGCTCCACACTGGCCTCTCCGTGCGGATCTTCTTGGCTTCCTCACGGCATGATGGCTGAGGTCTCCGAGTGACTGTCCCGTGAGGCAGGAAGTTGAAGCCGCCCTCTTCTCAATGACAAGGCCCAGGAACTGATGTGGCATCATTTCTATAGCAATCTGTAGGTCAAATAGTGACGGAGCCCAGATGCAAGGGGAGGAGACATAGCCCCCACCTTTTGATGCGGAAAGCTGCAAAATAATTTAGGTCTGTGGGTTTTTTTTTTTCAAGTTTATTTATTTATTTTGAGAGAGACTGAGACAGTGCCAGTGGGGGACGTGGGGGCGGGGGGAGAAAGAGTCCCAAGCAGGCTCCGTGCTGCCAGCACAGAGCCCAACGCGGGGCTGGAACCCACGAAACCGTGAGCTCATGGCCTGAGCTGAAACCAAGAGTCAGATGCTTAACTGACTGAGCCACTCAGGCACCCCTAGGACTGTGTTTTAAGACCCCCGTACAGAACGGGAGAGAAAGGCAACACCCGGTAGGCTATTTCCATTCGTCAGCGCATGGGGAAGAGCGCCCCCCCCGTGGTGCACGGTGGAAAAGTGACGTGTGTGTGATGTGTCCGCTCCAGATCATGGAACCCAGGCCTCTCCATGAAGCCCAGTTTCCTTCCTCTAAATCACACCAGCTTTCAGAGAAGACAGAGACATTCCTGGGAGCAAAGAAAGTCTGTGCCAAACCCTGGGGCTGGGAAAGAGTGTGGGGAACAGCGGTCCCCTCTGCAAAGGCTCCCTGTCCATCAGACTCCTGGTCTCCTCTTCCTGCTCTGAGTTCTTGGCTCCTTCGGAGCCGGTCTCCGGACTCTGCAGAGAATCCAAGCCGTCCTGGGGGAGGTCTCTGCTGTTGGGTTGTGAGCCATTAAAGGCAGGGCACATGGCCCAGGTTGCTCCTGAATCCTCCAGAAACTCCGACCAAGAGCGGGACACCGGCGGGGGGTAGCATAAACATGGTGACCAGTGGGGGGGCTGACCTCCATGATCTAGCTTTTCCATTCTAAGACTCGAGGAGTCTAAAGCAGTATTTGCCAGAGAAGGGAGAATCTCAGGCCAGGAGTTTTGAGTCTTTTCCAAGAAGGCTTAGTTACAAAAGGGACAAAATGACTTGCCCTTAAGGCAGCGTTTTGTCTCCAACCCAATGAAAAGGCTGGACCAGAGTTTCTCAACCGGGCACCGCTGATATTTTGGGTCGCGTCAACCCTTGTTTGGGGGCCGTCCTGTGCATTCACTGGAGGACATTTACAGCATCCCTGGCCTCTACTCTCTGGATGCAAGCCCTCCTCCTCCCCGGCTGTGATAACCAAATGTCTCCAGGCATTACCAGCCTTCCCCTTGGAGACAAAACTGCCCCCAAGGATTGGCTTAGAGGGATGTCTAAAGCAGCCTTATTTGCAATAGTGTCTCCATTCTGGATCAAATGTTTTCTCCTCCAGTTCAGTTATAACTCCCAACTCCCAGCCCTTTTCATCTTCTGGACTGCGAACAAGTACGCAACCATGCAGCTCTTATGCTCTGATCACTGGAAAACTTTGAAGCGAATCCGGTTCAACGTCTCTCCCACAGGGCGTGTCTTTTGGGTCTATTTCCCCTCCGTCCTGCATCCTTCCTTCTTTCCTTCAAACTCTTTATTTACACCGGTCTTCTTATATCGTATGCACTCACTTTGTCTGCTTCAAATCTTTTCTGGTACCGGGGAGGATACAGAGAGCAAAATAAGTAACTACTGTCCAGGTAAATATCCAAAGGGATGACGTCCTAGAGAATGCAGTCCCTCGCCTGGAGGGAAATAGGACAAGCGGTACCAAGCAGTGCGCAACCAGGCCGGTCCAAGCTACTCTCGGGACAAGATGGAATGCGGAGAGCAGAGCGGGGGTCGTCCAGGATGGCCCTCGGGAGGGACAAATTAGAAACAGAGGCTGGGATGCCAAGGGCAGGTGCCAAGCTGAAACACGGGCCTGCCTTCGGTACGGCTGGCGGGCGAACCAGACAGAAACCCTGGACCGGATGCTGATTTGCTCGGAACCTCCTTCTGCAGCAGCCCTTCCGGTGTGCCTGAAGGAGGACTAGAAGGAGTACGAAACTGCGGGCAGCACGCGGGAGGCTGGTCCTGGCGCTCTTTCTTCCCTGTCTTCTTTCTTTCCAGGGCTCTCCCCTCTGCCACCCCGGTCCTTATACCGTCTCCATCCCCAGGCAAAGTCTCTCTTCTGAGTCCCCGCCTGTACCTGCAACATTGCCTCCTGGGTGCTTCAAAGACCCTCACCTTAATCCGTCCAAGTCCAGGCTTCTGCCACACCCACCCCCCACCATCAACTCGACCTACTACTCTTCCCAGCCGCTGAGTGGCTCTGCCCAGGGTCACGAGTCTTCAACTGGTCACCCTGCCTCCTCCCCCACCCCCCACATCCCAAATGTCACTGAGTCCTGATGGCTTTGCTTCCTAAATACCATTCAAACCGGTCCATTGCTTTCCATCGCCACTGCCACCCCCCTCCCACTACCCCATTCCTGGACCATAGCAATGGCCCCCTAATGGCTCTCCCACCACCAGCCTTGTCCCCTCCCTATTGTGTGCACAACAAGAACGAGCTTTTCGAAACACAAATCAAATCATGCTGCCTCTGCTGAAAACTTTCTGCTGGTTTCCTAGGGCTCTTAGGAGAAAGAACCATGCCCCAACACCACCTATAACAGGCCCACGAGGTCTCGCCCCTGCCCACCTCACCCAATCAGCCTCAGTCTACTCCCCCCCCCCCCCCACCCCCCCACTCTGAGTGCTGCGTTTCAGACACACTGGCTTCTTTCAGCTTCCCAAACTCTCCACGCTCCCTCCTACCACAGGGCCTTTGTACCGATGGCTCCCTCACCCTGAGATGCTCTCCCACTCACCTGCCTCCAGCACCCACTTTTAAGAAGCCTTCTGTGCTCTCTCTGACCAGACCAACTCCTCCCTACGCAGCCCCACTGATAGCAAGTGGTGTCTCTCCCTTGTGGGACTAACTTCCATTTGATTTTGCAAGCCTTCGTGCAACTCTTTGATGGATGGCGTCCTTCTGCCCTAGACGCAGGAAGCTAGCCTGGTGCTCTGGCACATGGTAAGCACTTGGCAAATATTTGCCGAGTGGACAACAGAATGGAGGAGAGAGTACTGAGAGCCAGAGCAGTCAATGGTCACCTGAAAAGTCAGACAGCATTTCATGGTGATTCTTCCAGACAGGCATTCCGCAGGAAGACAGGAAGCAAAGTGTCCTAGCAGAAGGAGTGCGACAGGGGGCAGGGATGGCTGGAAGGCCAGTTAAGAGGCTGGTCAGTGCCCAGGCACACTCTGCTGAGGCTCTGAGTGGTGAAGGCAGTGGGCATGGAGAAGCCAAGTGGATAAGAAGAATAAGAAGAAAGCCATCCACCAGCATGGTCACCACTGTCCACAGAGGTCCCCAACACAGGAAGGGTCCTCCTCCACCCCAGAGAGTAAGAAGGAGCCAGACTGTGAGAACAGAGGGCGGGCAGTTATGCAAAAGGCACTAGTGTGATTTCTAGACTCTCTGTCCCCGTATGCTCTGTGCTCCGCTCCTTGTCCCCTCCTGACCAAGCAGATCGATACCAGCCATCTGGACTAGTACAAGAGACAGAGGACGCAGGTCGCCGTCTGCACGGAACACATTGAAAACCCAGGAGAGCAGGGCTGCCTGGGTGACTTATCGTTTATTAATAATATCAACATGTAAATGTTACGAAGGCCATATTGATCCTGACACGCGAACCATCCATCATGAAGGTGAGGTGTGTTATAAATATCAGATAAGAAGTCTGCAACCTAAGACTTATCAATATAGGTGGGCTAAGGCTGGGACAGGTCTGGAGGCAATTATATTAATGAGAACAACCCTGGGCCAGCCCACCCAGTGAGGGGAGGAGGAGATGGAGGGAGGACCCCCCAGAGGAAAAGAAGACGGATGAGTGCAGGGATTCCAGGGAGAAATCCTCTCCTCTTCCTCTCCTCCGTGAGCTGGAAGAATGTCATCGGACTCCCCCGAATCTCTTACTCAAGGGTCCCCCAGCCTGGAAAAGCGCCCACCCAGGAATGAAGAGGGTCCCCATCTCCACCTATCCTGAAGCAACAGATCTTAGAGATTAGGCTTGTGAGCCAAGCTGGGGTCAAGTCCTGCCCCCACCATGTACTAGCTTTGCAAACTTCACGGGTTTCACCGGTGTAAGCAACAGCCTACCCATCTGTATAAAGGGAACGTTGACGCCATCCTGCCAGGTTGTCGTAGAGGTGAAACAGGACAGTGCCTGTAAAGTAGGTGTCCGTGGTGGTTGGTGTTCCTGGGGTGGCAGACAGGGGCTCTCAGTTCCGTCAGACCCCTCCCCACCTAGGGACAGAACACCAAATAGCCCAGTCCCGGCTGTCCCAGGGCCACCCCGGAAGGCGTGCCCAGCAACATGGCCTCACAAGGACGTGTCTGGCTTTGAGGAGGGAGCAGCCTGACCCTGGCCACACTCTCACTCCCCAGCTCGGTTCACGGACGCACAGGGCACGGGACGGGGGAAATGGGCGATTCTTACATAGTCTCTGCCTTCAGGAACTTCAAGCTCGAGATGGGGAAGACAATGATCACCTTATCAGTACCTTGAAAGAGGGGCTCGGTGCCCTGGAGACTTCAAGGAGACGGAGGTCATGGCCAGCGGAAGGGCTTCCTAGAGATGAGCTGACGATAGGCAACAAGAAGGGGGTGACGCATATGAGCTCACCAGCCTGGACTCTGTGCAGGGCAGGGAGGTTCCCAAGCCCAGGGCTGCCCCCACCACGGGGCGCCAGCCCCCTGTTAAATGGTAGTGACCCCACCAGGAAAGCCCCAGCCTGGGGCCCACGTCCACCACTGTGCACACAGCACCCAGCACACGTGTTCGAATCCCCAGGCGAGGAGCTTGGTCCTGCTCGGTTTCTGGGAGCCTGGACCCAGATCAGGCCCCTTGGGGGACACTCAGCAGGTGCAGAGAAGGGTTAGCTCTTAGGGCCAGGATCAGGGTGAAGGCCAGAGAAATGCATTATGTAAGTGCAGGCTCAGATCACGCCTTGATTTGAAGTTTGATACTTTGCTGGTGGTAGATTGTTTTTTGCACTGATTTTGGCTCTTTTAAAAAACGTTACATTAAAATATTATTTATCGTGAATTACTGAGGTTTTGGCACACCCTTACTGTTTGTGCCCAGGCGATGCCTCCCCCGCCTCACCCCCATCTCTGCCCTGCCAGTGGCCACATTTTCCCAGATCAGTTTTCCTCCTCGTCGTCTCGAACCCACCCTGCTCCCAGCTGTCTCCAGCTTGCTGCAGCCGCCTGCTTAGTTTTCTGCATTTGGTTCATTTTCAGCCCCATGGGTTCCAGGACCCGCCTGGATCATTAAGAGCCATCGTGTCCGGCAGTGTAGGAAACGGGGGGGTGGGGGTGGGCAGACCCCTCCACCTGGGAATCGCCGAGAGAGAATGCCTCTGTCAGACCCAGCCTGGCCCCACTCACTCTCTCATCCAGCCTGAGAGCAAGCAGCCTAGTCTCACTTGACAGACAGGGGCCCCAGAGCCCAGAGAGGTTATGGGATGTACCCAAAGTCACACAGCTGGTCCGTCAGTACTCAGCCTGGGATGTGACCACAGCTCCACAAGTGAAGGAAAGTGCTTTTTCACCAGAACCCACATTTCCCAAAGTGTCATCCCTGGAACCCACACACCGTGAGCTGTGAATCCATAAAGCTTGAACGTACAGGACTCATGGTCAACAGAGTGCACAGAATGCAAGAAGACAGGCACATCAGCAAGTTCAAGGTTTGCAGAAGTCCTGCAGTTAAATATATATATTATATGTATATAAAATATATATAATATATATTATATATTTATATATATAATATATATTTGTATTTCTATATTTACATATAATTTATAATATATATTTACTTAATATAATCAATATATAAATTTATATATACATATATATAGAAAGAGAGAGAGAGAAAGAGAGAGAGCTCAGAGCTCATCCCTCGACCAGGGTTCCACTTTATGCTCTTTAGGAAAAGCTGACCCTTTTTAAGCCTGAGAGTTTCTGGGCAGATCCAGATGAGTCCCACCGGGATCCAGGCCTGAGCCTTTACTTCCATGCCTCACCACCCCCCTTCTGCCCCCCCACCCCTGTCCCAGCTCAGTCTACCCTGCAGAAGGGGAAGGAAGCCGTAGGAGGGCCTTCAGGAGAAGCCAAGGGTGGGCTTTTGAGTTCTGCACTACATTTTTCTATATTGTTTGTCTTACAGTGGACATGAGTACTTTGGTGAGGAGGGAGGGAGGGAGGACAGAAAGGAGGGAGGGAGGGAGGTGAGGAGGGAGGGCAGGAGGGAGGAAAAGAGGGAGAGAGGGAGGGAAGACATGATGTGCTTCCAGCACACGTGCGGCCCATCCTCTTGAGCTCATGCCAACCGGCCAAGGCCAAGGTCAGGAAGGAGGGGAGATCCTGCAGGCGGGCGCCCCCCCTTCTGCCTCTCCCACTTTGCCCTGCAGCCCGCCCGCCCGGCCCACCACCAGGGCCCCAGCCTCCAGCACCCACAGCCTCCCACCCAAGGCCACACTGATTAAAAGCCATTCCCTATCAGAGGCCGTGCCCCTGCCCCTGCACCTCAGCCACAGAGACTTCCACGGGCAGCGACCTCCCCTCTCACTCCAGAAGGAGCAGGGGGCGCGTCAGGGTCCCAGGAGCCCCGGCCCCCACCCCAGGTCCAGGTGCCATCAGTATTCAGCATCTTCACGACTATGGGCCCTCTTCATGCCCGTTTGATTTTATTATTATGCCAACAGACTTGCTTAATTCTCTGCTGTCTTTCTTCTGCACTGTTGATTTACACTGTTAGTGTTTTAATTATACAATTCAGCACTCCTTAAAACATGAAAAACTGCTCAACTTTTCAAGCAATTAAATGGCAGCGGAGTAGATCAGCAGATCCGAGACGAGATAAGTAAATCAAGCAATTAAAAAACTCATTTGGTGAAAATGCGGCAACCCACCCAAAATGAGTGAGGTTTCCGGAGCCCTCCTGACAAGAACTTCAAAAAGAGGCCCCTCCTCCACCTCACCCTGCTTTTCGGGGCCTCCTACGCCCTCCTGCTCACTCACGGCCTCCCCTCTGCTCCCCACACTGAGCTAGCTGTTCCCGGGACCCCCACCCGCGTAGGGGCCTGAGCTGAGAGGGGCTCAGTGGAAAGAGGCAGGACTGGGGCAGCCAAAGACCAGAGTTTAACCTGCCCCAGGGGGCAGTCCGTAAACTTGACTGGGTCATTCCCCTCTCGGCCTCAGTTTCCCATCTGCAAATGGGGCTGCCTCACTGAGATGGTGTTCTGTCTTTGTTTTTATTCTGGTAAAATACACCTAACATAAAGCTTACCGCCTTACGCATTTTTAAGCACACAGGCCGGTGGTATTAGATGTGTTCATACTGAGCAGCCGTGGCCACCGCCCATCACCAGAACGCTTGGCATCTTGCAAAACTAGAACTCCAGACCCAATAAACAGTAACTCCGCATTGCCAACTTCCTGCCTCACCAGGTTTTGAACTGGCCTCTAGGGGGCCATCACAACCTTTGTAGGCCACCTGGGAAAGGAGAGGGTCAAGGGCAGGTTGAGAAACAGGTCTCTCTATTTTAATACGGGTAGGCAGACAACTCTATTTCCATCCGTTTCAACTACTGGGCTTCCGGGTTAGGTTTCATTTGAGTAAAAGACTGCAGATTATTTTGTGAAGTCTGGAGGCAACTGAATGAGATCTCGAAGGTGTCCTGGATTAGAAGGAACCAGACTAAGGGGCATGAGTTTCTCTTAAGGAAAGTTCTGCCCGCTGGCAAGGACAATGGGGAACCTGTTTCTTGGAGTCCAGAGCAGGCCAGAACAGGTCCCCAGAATGGGCTGGGCACACCCCAGTTCCTCACCTATCCTTTTCCCCGTGCACACTTGGCATTGTGACTCCGGGCTCCCATGGGACACATACAGCCAGCGACTTTCCACTGCACGTGGAAAGTGAGGGTGGAATGAGGTAGAAGCAGGGACAGGACGTGCGCAGCCCCCTCATCCATCACACTGGAGCCAGATGGCCCTAGGTGCCCGGAGCAGGGGTGGGGGAAGGAGGGTTACCTGCTGGCCAGATTGGCCTGGCAAGAAGGGTGGGGAAGTGGGGTGTGCCTGGAGCTGGCACTGGAGGAGATGGAGAGGAGGGGAGGCTGCTTCGATCAGCAGCATCTGGTTCAGGACAGAGGCTCCCTGGGCGGACATGCTTTCCCCATCCCTCATCCACCCCAGACAGGATTATAAATGCCCAGTGGCAGTGCCCGGAATCGCAACTGTGTTGGTCTCCACAGGAGGAGACAAGGCCAGTGACCCAAGCATTTGGCCTTGCAACCAGGGTTCAAGACTCCTACAGGAGATGAGCACACCCCAGAGAAATGCCTGGATCCAGCCCTTCCCCAAATTGTCCTCATAAAGAGGAAGACAGGTGGGACACCCTGGCTTTCTCCCCTTTAAAGGAAACAGCTTCACGGCCATTTTCTTTTCAACCTGGGTCACTTCCCTTCAACAACACCCAAGGGATCAGTCAATCAAGTTCTGAAAACAGTGCCCTTCCAGACGTGGTGATTTGCTGATGGTGTCTCTCCCTGCTGGGTCTTTTCCAGGAGAATAAGACCCCCTGGCCACCGCGTAGACACCAGACATGACCATATGCAAATGAAGGGGACAGGTACACACACAAGTACACCTTTTCAGGCCCCTCGCAGCCCCTCTGGCCCCGACCACGTCCAAGTCCTCCGTCCAAGTCCTCAGCCACATCCGGGCTCACCTTCTTCTGGGCCACCGCCCACTTCTGTCCCAGGCCACATGTCTCCTCATCTTTCCTCACAGGCACTCAACAGGTCTACAAAATGTCCCCAGCCTGGGCCCACACTCTCCTCAAGGTTACTCCCCCTGAACAATTTTTGTTCCCAACAGTTTCTACTGGTTGCTCTTGGTGATTCCAGAACCTCCATTAATCATTCTCAAGCTCTTTGAATGCAATATTTTCTCTAAGAACTGAAATTCCTTCACAACACAGCACCTTTCGGCCATCTCCAATTACCCGCTCTCATCAGTCATTAACATAAAGCATTAGCATATCTAAGACTTCTAGCCACCTTGATTAACCTGGCTCCCAGTTTTCTCCCCATTGGCCCTAACTGGCTGGGGAGACAGCAGGTGGGGGAGGGGGCCTTAGGGGAGGAGGACAGTTAAAATGTTAAAGCACAGATAGAGTCCTGAGGTTATTAAATCCAACTCTTTCTTTTTGCAGACTAGGAAACTGAGGCTTGAAGAGACAAATATCCCCCTCCTCTTCCTCTCCCCTCTTCCCTTTCCTCCCCTCTCTTCACCTCTCCCTCCTTCCCCTTCTCCTCCTTCCCCCCTCCTCCTCTTCCTCCTCTCCAAAAGGAGGAAGGAAAAACTGGTATGTTTCCTACAAACTAGTTGCCAGAGATGTTCTGCAAAGAGTAAAAGTAGGGGGAAGCAAGGGGGTACAGAGAGCCTAGGGGATCTGCAGTCAAATCAATTTTGGAAAGCGTAAATATTACGTCACCCTCTTGGATATTCACGCTGTGTGGCATTATATTAAATGCTTTCGAGAAGTTGCACAGTAAAGAAATCTAACTTTGTTAAATCCTTAACTTTAAGCACTATCTACCTACCTATGAATATACATATCAATATAGTTATATACTGCTGTGTAAAAAAAAAATTATCCCCAAACCAAGTAGCTTAAGACAACAAACATTTATTACCTCACATAACAATGTAACCATCAGGAATCTGTAGTTGGCTTAGATCAGTGGTTCTTGCCGAATCTGGTGGGGCCTCCAGGAGGTGATTAGGTTGTGAGAGTGGAGCCCTCATGAAGGGGATAAGTGCCTTTGTAAGAGTCTCCGGAGAGCTCCCTCGCCCCTTCTGCCCTGTGAGGACACAGTGAGAAGATGGCTGGCCGTGAACTCAGAAGGGTCCCCACCAGACACCACACCTGCCAGCGCCTTCATCCTGGATTCCCCAGCCTCCAGAACTATAAGAAATAAATTGCTATTGTTAATCAGACACCCAGGCTGTGATATGTTGTTTAAACAGCCCAGATGGATTAAGACAACTATATGCTGTATAATTTACCTGGAATTCTAGAAAAGGCAAAATGATGTGACAGAAAGCACATCGCTGGTAGCTTGCAGGAAAGGGAAGAAGATAGGCTAAAAGAGACACAGGGAACTTTTGGCGGGGGGTGGGGGTGCTGGGAATGTTTTATATTTTGGATGTGGTGGTAGTCACATGGGTAATTACATCAGTCAAAACTCAGTAAATTGTACACTTAAAATTGGTGAATTTCATTTTGTACAATTTATACTTCAATAAGCTCACTTTTAAAAATCTGTGGGATGCCACTAAAACAGTGCTTCTAGGGAGATTTATACCTTTAAATGCCTGTATTAGAAGAAGACAGGTTTAAAATCAAGTATCTAAGATTCTACTTTAGGAAGCTAGAAAAAGAAAAGGAAATTAAAACCAAAGTAAGCAGAAGAAAGGAAGTAAAAAAGATAATAAAATATATAA
Organism: Lynx canadensis; assembly: GCF_007474595.2. Lineage (NCBI taxonomy): Eukaryota > Metazoa > Chordata > Mammalia > Carnivora > Felidae > Lynx > Lynx canadensis. Next base: position 53,633,436 of record NC_044316.2, read on the forward strand.
TGTAATAGCAGGAATCTATGAAATGGAAACATTTAACAAGGTTCAAAATTTGCTTCTTCTAAAAGACTGATATAATTGATAAACCCCAACCAAAGTTGATCAAGAAAAAAAAGAGAAAATACGATTTACCAGAATAATGAGTAAAAGAGAGGATAGATCCTACAAAAACTCAAAATATAATTTAAAAAAACCGTAAACAACATTATGCAAAAAAAAATTTTAACCTATTTGAGAAGGACGAAGTCTTTGAGAAACACAAATTTTCAAACTAACTCAAGAAGAAATAGAAATAAAAATAGTTATATACCTAGTTAAGAAATAAAAATCCTGGGGCATCCGGGTGGCTAAGTCAATTAAGCATCTGACCTTTGATTTTGGCTCAGGTCATGATCTCATGGTTCCTGAGTCAAGCCCCATAGAACCTGCTTGGGATTCTCTCCCTCTCTTCCTCTCTGCCCCTCCCCCATGTGCACTCTTGCTCTCTCTCAAAAGAAAGAAAGAAAGAAAGAAAGAAAGAAAGAAAGGGAAATAAAAATCCTACTAAAAAACAATCTTCCAGCAAAGAAAATTATAAACCCAGATAACTTCACCAGTAAAGGTATCAAGAACATAAAAAAAGAATAATACCACTCTTACATAAAATTCTAGAATATAGAAAATAAGGGAACATTTGTTAACTCTTTTTATGAAATGAGCATAACCCTGCACCCCAAATCTGTCAAAGACAGTATGAGAAGGAAAATTACAGATCAATATACCTTATGAACAAACATAGTTTAAAAAAATTTAAACCTCTTAATAAATGTTAGCAAATTATATCTAGCAATATATAAAAATGTATAACACTTTTTATGTATATAAATGTATAAACTCAACCAAGTAGAGTTTATCCCAGGAATGTAGTATTCATTCAACATTTCAATATCAAGCATTATAACTCAGTGTATTAATGAATCAAAGGAGAGAATGCACAAGATCTCAAAAGATTCAGAAATCCAAAACCCACTCCTGACTTAGAATCCTCAGCAAACTAAGAATTGAAGGATAAATACTTTAATCAGATAAAAGGCATGTACAACAAAGCTACAGCTACTATGATATTTAATGGTGAAATACTGAATACTTTGCCCCTAAGATTGGGAAAGACAAAAAGATTTCTGCTCTCACCACTTTGACTTAACGTTGTACTGGAAGTTCTAGCCAGAGCAATATGGCAAGAAAAATAAATAAATAAAATATATACATCTTGGAAAAGAAGAAAAAAACGCTTTTCACACTTGACATGGTTGTTCACATTTAAAAAAATAATAATCTACTAAAAAATAATAGAATTAAACAGTTAATTTTGCAAAGTTGCAGAAAATAAGCCAATATACCAAAGATTTATTTTTTTATATAGTTCAAAAAAAATAGAAAATGAAATAACAAATCCCATTAACAATGACATCCAAATGTGTAAAATACTTAGGACTAAATCCAGTCGGATTTATTCCTAAGACCTTTATATTGAAAACTACAAAACACTGATGAAAAAAATTAAAAACACCTAAATAAATGGAGTAATATACCATATTTGTGGATTTAAAGACTCTGTATTTTAAGATGTAACCTCTCAAAATGGTCTATAGATTCAAAAAAATCCCTATTAAAATCCCAGAAGGCTTTTCTGTAGAAAACGACAAGGTGAGTCTAAAATTTATATGAAAATGCAAAGGAACTAGACTAGCCAAAACAATTTTTTTAAAGGGAGAAAGTTGGAAGACTCATATTACCTGATTTTAAGACCTGCTATAAAGCTACAAGACAGTATGTTATTAGTATAAGGGCAGACAAATAAATCAATGAAATAGAATAAAGAGTCCAGGAAGGAATAGACTCACACATACATAGTCAATTGATTTTTGATAGGCATCAAGGAAATTCAGTGGGAAAAAGATATTTCCAACATACATGCTGAAATAGCTGGGTATCTATATATTAAAAAAAAAAAAAAAAAGCACCATGACCCCTACCTCACACCCTACACAAAAATTATTTGAAAAGGCTTATTGACCTACACATGAAAGGTAAAAACCACGAATCTTGAGGGAAAATCTTCTGTGAACTTATGATAGGCAAAAGACACAAAAGAACTAACTGCTTTTTTTATAATCAAATTAACTTTAACAAAATAAAAAAATATATATTGCTCACCAAAAGACACCATTAAGGAAATGGAAAAACACTCATCACAAGAAAAAAAACTGTAACTACATGTGATGATGAGTGTTAACTAAACTTTTTGTGGGGATCATTTCACAATATACATATGTATCAAATTATTATTGTACACCTAAAACTAATACAATGTTATATGTCAATTACATATCAATTTTAAAAAGAAAATGAGGGGCACCTGGGTGGTTAGTCAGTTGAGCATCTGACTCTTGATTTCAGCTCGGGTCATGATCCTAGGGTCATGGGATGGAGCCCTGTGTTGGGCTTAAGATTCTCTCTCTCTCTCTCTCTCTCTCTCTCCCTCTGCCCCTCTCCTCCATGCATGCTCACTCTCTCTCTCTAAAATATAAATAAATAAATAAATAAATAAATAAATAAATAAATAAAGGAAAAGAACAAGAAAAAAAGGAAATGAAGAGACTCAACATCAAGGAACGCAATCAAAATCTGTCAGCATGGCTAGAATTGAAGACAGGAAACAACAGGTGTTGGAGAGGATGCAAAGAAAAACAGAACTCTCATGCACTGTTGGTGGGCTTACAAACTGGTGCAGCCACTGTGGAAAACAGCATGGAGGTTCCCCAAAATACTTTGAAATAGAATCACTGTATGATCTAGTAATTCCATTACTAGGTATTCGCCCAGAGAAAATGAAAGCATTAACTCAAAAAGATATACACACCCCTATGTTTATAGCAGCATTATTTACAATAGCCAAGTTATAGAAGCAGCCCAAGTGTCCATCTATGGATGAATGGATAAAGAAGAAATGGTATAGGGGCGCCCCGGTGGCTCAGTCCGTGGAACATCTGACTTCAGCTCAGGTCATGATCTCGCTGTTCCTGAGTTCAAGCCCCATGTCAGGCTATGTGCTGACTGCTCAGAGCCTGTAGCCTGTTTCGGATTCTGTGTCTCCCTCCCTCTCTCTGCCCCTCCCCTGCTCATGCTCTCTCTCTCTCTCTCTCTCTCTCTCTCTCTCAAAAATAAACATTTAAAAAAAAGAAAAAAGAAGAAGAAGTGGGACACCTGGATGGCTCAGTTGGTTAAGCATCCAACTTTGGTTCAGGTCATGATCTTGAGGTCCGTGAGTTTGAGCCCCGCATCGGGCTCCGTGCTGACTGCTCAGAGCCTGGAGCCTGTTTCAGATTCTGTGTCCCCCTCTCTCTCTGCTCCTTACCCATTCATGCTCTGTCTCTCCTTCAAAAATAATCAAGCATTTTTAAAATTTTTTTAAAAAGAAAAGAAGTGATGTTTATATCCGATGGAATATTACTCAATCATAAAAAAAGAATGAGATTGTCCCGTTTGAAACAAGAGAGTATAATGCCAAGTGGAATAAGTCCATCGGAGAAAGACAAATACTATATGATTTCATTCATATGTGAAATTAAAGAAACAAAACAAAGGGAAAAAAAGAGACAAACAAACAAAAAGCAGACTCTTAAATATAGAGAACAAACTGATACTTACTAGAGGGGAGGTGGGTGGAGGGATGGGTGAAAGAAGTGATGGGGATTAAGAGCACTTATCATGATGAGCACTGAGTAACGTATAGAATTGTTGAATCACTTTATTGTACACCTGAAACTAATATAACACTGTGTTAATTATACTTCAGTTTAAAAAAAGAAAATGAAACGAAAAAATACAGCCTGAGAGAAAATATTTGCACATATATATAATTATAGTAATTATATATAATTATATAATAATTATAATATATAATTATATATAATATAATTACACACACACATACACACACACATATATATATATATCAAAAGACTTCTGTCCAGAATATACAAAGAACAATACAATCAAAAAAAGACAAACAACCCAATAAAAATATGGGCAAAAGCTTTGAATAGATACTTTACAAAAGAGGATATGAGAATGGTAAAATAAACATAGAAGATTATCAATGTCATGAGTCATCAGAGAAATGCAGATTAAGACCACAGTGAGATATTACTACACATTCACCGGGATGGCTAAAATCAAAAGGGTGATAACCAGTGTTGACAAGAAGTTGGATCAAAAAGGACTCTCACACAGCGGCGGTGGAGTTTTATAAAGCTGTCTGATCACTTTAAGAAACTACTGGGCGCCTGGGTGGCGCAGTCGGTTAAGCGTCCGACTTCAGCCAGGTCACGATCTCGCGGTCCGTGAGTTCGAGCCCCGCGTCGGGCTCTGGGCTGATGGCTCAGAGCCTGGAGCCTGTTTCCGATTCTGTGTCTCCCTCTCTCTCTGCCCCTCCCCCGTTCATGCTCTGTCTCTCTCTGTCCCAAAAATAAATAAAAACGTTGAAAAAAATTAATTAAAACTACAGCTCAAAAACATTTAAAAAAAAAAAAAAAAAAAAAAAAGAAACTATTAAGTATTTGCCTGTGTAATTCACTCGGTTAAGCGTCTGACTTCATCCCAAAGCATGATCTCAAGGGTCATGAGTTCTAGCCCCACATCCGGCTCTCTGCTGTCAGCCTGGAGCCTGCTTCAGATCCTCTGTCTCCCTCTCTCTCTGCCCCTTCCCCACTCGCACTTTCTTTCTCAAAAATAAATAAACATGAAAGAAAGAAAGAAGAAAGAAAGAAAGAAAGAAAGAAAGAAAGAAAGAAAGAAAGAAGAAAGAAAGAAAGAAAAGAAAACTATTAGGCATTTACCTATCATATGGGTCATCACTTTAGCTCCCGGGATTTGCCCAGGACAAATGACGACATACAAAATAGTTGTACAAGAAAATGCATAGCAGCATTTTAATAGCCACAAAGAGGAAACGACCCAAACACCCATTAGCAAGAGATGAATAGAACAGCACAGTACATTGGTGCCGTGGAGTACTACACAGCAGTGTAAAGGATCGAACCGCTAAAGCCTGCAAAGTATGCATGAGTGTTTCCGATGATGCATAGAGAAGACAGACACAAAGGAGTACTTACAGTAGGATCCCACTTATATAAAGTTCAAGAATGGACAAAACTAATCAATGGTGAAAGAAGCCAGAGCTGTGATCACCTCTGTAGAGGCTGAGGTTAACTGAAAGGAGGCACCAGGGAATTTTTATATTCTGATTGGAAAGGGCTTCAGATACACCAGCGTTTTCGTTTGTCAAAACTCATCAAACTGTACATTTAAGATCTGTGCATTTCCCTTTATGTAAATTTTACCTTTGAAATTTCTTTTATTTTTTTTTTCAACGTTTATTTATTTTTGGGACAGAGAGAGACAGAGCATGAACGGGGGAGGGGCAGAGAGAGAGGGAGACACAGAATCGGAAACAGGCTCCAGGCTCTGAGCCATCAGCCCAGAGCCTGACGCGGGGCTCGAACTCACGGACCGCGAGATCATGACCTGGCTGAAGTCGGACGCCTAACCGACTGCGCCACCCAGGCGCCCCTGAAATTTCTTTTAAAAAACAATCACAAGTGGGGCGCCTGGGTGGCTCAGTCAGTTGAGCGTCCGACTTCGGCTCAGGTCACAATCTCACGGTCCATGAGTCCGAGCCCCGCGTCAGGCGCTGTGCTGACAGCTCAGAGCCTGGATCCTGCTTCCGATTCCTTGTCTCCCTCTCTTTCTGCTCCTCCCCTGTTCACACGCTGTCTCTCTCTCTCTCTCAAAAATAAATAAAGATTAAAAAAAAATTTTTTTGGGGCGCCTGGGTGGCGCAGTCGGTTAAGCCTCCGACTTCAGCCAGGTCACGATCTCGCGGTCCGGGAGTTCGAGCCCCGCATCAGGCTCTGGGCTGATGGCTCAGAGCCTGGAGCCTGTTTCCCATTCTGTGTCTCCCTCTCTCTCTGCCCCTCCCCCGTTCATGCTCTGTCTCGCTCTGTCCCAAAAATAAATAAACGTTGAAAAAAAAAATTTTTTTAAAAAAAAATTTTTTTTTAATCACAAGTTAAAGAACAAACGGAAAACCACAATCTTTGCCTGGCCCGCCTGACCCTACAAGATGAGGCCGTGACCAGACACGGGCCCCACTTTGCATAGCTCAGCTCTTGAGCTCACCTTGCTTTGGTCTGACCAGCTTTCCTTTCTTCTGGCTTCTCACACGCAGCGAGCTCATACCCTTAGGGCCTCGTGTGGTTCCCCGTTTCCGGAGTTCTGCCCCAGACCTTTGCGTGACTGTGTTCCTAAGAGAGGTTCTATCAGTCAGAGTCCTGACATAAAAGAGGTGGCAGATGGCACAGTCAAACCGGGGGATTGGAGGCCAGTTCAATAGGAGCACTCTTTCCAGGGTGTAGGAAGACCGCCAGGTCTGATGCGATGCCTGGAGCTGAAGCGCGGGGACAAGGAGAAGGAGCTGTTTCGAGAATGTGTTCACCTGTCAGGGTGGAAGCCAGGGAATAAACCCAGCGTCATCCCCCGTCCCCAGCCCTGCTGGTGCTCCCCAAGGGAGAACTCAGTCGGAGTCTGCTTCAGGTCGGCCCCCCGGAAAAGGGTGGAGAGAGAATCTGGGGGAGCAAACAACGACCATCCAGCATAGACACTGTTCCAGCTTCTGACCTGAACAGCATTCTGTACGCGCCCTTTTCATTTCCTCCATAGAACATACCACTGTCTGAACGCATCTTATTTGCTTATTTGGTTACTTGCTTGTTGCCAAACTCCCGTCCTCTGAATGTGAGCTTCAGGAGCACAGAGACTGTGGCATATTTATTACTGACTCCCTAGAGCCTAGAACAGAGCGTTCCCATAAATTCGTGAGAGAAAACCGATGGGTGGGAACGCTGCCCCCACCAGGCTGGGATACTATTGAAGGCTCCCACGTTCTCACCATCATTTTTAAAAAACTAATAGACTTCCTTTTTTTTTTTTAAGCAGTTTGCAGAAACATCGATCGGAACGTACAGAAAGTTCCCAAACCCTTACAGCCACCTCCATGCCTCCCTTATTATTTATGTTTTGTGTTAGTGTGGCACTTGTTACGAATGATGAAGCAATGCTGATACGTCAATAATAGCTAACGTCCATAATTTACATTAGGGTTGATGCTTTGTGACAAATGTATAGTGACGTGTGTCCATCGTTACTGTCTCATACAGAATAATTTCACCGCCCTAAAATCCTCTATGCTTCACCCATTCACCCTTCTCTCTCTCCCCCAAGCCCGTGGCAACCACTGATCTTTTTACCGTCTTCACCTTCTCGTCTTCTCCGGAATGCCATATACTTGGAATCAGACAGCATCTCCAGTGTTTTTCATCCCTGTGGCCAAGCACCACCCAGGACTCACGGGTATTTTCCAAATACGCCAATGAATGGATCAAAGGACCCAGCGATGCTCGAATTTTCCAGGGCTTCGAGCACATCAGGAGGAAGCCAGCCCAGCCCCCATCCCTATCTGGGGTGAGGTACCTTTGTTCCCTTCCCTTCTGCCCTGTGCTCCCCCAACCTCACTCCTGTTCCTTTAAATTATACAGAAATTTCCTCGTATGAAAGCTAATTTAGGCGCCATAACAGAGACTATATTTAATGTAAATGGAAGAAATAGAAGCAGAAGGATTTATGGTAATAATAACCTGCTTGTAATAACACGGAGTGGGTCACCTGCTTAAGATACAGTGGATTAAAGAGAAGGAAATTTACCTCCCCAAAGAACGCGGTGTCACCAGAAAACTGCAGTAGGTGCCAAGGCTTGGACGATCTTATTAAATCCCATAGATCTTACTACGCTTTCCTATTGGAGAGGGTTACTTCTTTCCCTGGTTCATGAGAACGGCCAAAGTGAGGCTTGCCGTGGAAATGAGGGCTGGAGGCCGTTCCCAGAAAGGCCTGGAGTCAGTACCTATGGGGCAGAGGCCCCTGTCGGCACAGCGCCCGGGCGCGGGGCCACTTGCTGGGGGGCACAGCACAGTCGTGAGGGTGCAGAGGTCTTCCGGGGGCAGGGAGGACAGGAGCAGAGGGCATGTAGGAGGCAGGAAGCATCCTTTGTGAGGATGGCTCTGACGTCATCGATCCAACCCTGTCCGGGTCTGGGTGACAGGGAGGCCATCAGCAATCTTCCAGAAAGCAGGTGCAACACATACTTCACCCCCAAAGGGGTTGTCCATAGAAGGAGGCTTTGGTGACCCAGCGGGCTCTGCACATTTCAAGACACTTGGGGGGCGCCTGGGTGGCTCAGTCGGTTGAGCGTCCGACTTCGGCTCAGGTCATGATCTCACGGTCCGTGAGTTCAAGCCCCGTGTCGGGCTCTGTGCTGACAGCTCAGAGCCTGGAGCCTATTTCAGTTTCTGTGTCTCCCTCTCTCTGACCCTCCCCCGTTCATGCTCTGTCTCTCTCTGTCTCAAAAATAAATTAAAAAAATGTTAAAAAAAAATAAAGACACTTGGGTCCAAATCCCAGCCCTGCCCCCACCTGCTCACACCCTGGGTGACGCTGAGCAAATCCAGACCTGCTTCATTCATTCCCCTTAGGGCACCGGCCCAGGATCGGACCTGCCCTAGCCAGGAGGCCAGGTTCAGAGCCTGGATGTCTCCCCAGAAACGGTAGAACCGGGAGAACCCCTCCTTGTCTCATGAGGGCCCTCGTCCCCAGGAGAGATGCCAGCCCCCCAGCCCTTGCCTCCTCCCCACGTTGGAGAAGCCTCAGCCCCCTCCTCCTTCCTTCCCTCTTCCCCTCCCCACCTCCTTTCTGTGTTAATGGTTTGTTAGGAAATGGGTAATCTGGAGAGGATCATTAATGCAGTGAACAGAGATATTGCACAAAAGGATTATGGCAGCTTCCTTAGTGCACTGCGGCTTTTTTAATGTGTTTGCATGAAATCACCCCATTATGAGAATGTCCTCACAGGGGACGTAGGGGGGAAGGGGCACCATGCCTGAGAATGAAGGCAAAGCCACATGTGCTGAGGGGAAGGGTGGCTTCCAAGAGGCCCCAAGAACCCAGTCTGGGGCCCCTTGAATGACCTTGCATGCTTCTGAGGTCTCACACCAAGACGGATGCTGTGACATCCCAGACAGGAGACCAGTTATCTCCCTGCAGGAAAGGACCTGGACCTGAGGGTCCTGGTCCTAGCCCTTCCTTTCCCAGGGGCCTGAGTGAGCGGGGGGGGGGGGGGGGGGAGGGGGGGGCGGACATATCATTTGCCCATAAAAACAAAGGATGGGGCCATCCCCCAGAGCTCGCACAGCAAGCCACAACTCACCTCCTCCTGCCCACGTCTCCCCTTCCCGGGTCCTCCCCTGATCGCTTATTTTATCTGCAGCCCACTCCTCCCCAGTCTTCCCATCTCTCCTGGTTTCTTAGTTGGCTCTCGTGGGCCTCCTAACCTGCCACGAAAGTTACTAAGTTATGATTGCTAGGCACGTTCCACTCCCCAGGAAACAGTACGCCCCATGAGGGCAGCCACTGCAACCTCTTTTGTCCACTGATATATCTCAAAGGACTACAATTGCCTCTGGAACATACTAGATGCTCCACAAATATTTCTTGAACGAATGCATAAATCGGGCCCCTAAGGAAAGAAGTGGGCTCTCGTCCCACCTCATGCGGTTCCCCAGGTCTCCCTGGGAACTTCTGTCCAACAACCCAGACCTAAACCACATCTCTGGCCTAAATGGCACAAGGTCCTTCCTAAAACGGATGAGACACCTTGAGACAAACCCAGCTCAGATTCAACACCCGGCTGTCAGGGAGCCTGGTTGACTCAGTCAGCAGAAGGTGTGACTCTTGATCTCGGGGCCATGTGTTTGAGCCCCATGCTGGGTGTAGAGATAACTTAAATAAAACTCTGCTGTCTCACCTGCCTCACATTCTGGGCTGGTGTCCCTGCCCCCGCCCCCCGGCCCTGTATGCCACCATGACAGCCTCGTTGGCCTCTGGGCACACATTCCACAGTGACTAGGATGTCATCTGCATTGACCAGATACATACCCTGTCACTTCCCAGCCAGTGGCCCCTGGTTTCTCCAAGCAGGATGGCCAAGAGGACTGGATTGCTAGGACCAAAGAGGTTCCAGGATGAGGTCTTTCCATGCCCAAACCAGGAAAATCCCAGGCAAACCAAGATGGTTGGTGACGCTATTTCTAAGAATGTTAATTCCAGAATAGCTGGAGGCCATCCCAAAGGCCAGGACATCTATTGCTACGTGAGGGGTCACCTGCCCAGGGAAGAAGCTGGATCTCCATATGACTTGTCATTGAAGCCCTGTCTGCCCCTCTGGGTCCTCCCCATACTGATGATGGACAACACCCTTGTGGCTCAGCCAGCCCAGCCCAGCCCAGGTACCAATGCAATAGAATATTAGAGGTTGAATTGTGTCCCCCCAAAAGATACATTGCAGTCCTAATCCCCAGTATCTGTGAAAGTGACCTTACTTGGAAATAGGGTCTTTGCAGATGTAATCAAGTTAAGATGAGGTCATCAGGGTGAGCCTTAATCCAATATGACCTTGTTCCCTAAACGAGAGAGAAATTTGGACGTAAATGAACACATGGGTATAAAATGGCCAGGTAGAGACTGGAGTGATATATCTACAAACGAAAGAAGGCCAAGGAATGCGGGAGAAAACCAGAAAATAGAAGAGTCAAGGAAGGATCCCTCCCACAGGTTTAGAGGGAGCATGGCCAGCTGACACCTTGATTTCAGACTCTCAGCCCCCAGAACCATGAGACGGTGCATTTTTTGGTGGTTTAAGCCACCCAGTTTGTGGTTCTTTGTTACGGCCTAGGAAATTCATGCACTGGTCAAAGTAATGGATCAAATCAGACTGAAAAAACAAAAGGAAAGTTGAAGTCAAAAGAAGAAAGTGGGAGCGAGGGACACCATCCTGGCTCAGGGTCCCAGCTGGAGCTGGGGGAAATGTTACAGAACTTCCGTGACCGCGTCACAGGGACAGGACTTCAGAACGTTCCCTTGCTTGCCCAGGCCAGAATGCTCCTTTCCTCCAGAGCTCTTGTCTGTACAACCACAAGTGGCCAGGCTGTGGGCCCACCCCCTGACCCCCTGAGCTCAGGTCCAGAGGCTCGGGTCACTGTCAACCTAAACTGGCCGAGTCAGGTAAGGTCATCATGCACCTTCCCATCTCCTACTCGCTGCATTGCCTCCTGGGAGTATCCCAGCCCAGACTGAGAACTGACCTGGGACCTCCAAACCTTAACTCCTCTCTATTGTCGGGGATCCTCCAAAAGGTAGGTGTCTTGGCCTGGTCCTCCAAAAAGCAGAGCCCGAGACGAGGGCATGCGCGCAGATATTTTATTTGGGAGATGGCCCCAGGGAGCAGGAAGGAAAGAAAGGAGAGGAAGAGACAGGGGCAGACTAAAGCCAATACAAGGCAGGCTATTGAGATGAGCAGACCTGGTTTCTTCCAGGACCTCAGGAGAAGAGTGTAGATTACCTCCTAGGATTGTGCCCCGGGTAACACTAGGGGCGGGAGTTTTGCCCCACTGTCCCAGCGTTTCCCCTGCACTCCCCAGCAGGAAGCAAGAGCCTGCAGAGCTCTGCAGGCATCCTCCACAGCAGAACAGCCCTGGGGCAGAAATGCATATGTGTGCCCTTGCTTGAGGCCGCGAACCAGAGGAAGCCTGCGGGGACTGTCTCCCGGCTGGCCCTGATCAGAGGTGGGGCATGTGGATGTGGGTCAGGTACCAGACTGCCTGCTCACTAGATGAATCTTCCTACAGACCTTTGAGGAATGACTCATCACTTCTGCCCAGGTGGAAAGTTTGTCTTTCCCTTGAAGGTCTCGGTAAAGAAAGAGAGAGAGAGGATGGTACAAGAGGGAGCCTCTTTATATCGTTTCCCTGTGTTACGAGCCCAAGGAAACCTCCGGTGGCCCGTGGGCCCCCACAGGTACAGAGCAGGGGAGCGATCCATGGGGAGACCGAGCAAAGCTTCAGGGGAGCTGGAGCAGAGAACTCAGCAACAGGATAGCTGGACAGGAGAAGCCGTGCAGAGCAGAAAGCCCCACTTACCTGCACCTGTCCGTCTTTCTGAGCCCGGAAGCCAGCACAGGCTGTCTGTCCCCGAGCCTGTGAATAGGCCGGGCTCCAGAAGCGCTTTGAAAAATCTGCTGTTTGGAGCTGGAAAGCTTGGAGCACATCTTCCTGTTCAAATGACACTAAGCAAGTTTCCTGGGCCCCAGTCCAGCCCCCAGGAAGCCCGGAGTGTGAGCCCCAAAGCGCAGCACCATGGACAGGTCACAGGGTCCCACAGAAAGTCCAGCCAGGGCTACAACCCCGGGGCGGGGAATCAGGAACAGACTCCCCTGGGCAGCGAGGTCAGGAATTCTCCCCACTGACCCCCTCAACCAGAGGCAGTGGAACCAAGCAGTTTCCAAGCTCCAAATTTTAGATCTCAAGTCCCAGAACCAGAGCAAGGGGTCCAGCAAACAGGGGCAGGACAAAGCTGGCGGAGGTTGAGCCGCCCCTGAAGTTAGCAATAATCCTGGAACTCTGGGCATGGGGGAGGGGAAGGAAAAGGTGACACTGTGACCTCTTTCTAGCCATGTCCTAGGCTGATGTGGGCAGCCCCTGCCTGCGGGCTAAAGATCGCCACACAGTCACCGGCTCCTTGTGGCTAATTCTGACTCCTACGCACCTGGATTCTCTACCTTGCTTACTGATCTCGGCTCCTGAGCTCCTTCCTTAAGGTTCTTGTGCTCTACTGGGATTCAGACCCCACCCCGCCTGTCTCCCCAAGCCCCCAGCACAGCCTCCACTTCCCAGTTGGGAAAACTGAGGTCCAGAATGACCCAGCAAGTTGGTGCCAGGATCTAGACCAGCACGCAGAGTCAGAAACCCCTAGCCAGCCCACCGGTTCTCCAAGAAGGGGAAAGGGGACCCCGTGTCTAGGGGGTAATGAAGGCCGCTCAGCCTCTGTTTTGGGACAGAGTTTCAGGAAGATTGGAGCACATCTTTGGGGAAATTACAGGTATCACTTTATTTTCCAGGGGAAAAAATAACCATGGAAAACGTCTGCAATTATAGCTCATCACTGCTGACTGTGTAACTTGCAATCTAAGTACCTGGTAATCAGAAGATCAGAGACAATGAGATTTTGGCTTTATTTAGCACCTTTCCACTCCCCTCCCTCAGGCCTTCCTGTGTGATGTGACAGAGCAGCTGGGTTTCTCAAACACCCAATGCAGGCTTCCCCTCACCCCCCACCGTCTTTCTATACAAAGATCAGACCACTGACCCTTGGCAGTGCTCAGAAATTTCAACCCCTTTCCCTTCCCCCGAGGTCAGGCTGAGTGTCACTGGGCCACCTGGCCCCTGTCCGCTCCCCTGCCATCCATCCCTCATGGAGACAGGGGCAAGTGGGCAAGCCAGGCAAGCCTTGTCCTCCTAGAGATGATGTTCTGACCTGGGAGACAGACGGCAAACAAGCCAGCGTATGGATACAGGAATCAAAGCACGTCAAAAGAGCGTGAAGAAACTCAGGGATGATGAGACAGAGGGCAACACCACAGGGACCTTCAAGCGGGATCAAAGGCACCTCCAAAAAGGGGACTTGTTTACTGGAACAAGAAGGATGAAAAAGAGTTGGCTGCAATGGAGCGAAACAGGTGCAGAAGGCAAATCAAAAATAAAACACCCATCCGCACGCACCCCCAAGTTCACTGGGGCCGCATGCACAACAGCAAGGATGCCGAAGCAACCTAAGTGCCCATCGATGGACGAACGGGCAAAGAGGATGGGGTCTACGTGCACACTGGAATACTACTCAGCCATGAAAAAGAATGAACCCCTGCCATTTGCAAACATCATCATAGCCCCATCACACTCCTTCAGACAAGACAGCATCTGTCGACCAGTGCCCCTCCGTGGAGGTCTGAGCCTGGCTCCAGGCAGCTTCTTCTTTAAGCTTCTGGGGTCACATAACCCCGCCCTCCCCTCTTTGTGCTGCCAGCCCTAGAAGTGAGGGCCTCTCTCCGCAGTTACTACGCCCTTGCCACTTCATCGTTCTTTCTCTTTTCTAATACGTGGTTAGCCAAGTCTCCATGTTACATGCTCCTTGCTAGAATAATTGACATGGTTTCTATTTTCCTGACCAGACCCTGACAGGCAGACAAGGTCTGCCAGAGACAGGCAGACAACAGTAACTTTTTACTCTAGGCCTCCTGTACAAAAGGATTTTTCTTTACCTCTGAACATGTACTGTTTCTTGTTAACATCTCATATAATCCTGTGATGTAAGGGTTAGGAGAGTACAGCACCATGGACAAGGAAAACCTCGTCTACACTGGATGGGTCCTGGAAGGCTTCCCAGAGGAAGTGACATCTAAGATAAATTTGAATAATGAGTTGGACCTTTGTAACCTTGGTGAGGGGCTGGGATGTTTTGCTGAGGACTGTGGGGATGGTTCGGGAGTTTTCAACAGAGGGAGGGTACGACCATATTGGCCGGCAGCAGACACCCCCAATGTCATTGTCCTGACCTGGAACGCCCTGGCCCTCCCTCTTAGCCAAATCACATCTGCCCCAGGGGTCTGCCGAAATTCCAAACCTCCTTATCTCCTGAAGTTACTCCTCAGAAAAAATATATAGATAGATAGATGATAGATAGATAGATAGATAGATAGATAGATAGATAGATAGATATTTGTGCTGTGTCTCTTCCTCTTGGAAAACTTGTTAGGGCACTAGTTAGTGTGATAAACTAATTCACAGTGAAGTGTTAGCAAACAAAAAATGGTTTATCCCTCCTCAGGGTGTTTTCATTTTAATGGAGACTCAGTTGACAAATATTTACTGAATGGTCTATTACATGCAAGAAACTATGTAAAACTCCTGGGGGTGGCGGGGGGTAGTCATAGCTTGACCTAAATAAATCAGTCTCTAATAATAGAATTTTAGGCTCAAAGGGAACATACTGCAGCCAACAGAGAGCTTTCTTATCTCTGGTCAAACCACATAAGCATCTGTTGGGGTCTGCCTCAAGACGTCCCGATCCCTTCCAGTGGAGGCGATGATCACCATCTGACTGGTGTTGAGTCATCGCTGCTGTACTGGGGACTCAGGAGCCAATTCTTGCCTCGGGTTCTACAATGGGTCTGCCCATTTCACTGAGGAGCCCACCTCCCGTCCGTGGCCCCACCTCCCGTCCGTGGCCCCACCTCCCGTCCGTGGCCACCCTCTGCCTGCCCCTCTCTCCCTCAGTCTTCACGACCTCCATCAGGCACCTGGCGTGGTGCCAGGTCTGAAGGACATGGGGGGCCTGGAAGGACGGACCCCCAAGATAAATGAGACACAGCCTGCACTTAATTCGGTGTGAGATGGAGCTTCCTCAGCCTGGCTGGCTCCCTTCTCTCTCCTGCTTCCTTCCCAGATGCCCCCACAGAGGAAGGTGCTAAATGAAGAGGCTGAACCAAGAGAGTGGGAGTCAGAACCCTCGGGTCCCTTGACTCCCTGCGTGGTATCCAGAGAAACCCTTATTTATGCCTTGGCTGTGTTCCCTGTACTCCCCATGCACATCTCTAAAATGGGCACAGCTCAGACACGCATCCTCTAAGACAGTCTAGAACTTCCCTCTGCAGCATCCCTGCTCCGGACTCCCACCCTCCATCCATTAAGAGACACCGCCATCTAGTGGTTCTGTGGAGGATCTGCAGCACAGAATCACCCTCCAGGTGCAGGGACTTTAGAAGTATCTAGAATCATGGAGACCCCCATCCCATGCTTTCCTCTGCAATTTCCCTCTCCATCCCCCTGAAGTGCCTCCAAGACCCCCAGGCAGCCTGGGAGTCAAGAACCACTGTTGAAAAGGCCATGTGTGTTGTGTGTAAAAAAGGAAAGAAAGGAATAAAAGAATTACCATGTGTGCCTTGCTAAAGACGGCCCGGAAGCATCCTGGGTGGCAAGGAGAGAGAGACCTTGGACGGAACACGTCATGGATAATCCGCAAAGTGAATCATAGGGGCTGAGTACAGGCCAGATTCCAGGAGCCATGCAGGGGCCTCGCCCCCTACTGCTGTCTCGGGGAGGGTCACAGACAGCAAGATGGATGGAGGCAGCTTTCTACCACTCACTCATCTGCCAGCCGCTCCATCATGTGGACCACAGATGCTTATTCAGCACTCCCAGGTGCCCAGGGCCATACCAGGCAGCTGACTGTGTGTGTGTGTGTGTATGTGCGTGTGTGTGCGCGTCCGCACGCATGCACGCATGCGCTCGCTGCAGGGTGTGCGAAGGAAGGGGAAGATGCACACAGTGTGAATAACTGGTAGGCACAAGCAGGTGAACCACACGATAATCTAAACTCATTTATTCAACAAATGCTTCCCGAGCACCTGCTGTGTGCCCAGCATAGGGAGCCACCCCCTGAGCTGCAGAGGGCTCCCACTCCGCCACCTGCTAGCTACCTAAGCCTCCCCCCCCCCCACCCCGCATCCTCTAACTGACCTACTTTACATAAACGCCAGGCAACTTCACCATTGTCTTTCATCTATGCATCCCCAGTACCTAGCACACAGGAGGTGCCTAATAAGTGCTTATTGAAACCATTAATCCAGGGCAACCCCCTGCCCGAAGCAGGAATCCCTTCTGATAACGTCACTGAAGGCTGTTCACGCAGCCCTCCTTGAATCCGCCCCTGATGGCTACGCGTTACTTCATATGCTGTTCAGTAGTCAGGGCTCTGTGGCAAGTGACAGAAATGCAATTCAAACTCACTCGAGCAGAGAAGGGGGGGCAGTGGCCCCCATAGCCGGGCAGGGAAATGAATAGTGGAGTTGGGAGTGGGCTGGCTGGATTCTGGGAGGATGGCATCAGGCTTTTCCCCCTTCTCTCACTCTGTCTTTCTTAACCCCAACCATCCCCTCCCTATCTCCAGTTTCTGCTTCTTTTTGTCACTGGCCAATGCAGGGGGGTGGAGGGAGAGGGCCATGGGGCCTCCCCAGGAGGGCATGGATCCTAGCTCAGGGTCCCGAAGCGCTCTCTCTCCGTCTCCCACTGAAGATACCCTGAGGAATATGTCTGGGGGCGACGCTCAAATCCCCAGCCCTGGGAGCCCTTCCCACGGCCTGGGAGACAGGTGCAATTGCCCAGGGGTCACACGTCTGCCCATGTGGCCAGACAGATAGGCAAGGATGCTAGCACTGGGCAATATGGGCAAGTGGGGCAGGTGATCCCCAAATGAAGGCAGGGGAGTGACCAGGAAGAGGCAGGCCGACCCTATGGAGGTGCGATGAGTCGAAAAGCATCCCCTGTCAGGGAGCAAGCCTGTCCTGTCCCCTTCAAGGTCCTTCTAGCCAGACTGAGAATCAAGTTGACACGAGACAGATTAACAGGAGAAAATCAAATTTAATAGCATACATGCGGAGAATCCACACAGACACAGAAATTCCAAAGACAGTCAGGCACAATGAGGTACATATGTCACCCTGAACTAAGGAGGAGGGGGTCGGGGCCTGAGGCTTCAAACGGAAGGAATGCGATCCACAGGAAGATGAAAACCAGTAAACATTTGGCGCACAAATGTTTGCGGGGGGCCCGTCGGGAACAATGGGACAGAGAGGGCTGGGATCAAACAGGCCTTGCTGGGTTCCTCCGTGACTAGCCTCCCTGTTCGTATCCCAATGAAGTTATCTATGGTGACAGCTCTGTCCCTGGAGCAGATCCTCTGTCTAAGTTCTTTTTCGGCCGTTGAGGGGAAGGTAACGAGATCGGCCGGGTTTTGATTGCTTCTTGTCAAAGGGGCTCATCTTGGGGTGGCCTTCCCTGGTCCCTACACCCCTAAAAACTCATACTCACCTGGAACCCAGAGTGTGACCTTATTTGGAAATAGTGGTCCTGAAGCCCCGCCCACTGATTGTGACCCCGCCCCCCTTCTGCCGTGAACCCCAGGAACGCACGTGTGTGGTGTGGTGGAGACGGGTGGTCCTCAGGCTTGTCTAGTTTAGTACCCCCGCCCCCCCCACCACCACAATGAGTAAACTGAGGCCCAGGGAGGCTAAACACCCTGCCCACGTTCAGATAGTTTAAGGGATTTCTGAATCAAGAGACGACCTCTTGATAAATGATCTATTTCTTTTTTTTTTTTTAATCTAATTAATTAGGAAAACCCGGAGCACTTGCTATAGCCCTTGCTGAGAACACTGGAATTGTCAGAAAGCTAAACGCTTCTGGGTAGTGGGTGAGGCGTTGGAGGCGTAGCTGCTGTTTCTCTGGCCTAAAATTATGACAGGGTCAGCGGGAGGCAAAAGCCCTAGGGGGTCTGCACCCTCCTCGTCTATTTCATTGTTTGGAAGTTGGAGAGTGGGGTCAGTCGCCTTCTGGCTTGTTCTTCTCCAGCCTGAAATTTCCATTTTCCTCGAAACATCTTTCTTGCCTTGATAAGGTTTCTGGCACCTCCGCCTGCTGGTTGGCAATCTCTCTGCCACTGGGGCTGTGGCCTCCCTCCCGCCAGCGGGCCAGGCTCTGCCCCAGCAGGGGGGGTGGGGGGTGGGCAGGGACTGGGGCAGGTGCAGGACAGCCCCAAGGCATTGGGAGGGGGGTATGTCGGGGCTTCTCCAACAGCCCCTCCCCCACCCCCACCCCCTGCCCCACCTGCAAGGGGGCAGAGGCGCATCTCTAGGGAGCCCAGCTTCACCCTCCCAGCCCCGCCTGGACAGCAACTGGGAACCACCGGCCAGCTTCTCCAAAGCAGGCTGTCCCACCGCCTCGTTCAGGACCTCTGATCTGCTCCTGGTCCCCATTCCCAGGGCTCTGAGATGCCGACCCCTCTCCCGCCCTGGAAGCTGAGGTTCTGTCCTCTCTCTCTGCTCACAGACTTGGCAGAGTCCAGGCCGCTTCTCGGGTGACTTGGGACCCTTCCTGGGAAACCCTTTGAAGCCCCTTCAAAGCCGGTGGCATTGTATACCGTCACCAAGTGGCAGAAAAGCCCCCGCACCCCTGGGCCACCTCCAATTACCAAGCCCCGCGGGCTCACCGCACACCAAGGCCGGCGATGACAAAGCAGGGTTGGGGCCCAGCGTGGGGTCAGTCCCTCAGGCACAAAGCAAGAACTGGGAGGCCACAGTTTCAGAAGAGCACATCCATCGTGGGTCCTTCCCCTGCGGCCAAGCTGCCCATCGCCACCCCCTCCAGCCATCATGCCTCCAGGGTAGGGCTTCGGGGAGCTTCTTCCTAATAACAAGGAGCTTCAAAAAGAACTGCTTCTGAGAGCAGCTGCTTCTGGAATTGCTCAGGAGCTCGGGGCCAGAAAACAGACACCGTGGATCTGAGAGTTATTAAGCACTGGGCCGACCGAGCTCGGCACCAAGGAATACAAACGTGTTCTGCCGGCTTCTCTCTTCTGTGCTTCAGGCTCCGCCGCTGAGCCCCTCTGCAGATGGCCTCTGGTTCATGGCAGCCTGGAGAAGGGGCACAGCTCGTTGATTCCGCCACAGCCCGGAGAGGGTCTCTGGCGCCCCGCCCCTCCCCTCGCCTCCTTCCCCCAGATCCTTACTTAGAAAGATGCAAATACTCCCCGTCCATTAGGGGGATAATTTCCACAGATGCCCGCAGGGCGAGGGCCCCAAGCCTCCTCCCGCCCACGCCCCAACCCCCGCGGTCTGTGAAGTCTGATGTGAGGCTCTGTGGAGGGGACCCAAGACAGCAAGGTGTCCTGGAGCCATCGCTAGCCCACCTGCCCCCTGAAGAAGGGAGCCCCCTCCCCAGCCTCCGGCCATGCCTTCAGAGCATGAGGTTGAATCTCATCAACAAGAAATTTGAAGCCATTAAAATACAATAAAAGAGAAATTAAATGTAATCGCTCTGTAAATTATAACTAATTGAAACATCAATTGTAATTTTTATGATCTGCATTCGGAGTGAGTGATGTTCTGAGCCACGGAATAAAAGTTAAATGATGGCGGGGTGTCCTGAAATGCCCTCCCCCACCCCCAGCCTCCACCCTTCTCCTCCTGCTGGCTTCTCTCCCTTCTCTTCCAGACCCTGCCCCCAAGCACTCTTCCAGAAGTTTCCCTGGTGTAACTGCTCCTCACGCCCCCGGAGACCTCAACTTGCTCTTGTTTGGAATATTTCCTTTTCTTTTTTGATTTTTTTTTAATGCTTATTTATTTTTGAGAGAGAGAAAGAGGCAGAGTGCGAGCAGGGGAGGGGCAGAGGGAGAGAGGGAGACGCAGAATCCGAAGCAGGCTCGAGGCTCTGAGATCTCAGCAAAGAGCCCGACGCGGGGCTCAAACTCACGAACCGCGAGATCATGACCTGAGCCGAAGGCGGACGCTTAACCGACTGAGCCACCCAGGCGCCCCTGGAATAGTTTCTATGTAGGGCCCCAACAGGCGGCCACGATTCCCGGGAAACCCAAGAAGGACTGGGTCTCCTGTGTGCTCCCTGTCCCCATATTTGGACCAAGACCCCAGGTCCCACCCAACACACGACCGGTAGCCAGAGCCTAAGCATGGAAGTTAGGAGAGAATTCCTAGAAGCCACAGATGCCCCCAGAACCTCCTTTGTGCCAACCACACAAAGCAGACTCATGAGTCTGGAGGAACTGTAGGGTCATCTGGTCCATCCCCCTGCCTCCCTCCCAGTTGGGTCCTGGGGTTGTTCAGCCCCAGCTCCAGCTCCCCTCCCACAGATCCGCCCAGGCACGGCCGTGACAGGGAAAATGTGGGTGACCCTCCGCGGGCATGGGAGCCCACCGTACATATTCAGGGGGCTCTTCCTGCCTGATCCCCTCTGCAGACTTGCCCCCTTCCATCGGCTGCCCGCTGTCCACTCTGCGTGCGGGCACAGGAGAGAGCGCAGTGTGCAGACACACGGCCGACAGCCCTGCATCTGCAACAACGTGGCTGTGGGACTCGCACAAGCCACTCGGCTTCCCTCAAAGACTGGGCTAGAGACAGTAGCAGCCACCCAGAGGCTTGGGGTCATTGTGACAGCGTTCGTAAAGCCCTTAGCACAGAGCCGAGCCTGGAGCGGACACCTGTAACTCCAGCAACCGTCATTTATTGCCATCATTATTCACCCTGGCTCCAGATGCTTCCGTTCTGCTCAGGGACCAGCAGACCAGGTGGAGGGCGGGCAGGCAGCCTTGACTGTGGGCGCTGCCCTCACCTTCTCGTGGCTGCAGGCTTCTCTGGATTCAGCAGTGCTGCGGGAGCCCCCTCGGGGCAAAGAGACAAGCCCCCGGTCTCTGCGTCTGCAGGCATCCTGGCTTGCCTTCTGCATGATGGAGGGAAGACGGTCTCTGGGGTGGCCAACTCCCAGCTGAAAGAGGCAGGAGAGACAAGGCCAGGAAAGCCAGTCCGCTCCCACCCTCCCCCCAAAAAGGCCTTTTCTTACAGAGCTTTGTTCCGAGGTGTTTGAGGGCAGGTGTAGAGGCCAGGACACCCTGTGCCCCATTGCTCATGAGCTGAGTCATGAGAACTGCCCATGGCAGAGCAGAGCAGACACTGGCTGATGACCGCAATGCTGGGCTCACCGCTGGAAGTCGGGGACCCGGGCCCCCGCCATTACTCCCACTGGAATGAATCAGGGTCTCTCCTCCGCTTGGCTGGAAGTCAGTTGCCTCATCTGGACGTGAACTAGCCCAGTGTCTCTCAGCTACGGGCAGTGAAGGACCAGTTTTTCAGTTGCCAACCAGTGGTGGGTCGGTGATTTAAAACAAAATATTTTAAGATGTAATTCACCATGAAGTTTGCTCTTTCAAGGTGTGCATTTCAGTGGTTTTTAGTATATTCACAAGGGTGTGCAACCATCACCACTGCCTAATTCCAGAGTGTTTTCGTCAGCCCAAAAGAAAGCCCGCCCTCATTAAGCAGTCGCCCCCCCCACCCCCAGCCCCCAGTACCCACTAACCTATTTTCTGTCTCTAGACATTTGTCGATTCTAGACTTTTTACCAAACTGGAATCATACACTTTTTGGGTCTGACTTCTTTCACGTAGCACAATATTTTCAAGCTTCATCCATGCTGTAGCTGGTATCAGTGTTTCTTCCCTTTGTATGGCGGAGAATATTCCGTGGTATGAACAGACCACATTTTTTGTATCTGTTCTTCAGCTGATGGACATTTAGGTTGCTTCCCTTTTTTGGCTCTTGTGGATAATGTTGCAATGAACATCATGTGCAATGCATATTTTCAGTTCCCTTGGAGATATATATGTGTGTGTGTGTATATATATATATATATATATATATATATATAGCATCATATGGGAGCTTTAAACAAAGAGGTCATATGTTTCACTTTCTTAGGAACTGCCAAACTGTTTTCCAAAGTGGCTGTGCCATTCCTACTCTGTGCAAATACTATAAACAAGAATTGTTAGCAAAATGACATTTAAATAACACAAAAAGAAGCCTGATTTTTGTCACTATTAGATCCACAGACATAAAATTACCTTGTCAATTGCTATGGAAGTTTCTAAATGCTTCCCCTTGATTTCTGCACTTACTTGGTGGAGGACAGGGAAAGAGCAGCTCTGGGACCCCCACAGCACGCAGACCACACCCTCCCTCGTGGCTTCCGCAGCCTTGTCTCGTGTCCATGCGGCCCCCAGGTGTCCTGGTGGCCCCCTCCTCATGGTACTTAAGGTCTAAGCCAGAATATTTCATTTATTTATTTATTTATTTATTTATTTATTTATTTATTGCAGTGGGGAGGAGCAGAGAGAGAGAGAGAGAGAGAGAGGGAGGGAGAGTAAGAATCCCAAGCAGGTTCTGCGATATCATCGCAGACCCCAAGGTGGGGTTTCAAACCCACAAACCATGAGATCGTGACCTGAGCCAAAATCAAGAGTCGGACGTTTGACCAACCGCGCCACTCAGGCACCCTCAGAACATTTCTTAGAGTGGAAGAAGAGGTACTAGTTATTAAGCCAGAACACTAGACATGAAACAGAGCTGCCCTGGGCAAATGAGGATGTGTGGTCACCCCATCAAGGAAACCATCCGAGGCCACAGCGAGGGTCTGTGGAAAGGACATGGGGAAAGGAAGAGACAAGAAAATGGCGGACGCTGAAGGCGCCTAGAGCAATGGGCCCCTCACTCAGGCCCAACTGCTCCTCTACAGGCCTTTGGCCTGGTCGTCCTCCTCCAAACCCTTGCTGCCTCCATCACTGTGTGGAATGTGTCCCTCCTCCTGAGCGATGTCACCAAGGCCTACCTCCCCAGCAGAGACCCTCCTTGGGTCTCACCTGCACAGTTGCTTTGGGCTTGAATGTTGAGCCGGGGTCCTAAAAGTCACGGCCAAGTCTTCTGAGTCATGGAGAGCCCAATCAAAGAGAAGAGGGGAGCCCCCTGTGAGCCCTCCCTTCCGAAGGGGGGGGGGCGGTGAGTGGATCGCATACTTCAGCATCTGTTAGAACTGAGTTTTTCACCTTTGTACCACCGCGCCCAAGCTAGTGAGCACCTCGAGAGCTGGTCATATGCACGAAGGAAAGAAACCCTGAGGTCCCTGCAACAGCCAGTTAGACGTTCTAGAAGCCGGAGATTCTTAGGCCTCTCGGGAGCTACAGGGGGGTCAGTCAGTCAGCCTGGAAGTCATCTTTTCCTGCTGAAAACTGGAGAAAAGAGCAATGAGAAGCAAAAAACCATAAAGCCAGGGGCTCCCCGCATTCCCAGGTTACAGAATGGCAGGGTCTCCCTGGGGCTGAGATTTGTGGTTCCTGGTTAAATGCCGGCGTTTAATGGGCTTGCTAGGGAAAAATATTTTTTAGTGAGCAGTAAATGTCTCCCTGGTGCCTGGTGGCAGTAATTACATCTATGGGACAATCTCTCCTTATCATGCTCTTAGCCGGCAGGTAGTGGGGGGGCTCTGGACTGAGGTACCGGGTCTGGAAGCTGTGCCAGAGGGCTCCTCCCTAAGGAAGTGGAGGGAGACCCAGGTCGGACCAAGGGAGGATGGCGATGGCCTGGGGAACCAGAGCTTGGGGCAGCCAGGGTGGGGGTGTGCTTAGGTGTGTGAATGCTTCCAGTTAGATTATTCAGTCATTCAACAAACCTTAACTAAGTAGCTAATAGCACAGGTCATGTGCCAGGCTCAGTGCTAAGTAAACACTTTATAGGCATTATTTAATTTAATATGAAAAAATACTTTAGGGGCACCTGGGCAGTGCCTGGGCAGCTCCGTCGGTTAAGCACCAACTTCGGCTCAGGTCACAATCTCATGGTTCATGAGTTTGAGCCCCGAGTCGGGCTCTGTGCTGACGGCTCAGAGCCTGGAGCCTGCTTCGGATTCTGTGTCTCCCTCTTTCTCTCAAAAATAAACATTAAAATTTTTTTAAAAAGATTTTTTTTACATTTATTCATTTTTGAGAGAGAGAGAGAGAGAGACAGAATGTGAGCAGGGGAGGGGCAGAGAGAAAGACACAGAATCCGAAGCAGGCTCCAGGCTCCGAGCGGTCAGCACAGAGCCCAACGTGGGGCTCGAACCCATGAACCACAAGATCATAACCTGAGCCAAAGTCGGACACTCAACCAACTAAGCCACCGAGGCGCCCAATATTAAAAATTTTTTTTAAAGAAAAAATATTTTACAACTATATGCACCAAATATCATTACTATCACCCCCTTACAAAGGAAGGAGCTGTCTCAGAGGAATTAAAGATTCCAGATGAAAGATACAGAAGACAGAGAGATAAGTAAGACAGTCTCTCCCTGGATGAGGTTAACATCAAGGGCAGGGTGGGCCAGACTGAACAGAAACCAGATTTTTCTACTCTTTTTATTGAATTACAAAGTACACGCATAAGACGCACAGATCCTAAGTGCAGAGCACCGCACGTTTTCACCAAAAAGACAGCTCTATGAACCCACAGGAGCCCAGAAGCCCCCTCTTGACCTTTCTGTCACTACCTTCTCCAAAGGTCACCAGTGTCTGAACCTTTGTCATCATGTATTAGTATTTCCTGAACAATTAGATTTTGTAGGGGATGTTGAATGGTGTGGAAACCATACGCATATATATATATACACACACACACACTCTGGAGGGACACAGCACACAGCGTATGGCACAGAGAAGATTCCAGAGGAGGTGATGTCTGAACCAAGTCTTGAAAAAGGGTGTGCGTGTGACCACCCACTCCTGTTGGCTCCAAATCTCTTACCTCCGGTTACTGATCTCCTTTCTGTTCCACAAAAAGAGAGGAGTTCAAAAAGAATTTGAGGGTTCCTCAACCCCCACACTACCCACTGACAATTTGAGCCAGATCCCTCGTGATGGGAGCTGTCCTGCGCCCTGTTTGCTGCTTAGCACCATCCCTGGTTCTATCCTGGTTCTACTACACCCAAGTAGAAAGAAACCCTCCTCCCAAATCGGGATGCCCAGAAAAGTCTACAGTCCTTGCCCAGTGCTCCTGGAGGAAGGGGACAGCGCCAGCCACTCCTCGTTGAGAACACATGGGTGAGGACAGGGAGAACTGTCCAGTGGCCAGCAGGAGCTGGGAATAAGGGACCTAGTGTGAGCTCTCAGGATTGTGCCTGGATGGCTGCAAGGAGATAAAGAAGCTTAGCTTAGCTCAGGGGGTCCCAGCACTGGTCTGCATCTCCCAGCAACCACAGGGCACCCGGGAATTCGCAGGGGGTCAGACCTGGAAGCAAATGTCCCAGAGCTGGCAGCCAGCCAAAGGCAGGATTTTCTCCCTGCTCCAGGGAGATAAGAAGAAGCCGGCCACTCCGAGCAGCCTTCCCGCTGCTGGGATCGGATTTCAATTACAGCGATTAGCACCGTTTATTTAGACTCCGCATACAATCTACTGTGCATACAATCTACTGCGCTTTATGGGGAGTTTAAAGACAGCAAGGAGGGGCGTGGGGGGGAGGGGAGACGATTCAGCCCAAATTGAAAAAGTCCTCCTGTAATTACGAGATTGGAGAATATCCGTGGAGGAGATCAATAACGGGAACTCTAAGTGGCACTGTTTGCCGAGATTACGGTTTGTGAATCGCTCCTTCTTGGATTTTAATTTCCTCTCTCATTGTCACGTCGCCATGAGCAGTGATTCCAGCCTCGTCTTCCAGCTTGGGAGAGGCGGGCCACGGAGCTGAAGCAAAGCAGGGTCCATCCAGGCGTATCTGACCCTCTGTATGAATTTTTTATGGTCGTTTTACAAAATTACCACAAATTTAGTGGCTTAGAACAACACACAGGCATTATCTCACAGTTTCCGTGGGTCAGCAGTCTGATCATCGTTTGGCTTGGGGGCTCACCAGGCTGCACTCGAGGCGTTGGCTGGGACTGGGGTCCCCTCTGAGGCTGAGTCCTCTATTCAGACACATGGAGTTCTTGGCACAATTCATTTCCTTACAGCTGTAGAAGCCTGTGAGCTTGCTTCCTCAAAAGTAGCAAGAAAGAAAGCCTCTGATTTTCAGTCATCTGATTAGGTCAGGTCCACCCAGGATAATCTCCGTTTTCATAAACCTAAAGTTAGCTGTTTAGAGACCTTAATTACATCTGCAAAATACCTTCACCTTTGCCATATTCTATGGGTTAGAAGCAAGTTCTAGGTCCTAGCCACACTCTAGGAAAGAGGATTATACAACGGTGCAGGTCAATAGAGTCGTTTTAGAATTCTGCCATCCACACCACACCCCCCAGCAGAGCCAGGAGACAATTCCCAGAACCAGGCCATGGGACCACGTCCCGTCCTGAGCCAGCCTCACATCTACAGGCCACCCCCCCCCTCCAGTCCCAGCCTGAAGGACTGCCCCACAAACAACCCAGCAGCCAGCTGTGACCGACTGAGAGCCTTGCCACATGGGAGAGGAAGTGGAGAAAACAACCAGCGATCTGACACAATCTGACTCTCTGTCCAGTGCTCTTTGCTCCAGACCAGAGTTACACTCACTGGTCTCTGGTCTTCTCCATGTCCCAAGCCCTGGCAAGGATTCTTGGCTGCCTTGACCCAGCTGGCCTTGGCCGGCTACTTTCCTTCTTCCCAGGATGCTGAGCACAGGGTCGTGACGCAAGCAGGTCCTCCAGGCTGGAGGAGGGGAGGAGCCCAGGATTCGGGAGCCCGGTCACCATTCTAACAATTACCATGCCATACTATTCCTCACGTGCCTCCGTCCTCCTTCAAGGTCTAGACTTAGATGTCACCCTGGATTCATGCTCAGTGCTGGCTTCCGTGGTCTGTGTTGTGCTGGTTTGCTCTTTATCTTTACGTTGGAATCTCTCTTTCACAGCGGTGCACATATTACTTAGGATTAGATTCAGTCGATCGTTGAAACCTAAAATAACAGGAAAAAGGGTTGGAAGTTAATTTCTCTTTCCCATTGCAGTCTGGAGGTTAGCAGCCCAGGGCTGGTCTAGAAGCTCTGTTCTGCACAGTCTTCAAAAGACTCGCCCTTCTTCTGACATGTTGCTCCAAGCTGGCTGGCTCCCGAGTCTAAGAAGGCTGCCCCAGCTCCAGCCATCACCCCCATAGTTCAACCAACAGGAAGGAGGAACAGAAGGAGAGAGGCAGGGAAAAAGCATGGCTCCTCCCTTTACACCACTTCTCCACATACCCCATTGGCTACGAGGTAGTCACATGGCCACAGATAACTACGAAGAGTGGTGGAATGTGTTGTTTTTATTCTGGATAGGCCTATATGATGGAAGAAGGGGATGTGGATGTGGGGATCTCTGGAAATCTCTGTTCTAATGTCTCTGTCTTGTGTATGTAACTTAAGGGATGGGATATTTCGTTTGCATCCAAATCCTTCCCCACCCTTTCAATAGCCTGGCCACGATTCTGTATCCATTGATCAATTCATCAAACGCATGATTCATGCATTCTTCCCCTTGCTCCTCTATCTACTCCTGTATTCACTGTTCCATCCATTCGTTCATCTGTCAAGAAGCTCTCTCCGCACGGCTGCACGGTGCCGGGCATGTGGTCAATATTCAGGATATGGAGAGGATAACGCACACCCTTGCATTCAGGTTGCTTACAAACCAGCAGGGAAAGCAACCAAGAAAATGTAGCATTTTAGCATCTTGACATGGGTGCTATGAGAATGGGCAAAGGTTGGCATGCGGACACCGTGCGCCCTGACCCACACGGAACTGCGTGAAAGGTTTCCAGCGGGAGGTGACCTCCCATCTGAGTCTTGGGAAAACAGGGGAAGCAAAGGAGCATGAAGGGTGTTCCAGAAGGCGGTAGCATAGAGCAAAGCTGGCCCTTGTCCGAGGTGCTGACCACAGGCCCAGCCAGGAACCCCGTTTGGAGGTGAGGTCAAGCCACAACTCCCCCACTCTGGACCAGCACTCCGGGTGGGCAGGTGGGAAGGCAGTGGGGCGGCACTTAGCTACACACTCATTTTCGTAATGACCTTCCCGTCTCCCCTCTCTGTCTCGCCTGTCAGTCTGTGACCATTAAATTCCTCATTAGCAAACGAGATTTGGATGGGCTCATTAAGATGAGGGATGGCCCCAAGGTGCGGCCGGCTGGGGGTGACTTAGAGCTCCTCTTTATTGGAAAATAATGCACCTCACATTCTGTGCACCCCTTCCCAAGCCTCATACCGGGCTCAGACTCCCTGGGGTTATTCGGGGGACCAGTTTAAAGAGAGGCACCCCACATAGCTGCTGATTCACACACACCCGCGGTCACCCAATCAGGGCCTGGGCTTCTGCCACTTCATCCGGAAGTTCAGGCTCCCGAATGTGGCATTCAGAACCCTTCCTGACTGTGTCTCCATCCGCCTCTCCTGTCCTCCCACATGTCCCCTGCATTCAGGCAATGGCACAGGACCTGACATGGCCCTGCTGGAACCAGCTTGTGAAAGCAGCTTGCTGCCT
Organism: Lynx canadensis; assembly: GCF_007474595.2. Taxonomy (NCBI): domain Eukaryota; kingdom Metazoa; phylum Chordata; class Mammalia; order Carnivora; family Felidae; genus Lynx; species Lynx canadensis. The sequence goes on from NC_044316.2 coordinate 53,662,329, forward strand.
ATTGAGACATCGACATCACACAGACAGCTCGAACCAGCCACGGCGGGGTATTTACACCACAGGAATCGGCAAATGCTACAAATTAAGAGTTCTGTTGTCATCGTTAGAAAGCCGGGTTTTAAACATTTGCCAGCATACCCCTGTCAGAAGGTCGCTGGGCATGTCTTGAGTCCCTCCCCATCTTTGCATGCCCTGTCCCCTCTGCTGGGGTCTCCTCCTCTCCCCAGGAAGCTTCCTGACTCTCTTCTTTGTCTGCTGAGATCCCAGGCACTTGCTGAGGCCCCCAGGAAGGCGGCCAGTCCCCTCTTCTCTGTTCCTGCAGTAAAGGCATCACATGTGCCCCACACAGGACCTCTACCTTAAAGATCATTCAGTTTCCGGGGGCTCTGGGGTGGCTCAGTCAGGTAAGCGGTCGACTTCAGTTCAGGTCACGATCTCCAGGTTCGTGAGTTCGAACCCCGCATGGGGCTCTGTGGCTGACAGCTTCGGAGCCTGGCGCCTGCTTCGGATTCTGTGTCTCCCCTGTCTCTGCCCCTCCCCCACTCACACTCTGTCTCTCTCGCTTTCTCAAAAATAAATAAACATTTAAAAGGAATTTTTTTTTAAGGATCATTCAGTTGCCAAAAATGGAAACGTGGGGAGGGGACCTCACAGTACCCCGGGGAAGAAAGTTCTGCTGCTCTTATGGGCACTAGCACCCAATAGCCACTCTTCCTCCCAGGGCCACCCTGCCTCTGACTTCTGCTCACACACATATGCACGGCTTCCCCCCAGAGAAGTGCCCTTTGCAGACTCATTTGCACGAAATCCCAGATCAACCCATCACCAACTAGAGCCTCTAGGTTCCGGTCCCAAAGCCAGAAGTGTCCCAGTTTAGTCCAATCAATCATCTGAGGCCATGGGTGCAGTCATGCGGTCATTGGGAGCAGGGCACAGCCACCCTCACCTCCTCAGCAGGAGCTGCAGGGCTCGCTCTGAGAAGGGCAAAGGGCAGAGAGGTCATCTCCCAGGCTGGGGGTCTAGGACTGTGAGGGACAAAAAACATGCCTGTGGCCTCTCTAGACCCCCAGTCCCAGTGCAGACGAGGTGCTCGGTAAATATTTGCAGGTTAAACGAATTGTCCTCACAGTTTGGCCTGTCTTCAGCCACCTGTGGCCCAGGTGGTCCCTGGACAGGGAGGCAAAAGGCTTTCAACGAGAGAGATTCCATGCCCAAGAAATGAGGCAACCTCTGGCTCTCTAATTACCAACTATGTGACCTTGGGCAAGTAGCCTAACCTCTCTGTGCTTCATCAGTAAAAGGGAGGTTGGAATCCTGCCTCACTGAGCACTGTTGTAAGGATTCCAGGAGATGATCTTCATGGACCAGCTGGGATGGCACCTGACACACAGTGGGCAGTCAACACACAGGTAACATTTGTCACCTGGTCTACTGAAGCCACGGTGAGGGTTCCTCACGGCTCTCCCACCAGGCTTCTTCTCCAGGTCTGATGTGACTCTAGTCAACCACACACACGCTGAGGCTCTTCCAATCCCACCCAGGCCTCTGCTCTTAGAAGACTAAATCCAAGGGTTGGACCACATCGACCACAGACTGTGGCCACTCCAACCCCTTCCTTGGAGGTCTGGGCTGAAGACTTCAACTGCTGTGATGAACAAACCAGCTGCACCTGTCTTGCTCCATTAATAGATCAGCCTATCGGGCAGGGGCCGAGAAATTCTAAACAGGAAGGTAGGAAAGAAGTGGCCAGGGGCTGGGGCATGACCAGCCAGCATCCAGCCTGCCCTCCACCTCCACCCTACCTTCTGTTGCCTCCCGTCCCTCAGCCCCTGAGGCTGCCTCCTTCCAGAGGCCACGGGCTACTTCTACTAGTGACAGAAGGAAGGAACAGCCATGTCCCCTCCTCGGGTAGGCACCAGGTGGGGTGGGGGGAGAAGAGAGGAAGCAGTCATCACAGAAGGTATAGACTGTGAACAGCAGCCACGCCCCCTGTGGGAAGCCCCCCTTCCTGGAGTCTCAGCCAGGCAGGAGGTTGGTCGGGGCCCCTTCTGCCTCTATCCTTCCTCCTCTAAAGATGCTGTAATTCAGGCCACAGGAAGTGGTGTGGCTGCAGAGAGCCTCTGGGGAGATGACCGTGGCAAGGTCTGTCACCACGGGGACCCTGCCAGTCCTCAGGCATGCCACGTCCCCGAGCCCTTGGGATCGAGTATAGGTTTTGTACGGATTGTTTTCCCAGCTCACACACAGCAGAGAAGGATCCAGGAAGGAGATGGAATAGTGATCCAGTTCCCACCCCAACTGTGGGGCTGCTGGCCTGCAGCAGTCCTCGCGTCCCCTTACCCCAACTCTAGCTCCCTCTGGGGACTCTCACGTGCTCAAAGGCAGGCACTGCAACACATGCACCTGGTGCTCAGACACGAGCTGCCCGCAGGCCCCGGAGCCCCTGCTTTCCAGCCGCGCTGCAGCCTTGAGCGTTCTCTGTAATCTTGGGAGGCGTTGCAGCTCCATATTGCTTTTGGAAACGCGGTCACCAGTTTAATTGGTAGTACTTGTCCTGGGTGATGTAACACCATGAAGCTTCGGGCCTGTCTCTCAGGAAGCGCAGGCGACTTGCGTGCTGTGTGTGCGTGCTGGTGCACGCGCGTGCAAGACGCGGGCGGGCCGGGCTCACGTGCACAGGATGATCGCCAGCCGGAGCTGTTCTGCGCCGGTCGACAGGCACATTAACCTGGAGACCTGGCCTGGCTTTGAGGGGTCAGGGAATGTAGGGGCTGTGTGGGATGTGAACAGGATAGAAGAGAGCCATCTGAGCCCTGGGGGACCTCTGCCTTGCGACCACAAAGAGACAGACAGTGACCAAGGCCACATGAGGTCATAAGGCCACCCCAGGGTGGAGTGGGGTCCTCTGTGGGAAGGAGTAGCGGGCGGAGTATCTTCCGCTGTCTCTGAGGCCACACCTCCACCCTGCTCCGTGCCCCAAGGGATGACCGCCATGGCCTGTTGGGGTGCCCTGGTGGGAGACTTGAGACAGGGAGGGAAGGAGGGCCAGGGGGAGGACAGACACTGAGCTCAAGAGACTGTCTCCAGCTCTCCCTGAGAGGTTGCTGTGGCTGAAGCTTCAGCTGGAGGGCTGAGCCTGTCAATCATGCAGCCCCTCCCTCCGCACAGCCCCCTCCCTCCTGGCTCCCTCCCGGTTTCCCTGCACCTGCCCACAACCTTCGAACCAGTTCTTTTACTAAAATTATCCTCCAATCGCCCATTCTTGCTGTGCCTGTTCCCCGTCAGGACCTAGAAGGATGCAAGGTGGAAGGATTGGAGGGTGAGGCCGAGGTTGGGGTGGGAGGGACAGCAGTGGTGGAAGCGAGTGGTTCTTTCCCAGAGCCAGCACCCTCCCCCCACTGGGGGCTGGCTCTGGCTTTCTTTTCTGTCAGCCCTCCCTGGAAAGGGGGTCCTGGGAGGGGGTGGGTGGGGAGGACGTGCGGTGGGTGGCCGGGGACAGGCAAAGGCGGTGGGTGCTTGGCCCACTAGCTCATGTCCTTCCTGGCCAGCTCCGGAAAGGACGTGGGGACATCCTCCGGCTCCCCCACAGGCTTGCCATCCAGGGGGCTAGAAGGATGGGCTGAAAGCAGGGACAGAGAAGGGAGGTGGACACAGGCGGGGTTGCTAAGAGGAAGCCAGAGCTTCTTGGGAGGGATCAGTTAAGGAGCAAAGAGCTGCCCCCTGCCCCTGCCCCTGCAGCCCCTGCAATGCCACCCCCAACGCACAGGACCCCCACGCGCACACACCCCAGGTTACGAGGGTATCATCGGGGTCATTCTGCCTCCCCCTCCCCCCCTCCCCCCATCCCTGTCTCCATTAACACCTCTAATCCAAGAGGCCTGCCCGCAATCCCTCCCCAGGGACTCCCACCTGGCAGAGGGGACCCCAGACCCAGGACCCCACTGCCGAGGGAAGGGTCTGCTGTCACTCTCCCCCAAGATGCTCCCTGGGCCTCAGGATTTATGGACTTTCATTTTCCCAGATCCTCAGTCGCATCCCTTCCTTCCCTCTGGTCTGCCGGGGTGTTTATCTCCCACCCCTTCAGCCCCCTCTCCCCTCCCCTGGTTTTTTAATTTGGAGCATCCGTCTGGAGCATTCTGAGATGGGGACGTCTGCAGTGTGAGCACGCTGAACTGCTGACAGCTCTATCGATTTTCTCTCTCCCACTGCATAATGCAAGATATATACAAGCTGATAGGCTGGCCCCTGTCCCTTACTTGGAAGGGACTGCGCCCTTTCTCTCTCTCACTCCAACGTCCCCTCACCCCTGCCCACGTTGATATATAGGAGCGGTGCTTGTCTTTTACACTCTAGATGGATTCCCCTCCGCCCGATATTATTTTCCTCACTGGTGGACGACGTCCAATCCATCCTTTTTACGGTAGCAGATTGGACACCGTGGAAGCAGTTCACGGACTGAGAGGGGCCGGTGGAGGGAGGCAGGGGCGGTGAGGAGGTGTCATCGGCTGGTGCTCCCACCGGAGAAGCCCAGGCAGGTGCCTCTGCCTGCCACCCCCCCCCCCCCGCCAGCGCTGGGGAGGGAGGACCCCGCCACTCGGGCTGACCAGCTCTTCTCCAGGTTGTGGCTGTGCATATCCACCCACAATTCCCGCCCTGGACTCGCATTCAATTAACAGTTACAGGGCCAGCTGCTGGGCTAAGCGTTTTCCGCTCCTCGTTCGTCGTATCTTCTGGTTTCTCATAAGCAGGGCAACCGCAAGACGGTTGCACAGCCTACGCACAATTGGCACAGTGGCCCAGAAGCCTTGGAAGGAGCAAATAATATCCCTGTTTGATAGAGACAGGCTCAGAGATGCCACTGAGGCTCAACGTCACCCAGCCACACACGGGCTCTGCCCTGAGATTGTCAGTCTCCAGAAACAGTTTTCTTCCCATCCTTTGTCACAGTGCCTCCTCCAGGAAGACCTCCCAGATTGCTGCCACCCAGTCTGACTGCTTCTTCCTTCCAGCCCCCCTGGAACACATTTGCCTTGAGGGTTTGCACATTCTGGCAGGCTGCTCCCAGGGTGCTGGGTGGGTTTTCTCCCTTGCGAATCGGGCATCATGGTTACTTCCTCCTGGAGGATTTTCCCTGGGCCCGCCCGCCCTCCCCCGCCTGGGTCAGTCCCCTGCGGTCCCCGTCGGGTCCCACAGTGAGAGGCACTACTTACTGTACACACAGCCCTGAAGCGTCACTGACTCCCCTGCTAGTCTGGGAGTTCCTTGAGATGGGGACAGAGATTGAAAGGATCTGGTGTCTGTGTTGTCACAGCTGTGCGGGGTGGGGGCGCTGGCACAAACTCGAGCGGCACAGACTTGTCCCTGAAAGGTGTTGCTGGGACAGAGAAAGCGCCCGACGCGGGTGCCTGGTTAACGGCGGCCTCTCTAAAAACGGCTGGAGTCCATTTACTCCATCAACGAGCTCTCTGGTCAGGTGGTTGTTCGCCCTCTTACAGGCCCTTGCAGGTGCAGTTGGGGGGCGGGGGCTTTTCTCCCACCCCACCCTCCCCCACACCAGGCCTGCTGAGGGTCTGGCATCGGGTGGGTAGGGGGCGGGGGGCTGCTAACCATCCTACAACGTTCAGAGCGACTCCTGCCCTGGAAGCTCCTGCCCCAGCCCCGAAGGTCGGAGGTCGGTAGTGCCCAGTTGGAGAAACCCCATTCCAGCCTGACCAGTCGTGCTTTGTGGCTTCTAACTCAGGGGTCGTGAGGTTCTCTCCAGCTGGGGAGGGCAGACTGGAGGAGGGGAGTCACCAGTATTCCTTTAGTCTCACCATCCTGGGTCCCCCCCAAAAAGCACTGGCCCCAACATCGGCCCTGGACTCTTTCCCTCCCTCCCATCTTTTTCTCAGGGAACCACGTTCAGCCAGAGACACGGCAGACTCTCCCCTCCTGAAAACACACAGGGTGTATCTTATTCTTAATTTTTTAAATTTATTTATTTTTCTTTTGAGAGAGACAGAGACAGCATGAGCGAGGAAGGAGCAGGGAGAGGGAGAAGGAGAGGCGGGGAGAGAGAGAGAGAGAGAGAGAGAGAGAGAGAGAGAGAGAAAATCCACACTGTCAGGGCAGAGCCTGATGCAGGACTCGAACTCACGAACCCTGAGATCATGACCTGAGCTGAAAACCAAGAGTCGGACGCTTAACCGACTGCGCCCCTGGGCGCCCCCTGCGGCGTTTAATAAACAACTTCCTTCCGAGGTGGCTTGAAGGCCAAAGGTGCAGACCAGGCTCACAGGCCTCTCAGAGACTTAAAAGAGATAGCACATCCGGAAGCACCTGTGCCTTCAGGGACAAATACCACACTTGTCCCTTCATACCCGTCCTGGGAGCCCGGATTTCAGAAGGCAGCAAGGGGCTGTTCCCTCACGTTCCATTTCCAGTCATGGCCTTGGCACGCCCACTGGCGGTTGTGACACTACACCCACGGGCAGGGGGTGGCTTCCAGACCTCCTGGAGCGAGTGGGATAACAGGAATTCAGCTGTCATTTCAGTTATCCCAGGAAGCTTTGAGCAGCCCCATGAGGAAAGAGAGAGGTAGGTGACCCCCCACCCATCGCGTTTGAAGCAAGTAAGTGAAGGAGGCAAGCCTGGAACCGGCCACAGGTCATTGTGCCCTGATGCCTACGGTGAGCAAGCCCAGGGTGCCAGGCAGACCCACAGAGCAGCTTGGGGTGCCACTCCTCTACCCCTGCCCCCCCTCGTGTAGACCATGAGCTCCCCCACTGGAGGGGGCCCCGCAAAGGCCCGAGTGGAAGCCTGGTTGGCCATCTCACCACTTGGCATCACCCTTGGTTCTCTGGACGTGAACCCCACCAGCCTTTCCCTGCTGACACACTGACTTCCTGCCCCTCCCATGGGTCCAGATCACCCATTCCCTGCAGGTCTGAAAGGTTCTGGAGCCCGAGGTGTGACTTTCCGGAGGGAGAGGACGGAAAGCTGTCTGGCTCCCCAAGGGTGCAGGGGGAGACTGAAATGAGACCACCAGAGGGCTTGCCTCCCCCCAGCACCCCCTCCAACCTCTTCTCCCCACCCCCACACCCCAGACCGTACCTGCCACACTGAACTATTTCCGGAAACCAAGCTACGCCGGACCACGGAAGCCTAGCTCTCACGTCTGGGGGTCTTTATCCTCCTGCAGGGGCCTGTGCGGCGTGGGTCTCAGCACCACCAGGGAAGATTCTGTCAAAGTGCGGCACCGCCCCCCACTCAGAGATGCGGACTTTGCTGTCCCACGACCATCTGGGGTCATCTGCCCGCGAAGCATGACGAACGTGCCTCCAGGCTCCTAGCCTCACCTTCCAGGAGCTGCTGTTTATTTTCCTAGTTGTGCCCCTTGGGGAGCTGGAGGGAACTTTAGGTACTTGAGCCAATCTGCTTCGTGCTTTGAAAATACACCTCTATGTTCTCTTATTATACGGTTCAAGAGGGTGAGCACCTGTCTCTCTGGGACAGCCCCTCCCCTGTCCCCTGTCCCCTGCCCCTGTCCTGTAGGTCCTGTAGTGGAGAGAAACACCAGGCATTCATGCAAGAAATATTTTGTGGACCTACTATTGCGCCGAGTGCTGCTTTGTCCTAATTAATTCCTCCCTCCCTCCCTCCCTCCTTCCTTCATTTGCACCTCCGTTTAGTGAGTGGTCTCAGAGGACAGAATCCTCCTGGTGGTGCCGACACCCACACAACACGGGAAACTCCACAAGGGGCCCAGGGCGGACCCCGCGGGAGGTGAAGCTCACAGTTGGAGGTCAGCAGGGGCCACCCACCCTGCACATATATACTGAATTTTGAGACTTATCAAATGATACCGAGCCCCACTCTGGTCTTCAAAGAAAAGACGGCACAAAGGTCTCGAAAGGTTAACGCTGTCACACAGTCTATCAGGAGTGTGTCTGCTGTGCCAGTGACAAGTGACAGGGGTCAGAGGTGAAGAGTCCTGCCGGGCAGGACTTAGTAACAGAGGGGGCAGCGCAGACAAGACCTGGAGCCAGGAGGTGCCAGTTGGTTGGGCTGAAAACCAGGTTGCTTGCGGCTGAGCGGTGGGGGACAAAAGACCAGAAAGTCACCACCAGCCTGGGATGCAGGAGGGCTGGCAAAGTCAGGCTGAGGCATTCGGGGGTGTTTTTCTCAGGTCAGAGCTGAGGCTCCCATGATTCCCAGGCTGGACCCCAACCTTCAGACCATCTAAAATGAGGCTCCTGCCAATTAAGGTGTCCTACTATTAATACCCAGATGCCTCTGTATACACATAGTTTGGCTTCTTTTAAAATGCTCCCTAGCAAGTTGGAGCCCTTTGTGATTTCCCGGGGGCAAGGACTGTCGGTTTATCCTCCCCTGTGTTCCCTGGGAAGATGCTCAAGCTGGGCTTGTCTAACAGAAGGCAGGGAGGGAGGGACGGTCGGACGGATGGAGGAGAGTAAGTTCAAAGTAAAGTTCACGGCGAAGTACTCCTTCGCTTCAGGTGGGCTGCTCTATAATAACGAGTAGGCTGCAATTACATCCTGTCCTGCGGTTGTTAAATTGGGGGGAAACAAAATATAATCAAATGTAGACATTTGTAGAGAGGTTGAAAATAGACGACAAGTGGAGGATAAAAATAAAATCGATACCCTCAGGCTTCCCATAGCCTGCCTGAAAAGACGTTGTGTGAGAGCTGAGGGTAAAGGCCTGCGGAGAAAACGAGGTCAGGCATGGGCTGGAGGCTGGGAGGAAGCAAAGGGGCAAAGGAAACGCTGCCTGCCCAGAGCTGCCCGCCCGTTTCAGGGGCACCGCCTCCGAAAGCAGCGGCCAGGAGTCTGGGCTTGGGATCTGACCACCGTGGGTTCGAGTCCTGGCTTCACCTCTCTCCAAAAGGACAAACCTTCATTCGCCCCGTGGGAAAAACTGGGGTAACGACGAGAGCCACCTGTCACAGGTGCGCCTGGGGATCAGAGGCTTAGCACAGGGGATGCCCCATGTTATGTTCCATAAATGTCAGCTACTGGAAGTATTAATTTACCCTTATTGTACACCAGTTCTTAAAGGAATTGGAAGCAGCATGACGGATTAGACGTCCACAGGGAAGGCGATCAGACAGAAATGTGAGAAACCCCTAGAAAGTTCTAAAATGTACATAAGAGGATCCCTTTATTTAAATAGGAAAATCTCTGCGTAGATGCCCAACGCACAGATCGAATGAAAGTAGTCGATAATAAGTGTCCGGTCTTTCAACCGGATCTGAAAGAAAGCCTAACAAAGCCTAGGTGGGGGACTGGGGATGGGGAAGGTAAAGAGAGTGAAGGGAGGAGGGAGGCGGCCCACTTTATTCCTCGATCTGCACTGTTAATATAGGCCAGAAGGGGGCAGAGATGCTGCAACGGGAAGGACAAACGCCTAAGTAATTCTTGACCCTTTGCAGACACCGTACCCAGTTTCCTTCGGGGGAGGGTTTAACTGCCAGGAAACGGAAGTCTCGCTCTTTTCCGTCCTCCCTTCTTGCTGCTCGCCGCGAGTGTCTCCTGAGCGGTAAGAGGGGCTCTGGCGGGTAATCCGGGGTAATCCACGACCGGGGGAGAGCTGAGGAACCCGGGTGTGGATCGAGGGTGCGGGGGAGGAGGATAGAATGCGACGGGGTCGGAATTTCGGGGTGGGGGTGGGGGGAGAGAAGCGGGGGTCGTCGCGCCTCCCCGCGCCCCGTTGACGCTAACGCTTGTCTTCTCCGCAGCTGCCTGCCGCGCGCTCGCCTGCGCCCCTCGTAACCATGGTGAGTACGGGACCTTCCCGGGGAGGCGGCGGGGCCCCCGGGGCGGGCGGGCGGGAGCGCCTGAGCAGGGGTCTCCGATCCCCGCCAGGGACTGGTGGCGATGGTTAAGTCACAGCCAGAAAAAGCGTGTCTGTGCAGCTCACTGCCCGTTTGTGTTGCAGCCTCGCAAGATTGAAGAAATCAAGGACTTTCTGCTCACGGCCAGGCGAAAGGATGCCAAGTGTAAGTGGTCTCCCTGACCAGGCGGGAGGAGCGGGCGGGCGCGCGGGGCGGCCCCTACCCCGAGCGCCGTCTCCCGGCGTGTCCCCGGGGAGGCTGTTACCGCGAGCGCCCGGCCGCCGGGGAGCGGCGGTTCTGGCGTGCTTTCCGAAGGAAGACCTCGGTGGGCAGCGCGTTCCCTGCTCTGCCTGATGGTGAACGCTTTCAGAGCCGTGCTTAGTTCAGAACAAGGTGTGCGTTCCGAGCAGAAGCCTTGCTGGGTGGAGGTCGGGAAAGGCGGGTCTCCGGACCTTGACTCCAGCGCGGCACGTTGGGCTGGGGGCCCGCGGCGGTCAGGGTCCTGGCCCCGCGCCCAGAGAACCGCACGAAGTCGTCGGACTTGGTTTCCCGGCGTGTAAAGCAGGGAAAGGAAGCGGTGCGTCCGAAAGCTACAACAGCAAGCTTCGGATTGGTGAGGTCGCGGCCCGGGTGCCCAGTTCTCGTTCGCACCACGCGTGGGAGGGAGTTCCGTTCTCGCTTTGTTGTCGTGGCGGGAGGTTTGGGGGCTTGTGCTTAAACGTGGGGTAGATGTTGAGCTCGTACCTTGGAGGGAGCGTGCTTTGTATTTAGAGCGAGCGAAGAAGAGCGAATCTTAAGCAGGCTCCACGCTGAGCACAGAGCCCAACTCGGGGCTCTATCTCATGACCCTGGGATCATGACTTGAGCCTTTGGTGGCTGCTCAGCCGCCACCCAGGAGCCCCCTTGGGTTTTTTTATTTTTGGGGGGGTTTGTTGTTTTTTAGCCAGAGTCGTCCTCTTCCTGCTACATCAATACTCCTTAAAGCTTCCTTTTCCACTCAGACGTGTCATTAAGAGAACATGAGATGCTCTGAACGTGGCCTGGCGTGTTGCTGACCTATTGACGTGGTTCAGGACCTGGTTGTCCTGTCTGGTGCTCTGTCCTTGGAGGGATGAAAGTGCACGTGGGTTCAGTGTTGGGGGAGGGGGGGTCCCATCTGTGTCCTTGTTACCTTTGCGCCTCTGGTACTTCTTGAGATGGTGGCCGTCTGTGGGAACAAGTAGCATCTGGTAGGAATGTCTGTCTGGTGGTTCTGGGGACCGCAGGTGACAGCGTGTGTGTCGTGTACTGTCGTGCTTAGAGAGGTTGTCTTGACAGTTTCATTCGGACCAGGGAATGTGGTCACACTGCCTGCCTGAGTCGCATCCCAGCTCTGTCGGTAAGTGGCCGTCCTCAGCAGATTAGACACAGCACCCCCCTTTCCTTCAGTTGAAGACGGGACAATAGCATCTGTCCCGTGGGATTGGTGCAAGGATCACATCAGAGGGTCCTGTAGAGACCTCAGCATGTTGAAGAAACGGCCCCAAATCCGTCAGATTGGTTTGCGTTTTAATTTGGGAACGTGGTTTTCCTGTAGCCTGTGAGGTCGGGGTTGCTGCCCTGCAGACATAATAGGGTGTTCAGTGTCGGTTCAGTAAGTTTTTTAAAAACTGAATTTATAAATATGTGTAATATAAAGCTTATTTTTATTTTTTTTAAGGTTATTTAGTTACTTGGAGAGCAAGCTTACGCACGAGTGGGGGCGGGGCAGAGAGACAATCCCAAGCAGGCTCTGAGCTGTCTGTGCAGAGCCTGATGCAGGGCTTGATGTCAAGAACCGTGGATCATGGCCTGAACCCAAATCAAGAGTCAGACACTCAACCGAACTAGCCAGCCAGTCGCTCCCATAAAACCTGCTTTTAAGTGTGCAGTTCGCTGGCCCAGAGAACGTGCTCACTGCATCTTCAGAACTCTTGATCTTGTAAGACTGAAACTACGCTCCTGAAACAGTAACTCCCCGTCCTCTCCCTCCAGTCGCCGGCAGCCACCATTCTGCCTGCTTCGTGGACTGTTCTAGATCCCTCCTGTAGGTGAAATCAGCAGTGTTTGTCCTCTTGTGACTGGCTTGCTTCGTGTAGCGTAGGGTCTTCGTGGCTCATCCACGTCGTCGCGTTTGTCAGAATTGGCTTTTTAAGGCTGAATACTCGTCGTACTGAACACTCGACGTGCCCCATGTGGTTTCTTCGTCCGTCAGTGGGCATTCGGTGTCTCCTCTGGCTGTTTTGAATGCTGTTGCCTTGGACACTGGCATAAAGTCTCCTGTTTCTGCTCTCGGTCCTTTGGGGTGCAGGACCGTGCCCAGAACGGAACTTCCGCACACTCTGATGATGTTGAGTAAACGTCTCTTTAAGAGATCCACGGGTCTTCCCCGCACACGTTGAGCCTAGTGTGTAGACATAACAGCAGCTGCTAGGGGCAGTGCGGTGCCTTCGCTTTAACGGGGACGTTAAGGTAGCAAGATAGGTTGGTTTGAATGAATACCCAGTTTTCTGGATTTACTAAAACATAAGCTGAGGCGGCCACTGCCTTGGGCGGGCTGAAGGGCTTCTTCCTGTGCCGTGTCTTAACTTCTCCGGCAGTTACTGGCGGAGACGGAGTTGTGGGTTGTGAGTCCGAGTTAATCTTGCGCTGCTTCTGCGGGGGCTGAGTGCTTGTGTCAGGTCAGGTACTGGGGCCGAGACGCCAGAGCCCTGTGCATTCCCCAGCCAGCGGACTCTTGACTGATACTGATCATCCGCTGATACGATAATAACGAATTCTGGGGAGAGTCTGGGCTGTTTCTAAAGTTACGGTGGGGAGTTTTGATGGGCACGTGAAATGGCCGTAACATAAGGGGAAGTGAGTGGCCTCCAGAGCAGCCAGGGCGAGCACATGGACGCCATCCACAGACCACAAAACTTAGACCTTGCAGCGCTGAGTTTGAGTTACACTTGGGACTCTTTGTTGTCTGTGCTGTGGTCCTGGGAGAGAATTTGGCAGTAGGAAAGAGGCCGGAAAAGGAGTTTCATGAATTTAAGAAAAGCTTTAGCATATAACTCACTGTGTAGGTGATGGGATCCTGAAGCAAGCAGTTCCCATTGGCCCAGGGGCTGTCCTCTCTGGAAGGGAACTGAAGGGAAATGCAGTGGTTTTTGTTTTGAGAGAGAGAGAGAGAGAAAGAGCGCGCTCCTGGGTACAAGAGGGAGGGACAGAATCCCAAGCAGCCTCCCCGCTTAGTGCAGAGCCCACAGGGTTCAATGTCGTGAACCTGAGATCATGAGAGCCAGAGTCAAGAGCTGGGACGCTTAACCGGCTGAGCCACCCAGGTGCCCCGGGAAATACAGGTTTCTGACAGCTTTTTAAATACTGAAGTCTTAGAGGACCTCTTGTTTTCTCTTTCAGCAGAGGCACGGTACAGGGAGGAGAGCACAGCCCTGTCCGTGGTTGCAGTCCAGAGTGCCCCTTTCTGTATAAATACAAAGCAGGTGCGCTGCATGACATCTCTTTTCTGTGACACAGTTTTTAATTGCTCATTCTGGTCTGTTTGGTAGCCGTCAAGATCAAGAAAAATAAGGATAATGTGAAGTTCAAAGTCCGATGCAGCAGATACCTTTACACTTTGGTCATCACAGACAAAGAGAAGGCAGAGAAACTGAAGCAGTCCCTGCCCCCGGGTGAGTGAGTTTGGAATCGGCTGGGGGGTGGGGGGGTAAGACCAGAAATGTGGAAGGTGCACGTGTCTCCATCTTGTTCCTTGAGTTGTCCCCAGATTTAGGAAAGTGCACGTGTGGCTTGTCCTAAGTATCTGCTTTTGCTGTTGGTCGTGCAAGGAGTGAATGGTCGCGGTCCCCAGCGTCCATCCCCTACCAGGAATCGTTTCCTTGGCCAGAGGGCAGTTTGTTTCGTTCCCGTTCGTGCTTTGCTAACGCCGTGTGGGGCACTGGTCCGTTCTCCCTGCAAGGTGGCTACTTTACTGTACCGGCGGTGCAGGTCGGAAAACTAAATGCTATAGGCTGTGAGCATAGGTTGGACGGGGCCCTTCCTGCTGGTGAGAGGACCGAGGGCCGTGGGGGACACGGCCCGGAGCACAGTGCTCCCAAAGTCTGCCTGTTGACCGTGAGAAGTTAACCGATAGGGCCTGGCTTTTGAGACTTCTTCATGGAGGCTGTGAGAGGAGGAGTGGGTTTTGTTTATTATTACTATTACTATTATTATTATTATTACCATCGTCGTCAAACACTCTTATTTTAAGCAGAACCACCTCGGTATGCTTAATTTCTGAGTTTTGTTAACCCTGTTTAGTTTTAGGTACAAAATCCAGACAAGCAAGAGTAACTCAAAATACAATGTATGTTTTGGGTGGCTCACTTCTGTATCTCTTTTCTCCTAGGTTTGGCAGTAAAGGAGCTGAAATGAACCCAGCACACTGATTGGAACTGTATTAAAGTTTTAAAAATTCCTAAAACGTCCTTTGTCTTTGAGGGCAGGAAGGGAAATATTACTTGGTCACAGCTCTTGGTGGGAACAGGCTGGGGGGTCCCGGTTGCTACTTACTTGGTGTCCCTCATCTTTGGCCGTGATCCCAGTGGACGAATAGAACCATCCTCTTTTTAGCCTAAGTTTGAAAATAAATAGATGGAAATAGACAGAAGAGCCAGGTACTTGTGGAAGTAAGCCAGCGTGCCCTCGTGGGATTTAGAAGTCATTTGGGTAAAGTGAGCTTCCTGTTAACGAAAACGGTAGTTACAAGGTGGAGTTGATTAGCCGTCTTAGAAGTGCGGAGCTGGCCCATCTTCCCAGCAGGGCTGCGTTCAGATCCACTGTGTGCTGTGGAAGGTCTCGCTCGACGCAGGGTAGTCATGAGGCTTTTCCTCAGACTGAAACACTTGTTTCCGAAGTGCTCCCGCTCAGGGTAAAGTGGAGCGGAAAGGAAGAACGTTGCGGGTGTAATGAGATCGTTGCCGCGAACAGAGGAATGTTAGTCTACGAAATGGGCCAAGCTTTCCAGGGAAGAGGGAACAGGAAACAAGATCCTGGGACTGAAAGTGTGATAAACCCAGTTGATGGTTAGGGGGGAGGAGCTGGGGTTCCTGCCGCAAAGATCTGACCCTGGGCCTTACGGCAGTGGGGTGCACATCGAGTTCGCAGGGGTGGGGGGCATGAATGGGGCCCACTGCTCAGACAGGCCCTTAAGGGTATTCCCAGCATGAGCATTGCAGGCCCCAGCCAGCCTAGGCTCCTTGGGGATTAAATCCTAAGTTCTACCATTTGCCAATTAGCGTGATCTTGAGAAATCACCTCACTGAGCACTGTGTGCTGGTAACCAGTCCCAGGGAACTGCAAACCTGTCCGCCCACTGCACCTCGATCTCACAGTCACTGTGGACAAGTCCAGCAGGGATAGGACTGTGCTTTCAGAGAAGAGACCGGGAGATGGCTTTGACAGTAGGCGGCAGTGTCCTGTGGTGAGCGGGTGTCTCCCTGTGCCACTGCAGGGCAGTGAGCCTCCGAGGATCCCCTCCCCTCTCAGGACAGTGGGGTCGGGCAGGTGCTGTAGGATGCACATATTTCAAGCAGAAAAAACATTGAGGCCGACCAGCAAAGTGCCTCCACACGAGGTCCCTGGTACAAGTTGTGTGGGCTCCCGTGTGCAAGGCCCATGCAGGGCTGGGTGGGGTTTGCTAGACCGCCTTTCCCAGCGTTGCCTGAGTTTCCATATCGTTAAGGCAAATAACTATTGACGCTTCCGTGGTTTATTGTAAGGGGAAAGGAGCAAGTAGTAAAAGGTTTGGGACCCCATCTGGCACCTGGCCATTTTGAGATGAATGAGGGCAATATCAGGATAGGCCACAAGGTGGCGACACGCTACAGCAAATGAGCGGTCTCCAGTGCCTAGTGTCTCGAGTTGGTTGACCAGATCAAATCCGTTCCCAAGCAGCTAAGTGCCTGAATTAATTTTTTTTTTTTCCTTTTCCCTATAGAAACTCTAAAGCCGTAAGGGAGTTATTGAGTCTAGTCGTGAGCGGGTTTCTTCCAGGAGGGGTCCACAGGCGCTCGGTGATCATTGACCAACCCAGAATGGAGCACCTTCTGTGGCTTCCAGTCTTCTCCATTCTTCGGGTGTTCGAGATTCCCAGGAAGAGGGCGGGCTTGCCACTTGGGCTTCCTTTGTCCCAGCACATTGTCCAGAGACCAGCCCCAGCTCCTAGGAGACAAGCCCCGTGGGCATTTGTCTGGCCTCGGAGTCTAGAGGAGGCACCCTTTCCTGCCGTGGATCTCCGCGCTGGCTTTTGCCTCAGAGCCATTTGGGGCACTTTTTCTAAATTCGCCATGGTGGCCAAGGCCAACTGCAGAGATTCTCATTCGGCTGGTTTGAGGCCTAGGTGTGTTCCAAGCCCTCGGGTGGCCAGGGTCACCCGCTGCGTCGCGGAGCGGAGGTCAGCCCATTCGTGTTGCACAGCAGGTGAACGGCCAGGTGCGGGCCACGGCTGCCGGTTTGGAATGGGTGCGGGGACTGTTCTCACATCAACTCCGTGAAGAGTTCCTGTTCCTGTTCTGCGGTTTTGCTTCACAGGCTGGCCTGCCTAGGTCAGCAGGCCCCTGGAGAAGAAGCTAGAAGGATCACAGTTGATCACTGGCTAGCTGGGTGCAGACTGGCCCAGCAGGTTTGGGTGTTCCAGGCTGCACCCCAGTGGCTGCAGGGATGGCCCTGAGGGCGAGCTTTTGTAGTTTGTCAGGTGTGTGCAGGCCCGCCCCTTGCCCCGCCCCCTCCCTCTGGGGCCCATGCCTCCGCTCTGGCAGGACGGTCCTGTACCGGGTTCAAGGTCAATTCCCCCAAGGTGAGAGGGGCCAGGAGGCAGACCCCTCCCACTTGAGGTCTCTGGCTTCTCCCCTAAAGCACTTAAGAGTTCGCTGCTGTGATCTAATCTTCTGGAGAAATGCCAAATCCTCAAGCCTCCAAGGTGTTCCGGAGGCAGGGTCAGCAGCTAGAGCCTTCTGTGCTATTGACCGAGGGGAATGGGAGGGCAACCGTGCAGGTGGCACCGGGCGGAGTGAGTTCCAAGGCCACATCCTCTTGTCTGCACCTGCCCTGGGCCCTGGGAAATCGCTCCAAGTAGGTTTTCCTCTGCAAGCAGCTATGGCCACGTCAGAGACCAGAATCCATGTGTGAAATGGCCCTTGCATATCTCTCCCCATCTTTTTTTTTTTAATAAAGGTATTTATTATTTTTTTTAATGTTTATTTTTGAGACAGAGACAGAGCATGAATGGGGGAGGGTCAGAGAGAGGGAGAAACAGAATCTGAAGCAGGCTCCAGGCTCCGAGCTGTCAGCACAGAGCCTGACGTGGGGCTCGAGCTCATGGACTGTGAGATCATGACCTGAGCTGAAGTTGGATGCTCAACTGACTGAGCCACCCAGGTGCCCCTAAAGGTATTTATTTTAAAGTAAAGCTTACTGAGGTGTAATTTACAGTGAAATTCACTTTTTTAGTGTGCAAGTCTATGAATTTTGACAAACGTTTATAGTGACATAACCATCACTGCAATCCATATTTCCATCACCTGGAAACGTTCCCTCTTACCCACTCTCCTGCCCCGGTGGGGCAATCAGCCCTGATCTGTTCTCTGTCCCTGCAGTTCCCCAGTCTCTCCTTGCCACCCACCCCCCTCAGAGGACTCTGGGATTGTCCCCTTCCACACCCTTACACCGGATATTGGCTCGGAACCCTCCCCCAGGACACCCCAAGTTAACAAGTCCCCCCTTCCCAACACCAGACTCTTGAGAGCACTGATCACTGAGTGGGGTGAAGGCCACCTCTCCTCCCCTAGTAAACTCGAGACCCCATGCAGAGAGGAACACCGGTGTTTCATCCATCACCGTATCCGCTAAAACAGAGAAGGGGCTCAAAGTTTGTTAAATTCATGAAAACCCCTGTGAGAAAGGCGTGGTCCGCGGCCTCCTGTGGCCCCCTGGGCGCCGCCTCTTTGGGCATGCGTAGATGAGATGGCCACAGCCAGGCTCCGGGACCGCCCCCTGACTACAGATCCGCATGCCCTCTCTGGCCCCTGGCCCTTTGATAGGGGTCATGGTAGGGACGTCGGTGGTCCAGCAACCTCTAGCAGCCACGCTTTCAGGGCACCCAGCTCCCCAGCCAGAAACTCAGGAGTCTCTCGAGTCCCCTTCTTCACCCCTGTCTCTGGCCCCCTTAACGACCACCCACAAGACCATGTCCCAGCCCGACCCGTCCTTAACTCCTCCACTCCCACTGAAACCCCGGCGGCCCTCCACCCTGACCTCATCCTTGCCTCAAGCCTCACCTCTCCTCCCCCGCCCCTGGCGTCCCGCGGTCACACCACACTGTTTGCAGTTCCAGAACCGGGCTTCTCACACCTGGGCCTCTGTGAGCGCTCAGCATTCTCAGGGCCAGGCGACCACGAGAGGCTTCACCGGATCTCCGACTACCACCAACCCCTTCCGTGTCTGCTGACTCTGCTCCGCTTTGCTTTCCCCCGCAGCCCCCTCTAAGACGGCGGTCTGCAGATTTCTGTGTGCGCCATTAGCAGCCACACCCTGGAGCACAGTGCCCTCGGCCAAGGGTTTCCATCGGCCTTGTTCAATGCCTGTGGTGCCTGGCACATAGTAGGTGCTCAGTAAATACATGCTGTTGACGGTCTTGTGTCCTCCCGCCCCCCCCCCCCAGATGTCCAGCCCTTCCCTCCCTCCTGGTCAGCTCGAGGACCCCTTCCTCCAGGACCTCCTCCCGCCTGCCCCAAAGAATCAAGCTGCTCTTCCCAGGCCCCAGTGTTTCCAAAGCCACATCAAGTCAGTTGTTTGGGCAGATGGCTGGGGGCTCCCAGGACAGAGCCACATCTCAGTCCGCGTGGTTTACAAAACGGATGCTCCATAAATGATGGGGAGTGAATTTAGAACTAGTGACCCAGGGGCAGACTGTTGTTCCCCGAGGCCCCAGTCTGTCAGCTTACTTACTCTCCTCTGGAAGCCCTAGGAATGGCTGCCTCGACTCTCCGGCCGGGACGCACTGCTCGCAGTACTCCCTGACGCTCCACATCTTGGTTTGGTAATAAGTGATGAGAACCCAGGGACCTGGAGACTGCTGTTAAGACACAGGAGCGGGGCGCCCGGGTGGCTCAGTCGGTTGAGCCTGGGACTCTTGATTTCAATTCAGGTCATGATTCTAGAGTGTGTGCTAGCAGCTTGGAGCCTGCTTGGGATTCTCTCTCTCCCCCTCTGTCTGTTTCCCCCCGTCCCCCTCCAAATAAATAAATTAAAAAAAACAACAGGAGTGCTTGCGTGATGTTTTCACTTCTCCTTCCACCTCTTTGGCCCTCGGGGCCAGGACAGAATCCACAGACGGAAAAGGCTGCTGACTGCAGGGCCGACCCCCCTGCAGCCCGAGGGCGCGCCCAGGGCGAGGGTCGAGCCCGGGAGGAGCTAGGCGGGGCGGGGCCTGCACTGGGGCGGGGCCGGGGCGGGGCCGGGGCGGGGCGTCCCGGGCTGGGTAGCGGCGGCCGCAGCAGGCGGGCGCACTCGGGTCGAGCCATGCTGGCCGCGCGCGTGGAGTACGTCGCGCCCTGGTGGGTGGCGTGGCTGCACAGCGTCCCGCACCTGGGCCTGCGCCTGCAGCCGGTGGACAGCACATTCAACCCCCGCGATGAGAGTTACCGGGAGGTGAGTTCGCGCCGCCGGGACCCGGGTCACGGCCGGTGCCCCAAGCCCCCGCGGCACCCCTTCCCCCTCCCGGCCCGCCGCGCTCTATACGCCTCTCCGACCCGCCCCCACTCTCCCCCCGCAGCCTCGTCACCCCTCTCCCTTTCTCCCCTGGGACGCTTGGCCACGGCCTTCCCGTCTGGGAACCTCGTGGGCCGGGGAAACTGGAAAGATGGGAGTTATGCCCGGGATGGGATACGGGGAGGAAGGGCGCGGCGGCTGCGCGCGGGGGAAGGGGCCGGGCGCGGGGGAGCGGGTATTTGTGGCGGTACCCGGGCAGCTCCTGAGCGAGCTCCGGGGATGCCAGAGGCGCCTCGGGCTTTTCTTCCGTCTGCGGTTCCAAGACGGGCGCTCTCTTTCCGGGTGTGTGTGGCCTGGGAGAAGTTTGGGCAGAAACTGGTCTCCCCGAGTTCAGCTCCGCAGCGCCCCTCCCTCCCCAGCCCTGCCTGCGGGGCGGGAGCCGCTGCCGACACCTCTGCCTGGGCCCCTCTTGGACGTCTGCAGGGCTGGGGGAGGCGGCTGAGTGGGCAGCTGGGGGTGATTTCCCCCCAAGGCCCTGCATTTCTGGGGTCTTGGCTTCGTGGCCGGCCACTCCCCTCATCCTCGCATTCTGCCCTTTCTCCGCTCGGCCGGCCCTCCCCTCTGCCGTTTCTGTACTGCCCTAGGGGGAGGGGCTCCCCAGACCTCCAGGCCCTGGCGGAGCTGCACATTTCTCCCAGCCTTCTGGGTCTGGCCAAGGCCGCCCCGGCCTCCCGTGGCCTAGCTGAGTCAATTCACTGTTGGGTCAAAGATTCCGGCTGAAAAGCCCAGGACGGGACCCGTCTTGGGACTTTGACCCCTGGTGGCCTTTGCCTGCAGAGTGTCAGGTTCTCAGGCGTGATCTGCCAGTGTGGGGCAGGTCGGGGCAGAGCGGGGCCTCTGCTGGGTCTAGAGAGGCTGAGCGGGAGGCTGAGCCTGGAGTCAGCTGTGCGCCTGTTCCCCCACCAGGCCTTTCTCCTGCAGGGCCCCGGGGATCCTGATCTGGCAGGGTGTGTGCAGTGCCCCGGTGGTGACGGGAGTCTAATAATAACCCCTAGTGTCCCTGTCGCCCTCAGGCCCTGGGCACATGGGGCCTGCCCTTCCAGAAAGAGGAGGCTATCAGGACCCCTTCCTGCTAAGACAGTTGGGCGGGTTAGCCAGGCTCCCTCCTAATATGTTTTTGCCCCTCCCTCTCCCGGAGCCCAGCCTGTGGAAGTCAGCCTTCCCTGAGAATGTGGCCGCCTGGGGATAGCTCCAGGGAATCTTCCGCTCCCAATGAATGCATGAAAAGAGGCGGATATGATTTCTGAGACAGCTGTGTTGTTGGGGGTGTGTGTGTGTGTGTGTGTGTGTGTGTGTGTGTGTGTTCGTGTTCGTTGCTGTGTCCCAAATCCTGCGCCCAGATCCTGCACCCAGGGTCTCCAACCATAATTTTATTCTCTCCACGGGAAGAAATCTAAACTGGCTGGGACAAGAAGCCCTGGGGGCAGGGGTAGGGTACTCCCCCTCCCCCTCCCCCACTACGACCCCAGAGACAGCGCCTGTCCAGCCAGCATCTGTGGCTGGCAGGGCCTGAACCTCCCCGACCCCACCGAGTCCCATGGACAGGTGGCCGCTGAGCCAGCGGGACCCACTCACAGCCCCCTGCCCCTCTCGTCCCAGGGTTTAGACCCTGGCACACCGAACTGGGCATCAAATGACTCCCAGTGATGAGCGGCCCTCCTGGCCCTTCTCCTGAGGGCACCAAGTGCGAGGTGGGTGTGAGGGGTCAGGATGGGAAGTGTGGCTTGGGGTGTTATTTTAGGTGGCTCATACTTGGCTGAGTTCCTCAGTTGTCTGACCATGGGTCTCTCCTGGAAGTCCCTTTCCTCCCAAGTGCCAGGTCAGTTCCCACGGATCGGGCACCTTCTGCTGTCAGTCATCTGAGTGCTCCACAAACTAGATTGGGGCCAGGGCTGTGCTGGGCGTGGGGTCACGTGATTGCCAAGGCCGCCAGGGCTTCTGGGCCAGGGCTTCTGGGCGGCAGGCTACCGCAGCTGAGTAGGTGGGGCTGGGGCTCTGCCATCCAGCTGTCTGGGTTGGAATCCCAGTTTTATCACTTACCGTGTGTCATAGCAGGTGTCTGTCCGTCTCTGAGCCTCCCTTCCCTCATCTGCAAGTACCAAATGAGACGTTGCATGAGACGCACTTAGTACATAGAGGGACGTAGTGGGACCCAGTGATACAAATCATTAGATGGGCTGGGGGCTCAGTAACGTGTCCAAGGGCAATACTCCTCTCGGGCGACAGAGCACTGCATCCGGCTGTGTCTCTTTTCCAGAACAAGCTACTGGGGTTCCTTCCTTCAGCTGTGCCTTCACCACCCCACCCCCACCCCCCAGTGCAGGGAGACCAGATGAAGTGTCTTAGTAAAGTTCCAGATGCCGTGCAAATGTTCGCAGTGGCCACGGTCAACACGCAAGAGCCACACGTGTACTTCCTGTTCCACCTTTCCTTTCCCTGCTTCTGTAGACCGGGTGTCCTTTCCAGACGTGCATGGTGAGGTGGAGGAGAGGTTTTCAACTTTTTGCGTTTAGACGGAGAGGTTTGCAACGTTTTGCATTTAGACGTGGATTTCCACATGTTAATTTTGGATGGTGCTTCAGTTCCTAGGCTCCCCAGAGAGTCCCAAGTGTGTGACCTCAGGCCAGGGGTGGGGACAGCGTGGGGGCCGGACCCAGAACTACAGGGCTCCCCCCACCCCCTTCCTTGGGGGCAGCTCTCAGGAGGAAAGGCCCGGCTGGGAGCCGGGGAGCCAAAGTTGGAATGAGGAAGCCCCATTCATTCAGTCTGAACACTGAGTCATGGTCATGGGACAATCACGCTGCGCCCCCCTCCCCTGCTGGTGGTGGGGGGGCTTAACCCTTCCCTCCAGTGCTGCAGCTCCCCTCCCTCTGGCCTCACCCTCCGCCCCCGAGGCTCGCTCACTTTCTAGCTGTCTCCTGACCTCTTGGGGTGAGGGGGACCCAGGCTGTCGCCCCTTCCCCTGCCTAGTGCAGAAGCCCCTCGTGGTCCGCGTTCCCAGAGTACAGATCTGTCAGTGCCGCCTCAACTTGGGTCCTGGGTTCGTGCTCTGGGTTTCTCATTACAGAGTGACAAACCAGAACTAATTGAAATCACTTTGAGGGGGGACAGGCGGGAGCCCCGAGCCCTGATGTGGAGCTGCTGTGGGCTGGTGTTGGGCAGAGTGGGGAGGTGGGAGCTGCCGGGCACTGTGGAGGTGGGACTGATGTGGGAAACTACTTTCCAGGCTCTGTGAGAGCAGGGGACTTGTGAGCAGAGCTCCCAGGTCCCTTTGGAAGGGAGGTTTGCTCTCCCCCACCCCCACCTGCCACCGCACATAGGGACTTGCAGTGTTAATTAGGGGCAGGAACATAATTGTCTATCCCAGGGTGGCAGGTGACACCCAGGCGGCTGTGGGGTTCTGCTGGTGAGGCTTCCGCTCCTCCCTCCAGCTCCTCCTTCCTCCTCTTCTCCCTTCCCCAACTTCCTCCTTTCCTTCCCTGCCCTCCCCGCCATCGCACCCTATCCCCCCAGCACCCAGAGAGACGTCTGGAGGTGAACTGCTAACCAAAGGGCCCCCCTGCATTTGAGTTTCCCAGGCCTGGCTTCTCCCAGGCTGGGCCGCATCACCGGGAACCCACCTGAGGCAGCTGCCCAGCTTGGGAGGCCCTGCCCCCGGAACTGGGCTCACAGGGGGCAGGGGGCTCTGAGAGCGTGACCTAGGGGAGCCAGCACACAGACTAAGGGCAGCAGCTGGCTGTGGTTTGCAGAGACTGAAATGGCACCAGCCCATGTCTAGACTACCGCTTAGAGGTCCTCCCTTGCTGGGTGGGGACGCATGGCAGAGTGGTGGCTTTGCCTGTGTAGGGAGAGGTTGGGAAGGGGGCCGGCCAGGAGGCCAGCTAGAAGTCACGGGTAGCTGGGAGGAGGTCTGGATGTGAACCGCTCTCTGAGGTATACAAAAGGTCTGTTGGGGTTTAGGTTGCTTTTTTTTTTCCCCGTTAGGAACAACTTAAAGGAAAGTGCACACTCTTAAGTGTGCACCTCAATACATGTGTGTGATATCATCCTGAGAGAGTATTCCCACCTCCCCAGGGCTCCCTCACACTCCTTCCCAGTCCATACCCTCCCAAAGGGAATTACTGTTCCCACTTGTCACTATAGATAGCTACGCTTCTCTAGGGCGCCTGGGTGGCTCAGTTGGTTGAGCATCTGACTCTTGATTCCGGCTCAGGTCATGACCCCAGGGTCGCGGGATCGAGCCCCATGCTGAGTGTGGAGCCTGCTTGAGATTCTCCCTCTCCTTCTCCCCGCCCCCGCCCTTCCCTCTCTCTCCCTCTGCCGTTTCCCCGCTTGCTCACACACAGGCACATGCACTTTTTCTCTCTCTAAAAAAATAATAATAAAACCATAGGTGGGTTTCTTCGACGTTGAACTTTGTGTCTGCCGTTTTGCCTGGCCTGTCTCCCCCACCGCTGTGCCCGTGAGATCACCGTTCGGCCGTGTGTGTAGCTGCAGCTTTCTTCCCATGGCCGCGTAGTATTCCAGTGTATGACTATAGCACGTCGTACATGTATCTGTTTTCTTGTTGGTGGACGTTTGCATTGTTTCCGCCCTTGGGCTGTTACCACTGCGGTGAACGTTCCTGTCCGTATCCTGTGGGGACACAAGCCCTCCTTTCTGTAAAGTAAATATCCTAGAGCGGAATTGCTGGGTTGTGGGCGTATGCTCGTTGTGCAGTGGTTTGCAGATTGGTCAGGGGATCCCTGGGTTTTAGCAGAGGGGCCTCGGGGGCCTGCGAGAGGGTGGCCAGGACAAAGCGTGGCTTTTCGGTCCACTCCTCGGTGAGAGGAGGCCGTGAATAGCGGGGCTCCGCTAAGCAAGCGCGTTTGAAGCAAACGTTAAGCTGCTGGAAGAGGTTTGAGAAAAGTCTGTCGGCGCTCATCCTGGGACCATCCCTAGGTGCCGTTCTGACTCACTAGGGTCCCGAATGAGGCTTGAGACCCTGCATTTCTAACAAGATTCTGCATTCTAAGAGAGGTCCATGTTGAGCGGGTCAGTGAACTTCACTTTGAGTAGTGAGCCCCTAACATCCAGTCTTCCTTGGCCCCCTTCACCTTGGCCCGGGGCTGTAGGACCCTCCAGTGAGGACGAATGGGCTGGGGGCAGGAAGGGGGCCGCTCCTTTCTACTGTCTCACCTGGGTGGGGGCCTCCCGGATCAGTCACGGGACAGGCGGTGCCCGGCCACACCTTGAGGACTGCAGGGACCCTTCTGCAGGGGTGATGTGTTCAGACCCACTGGGCCTTCCCAGCTGCCTGCAGGTGGGCTTACCGTCCACGCTGCTGAGGGAGGGAGGCGAGCGGAGAGGCGAGTTCCTGCAACAGCAGTGATGTATTTTTCCCAGGTGGAGGTGAAACCACACTACGCCCTCCACCATCCCCATTCCCAAAAGAGCCATTGCCCCTGCCCGCTTCTGGACCGTCCCCACCACGCTGGCCGTTTGTCCCTAGGCTCAGAAGCCTGCAGGTGCAGGTGACGGGCAGAGCAGGTGGAGTCAGGGTCCCCGAGACCTCGCAGGGCCAAGCAGCCGAGCAGAGAAAGACAGGGCGGACCCAGCAGGTGCCTCACTTCTCTGAGGCCCCGCTCCCCTCCCCCCTCGCCCCGCCGAAAATGGCCCCCAGCCTGAGGACAGCAGAGCGCAGCCTCTGTGTTTCAGGGTTGTCTCCTATGGGTACGTGGCCCTGCTCAAGTCTGGTCTCCCACCTTAGACCAGGAGGTCCTGGGCTCCCAGCCCAACAGTCCCAGCCCGGACTAGAGGACAGGGGGCTCCAGACCAGGAACCCCCCCCCCCCCGCCCCGGGGGCACGTGGGGAGCAGGGTGAGGCTGTCAGCTCAGGAGCCTGACTTACAGCCAGGTCCGGCCCTGGCTGGCGGCCACCAATCCTGGGGCCATCTGGTGTCCATCTGGCTGAAGCAAGAGACTGGAGGGCAAGGAGGGGAGTGCCTCCGGGCCGCCTGACAGACGGCAGCTCTCTTTGCAGGACCCCGAGGAGCTCGGCTGGCCTGAGACGGGCTTCAGAATCTTGGGCTTTGCTGCTGCCCTTGGCCCCTGGCGGACGTCTATCCCTTTACGGATTTAGTGAAAGGAACCCCCCGGGTGCATGTTCTGACCTCTCCCCTCCCCCTCCAGCACAGCGCTGGCTTCTGGTTTCTCTGGAGGGACCCCAGCATCTAGAACAAGGCTCAGAGGAAGCAGATGTACCAGGCTTCCCTTCCTGGCCCTGGCCCAGGTTCCGCTTGGCTTCTGAGACATCCTGCCCAAGCCCTGTGTCCTCCAGGAGACCACGGCCCTCGGACCCCCGGGGATGTCCCCCTCCTTGTCTGTCCCCCAGCCACGCAGCTCAGCACCCGCAGCCCCCACTGCCAGCGGGCGGTTCCTGCCTCGTCTCTTGGACGTCTCAGGGCTGCTCATCAGGCAGGGCCTGGTCCCTATCTCCATGCAGGTGCATAAGCCACCAACCTGAGCCCAGCTCCTTCTCCCTCACATCCGCCCCCGCACCCCCCGCCCAGCCCCGGTGCCAGGCCCCGTGTGGACAGGGCGAGAACCTCAACTGTGGGAGGAGGGAGGAAGGGCAGAGGAGGGGATGGGTGACCGACCACGTGCAGTCACGGCTCCTACACTCACAGCCCGAGTGGGAGCTCAGGGCCCCGGGGCAGGGCGCCTTCCGGACCTGCCCTGGGACCAAGTGCTGACCCCAGGCATCTCCCCTGTAGTCACTGATGTTCCTGGGGCTGGTGGCCGCCGTCTGCCTGGGCCTGAACCTCATCTTCCTCGCGGCGTACGTGGTCTGTGCATGCTGCTGCAGGCGGGACGAGGCCATACAGACCAAGCGGCGCAACTCCTGCTGTGTCACCTGGACGGCGGTGGTGGCCGGCCTCGTCTGCTGGTGAGTGTCCCTGTGTGCACTGGGTGCCGCCTTGCAGACCATGTACCCTCTCCCTCCACCACCAGCCCCTCACCAGACCCCAAGGGGTTCGTCCGCTGTCTGGCCACATCCTCCTGACCGAGTTCCGGGTACCTTGATGGCAGAGCCCTTCACAGGGTGAAGGCGTTTCTTGCGAAGCAGAGGGAATTGGATTCGTGGGGTGGTGATGGGGGTCTCCCTAGTGCGCCTCTGTCCTGGTGTAGTCCTGTGCGGCCTGGCCGGGCACGTGCCTGCCCCCATCGGCAGCTCCTGGAGCAGTTTGCCAGACGGCATTCCCGGACGGAGGGGGTCTCTGCTGTTTGCATCCCGGTACCCTCCCGGCTGGTCTGCGAGGTCAGAGAAAATTTGGCTGCAGTCTCCATCAATTCCATCTTCTCAAGAGATCAATAGCTCTTAGTGCCTTCAGACGGCACATGAGGGTTTCTAACTCCGTGCCGGAGCCTGCACCCCCCGGGCGGTGTCCACACACACGCTGGGTCTGTTTTCGGGAGTTGCTTGTATGTTTCTTGTTTTCGTATCTACAGAGGTTTTTCCAAAAGCCTCGGATCCACCCTGAGACGCTCCTGGGGGTGGTCACCCTCGAGGCGTAGAGACCCTCATTGCCAAGTGTCCATTGTATCCAAGAACCCACAGTGGGACTTAGCTCTCTGCCTCAGCGGCAGGACGAGAGGCGGGCGGGACGCAGTGATCCTGGGCCGTTAGCCTCACTTCTCTACTGTGGTCTCTTCTCCATTAGAACATGGTCACGTCCCGTCCCGCCTGCAGCGTAAGGGTCCTCTAAGCCAAGGAAGGAAGGAACTGGAAGCAGGGTAGCAATGATGCCAACGTACTGAGCACTAGGGCTGGTGGGGGGGCGGGGGGGAGAGCAGGGAACGTGCAGCCGGGTCCTAAATCATAAACTGCCTGAGTCAGGAGTTCAAAGACGAGTCTGACGCCCAGCAGAGAGGAGCTCCCACAAAGTAACCAGAATAAAGGCCGCCTGCTGGAGGGGGGCAGGGGGCAGGAGACAGTGAAGGAAACTGTAGTGCTTACCACACAGCGAGCCCTCTCTGTGGGAACTCAGAGTAAAAAAAAAAAACAAAAAAAACCCCTACAAATGACAGAAGAATACTTTGGAACAGTGAGAATGACTTTACGAGGGTCAATCCCAATAAGCAATAATTACCAGCTGTTTAAAGAAAACTCAGAACAGAAATGTGACGTGACTCATCCTTCAAAATTCTACATGCTATTTGCACCAGGCAAGAGCGAGCCGGTGGTGAGCACAGGTGCTAATTCTGCCTTCTGTGACTCCTGGTCCACTGGGAGAGGCAGAGAATTATACACTTCTTTACAATTACAAACTAAATTACAAACTGAGAAGTAAGTTCGGAGGAAAGGAACAAGCATCAAGTTGGGTGGCCGACTCGAGTCGGGCATTACTGGGTGATGGACGCCAAGATCCATAGGGTGACCAGGCAAAAGTGGGGGGCAAGGTAGGAGGAGGTACTTCCAGCCAGAAGGAAGAGGAGTGCGTGCAAAGGCCCTGTGGCAGGAGGGAGCACAGGACATTTAAGGAACTGGAAGAAGCCAGTGAGGCTAGAGCAGAGAGAGCAGATGAGGGGGCTGGGGTGGGGGCGCTACGGGGATCTTGGGGAACAGCAGTAAGTAGAGTGGCTGACAGTCACCTTCACTGGGGTTGTGCTCAGATTGGAAGGAACGGAGGGGTAGAGTCAGGGGGGGTGGGGAGTAGAAAAAGCGGGAGTAGCGGGGTACAAGGTGAGGCGGGGGGGATTGGGCGGGAGATGTTGTGTTGAGCTCTGACAGTAAGGATCCTGGAGAAGAGAGGAGATTCAATCCATAGAAGAAAGTACCAGCAGCAGGTTCCCAAAACGTCAAAAGGGGTATGAGGAGAGCTCCTTGTGTTTTTCTGTTTGGGAGACAGTAATTTTATAGCTGGGAAAGATAGGCAGGGCCATCATCGCATTTATTCTGTCTCTTTCCTCGAGCAGAATGGTCCGCGTGGCCCAGGCAGGACCCATGACACCTGGCGGGAGCTGGGAGGCCCTCGTTAAACAGCCAGGGCCATTTCTGGTCTTGAAGACCAGGTGCCCTCCTGGGCCAGCTCCAACAAATCCGGACTAGGAGAAGGCGGAGAAGTAGAATACCTCCAGTCCCCAAAACAGAGCAAGAGATGGAAAGGTGTTGGCTTCAGGCCAAATCCCCAGAAAACACTAGATCATGACGCAGGTGACTAAAGGAGAAAGTTAGAAACGCAAGGGGCAAACAAAAGGTATTTTTCCGAGCATAATAAAAATTAAAAAAAAAAATTTTTTTAATGTTTATTTATTTTTTGAGAGATACAGACAGAGCCCAAGGGGAGGGGCAGAGAGAGAGGGAGACACAGAATCGGAAGCAGGCTCCACGCTCTGAGCTGTCAGCCCAGAGCCCGACGCGGGGGCTCGAACTTACGAACCGTGAGATCATGACCTGAGCCGAAGTCGGATGCTGAACCGACTGAGCCCCCTAGGCGCCCCTAAGTGCAGTGAACTGGAATGAAAGCTGGTTGAACGTGCGGTTGAATGAACGGAACACACAGCGGGACAGCAAACCGTGGCCAGCGTGTGCGTGTGTGTGTGTGTGTGTGTGTGTGTGTGTGTGTGTGTGAGACACAGAGGAAGCGGTAGGGACTTCGCTGTCAAATAAATGCACATGCTCACAGCACACTGACACGGTGGGCGCAGGGTGGGCGCCCCTTACCTGCACTTCTAACAGGCGCTCCAGGTGATTCTGTCCCGTGGTCCACGAGCCACTTTCCGAGAAACACTGAGCTCGTGGCTGAGCCCGCCCTGGGAGGAGGTTTCTGTGAAGTCTCCCTAGATCCTTCCTCTTTAAGGAGAAAAGAAAACACGTAAGTGCGTGCCCATGTGCATTCATCTCCCGCCCCCCCCCCCCCCAGAGGTAGTGTTTGTTCTGGGTGAGATCTCGGAGGCTGCACAGTGAACCCCCAGTGGCTCAGGTCGGACGAAGTCCGGCACGTGACGTAGGCGAGATTTGAGATGATGTGTCCCGGCTGGAATGTTGGATCAAAACCAACTAGATGCGGTTTCACAAGGACAGATTGAAAGTTCTGCTTTTGCTTAAAACAAAACGAAAATCAGAGCGGCGCCACAGGCAGGAGGGGAGAGCAGGCTTGATCCGGTGGGGGGGGTCGTAGGCTGTGGGGTCGGCGGTGGGGAGAGGGGGGCTGCCGGGGCTTAGCCCCCCGGGCGCTCGGAACCGAGCGGACACCTGGCCGTGGGTGCCTCACCCACAGGCCGTGGTTAGGAGCGCCGGTGACCGGTTGGAGGGGTTGAACCTGGTGGACGGTGATGATGTGGGCCGGGGTCTGGAGGGCACATGTCTGACCTGGAGAGCAGGAGGGAAGAGGTGACACGACACGGAGCCACATTCTGATGCCCGAGGGGCGGAGGGGCGTCTTGCAGAATTGGAGGCTTTTCCCGGGCCGCCCCCCAGGACAGTCGAGAACCAGCGGGTGCGCGGTGTGAGGATGTGGGCTGCAGCTTCATGTCAGAAGGAACTTTCTACCAGCTGGAAGGTTTCAGTATGGCAGGCGGCCCCATGGGTGCTGTGGGGAAGCAGGGGGAAAGGGTAGAGGATGGTGGGAGGGAGGCCCAGCTCCTGGAGGTTTCAGGAGAGACCTCAGGGGTCCCCCGAGCCTCCCTATGACAGTCACCTGGGGAGCAGCAGAATCCCTAGGGCCAGGCCAGCAGCCTTCCCCGCTTTGGAGCTGCTGGATTGAAGACAGCAGTAGTATTCTCTGCCTGAAGGAAATGTACTATAGAGCTGGTCAGCCAGGCCAGGGACAAGGTGGCCGTGAACCTTCACCCCCGTCTCCCTCACCTGCCGGAACTCCCTCCCCTCCCTCCCTGGGGAGGAAAGAGCTCCTTACTCAAAAACCTGCTTTCCACGGCTGTTCACAGCAGCTGTGTTGGTAATCGCCAAAACTTGGATGCAGCCAAGGTACCCTCGCGTAGGTGAATGGGTAAATCCAGACACTGGACTGTCACTCAGCACTAAAAAGAAATGAGCTATCAAGCCACGAAAAGACGTGGAGGAACCTTAAATGCATAGCACTGCGTGAAAGGAGCCAGTCTGAAGCGGATGCAGACCGTTTGATTCCAACCATATGACATTCCGGGAAAGGCAAAGCTGTGGAGACAGGGAAAAGATCAGGGTGGCCGGGGAGGGAGGGCGGGATAGGTGGAGCACAGATTTTTAGGGCAGCAAAACCGGTCTGTAGGATACCGTCACGGTGGATGCGTGTCATACGTTTGTCCAAACCCACAGAATGTTCCAGACCCAGAGTGGTCCCTAGGGTAAGCCGTGGACGCTGGGTGATAATGACGTGTCCGTGCAGGTGTTCTCAATGGCACGGGGGATGTGGGAAATCTCTGTACCTCTGCTCGACTTTGCTGTGACTCGAAAACCGCTCTAAAAAATACTGTGCTTGAAAAAACAAAACAAAAAACTTTCTCTTCTGGGTGTCACCTCTGACTCTGTTTGGGGTCTCGCCTATAGTGCCGCGGTGGGCGTCGGTTTCTATGGAAACAGCGAGACCAATGACGGGGTGTACCAGCTGATCTACTCCCTGGACAACGCGAACCACACCTTCTCGGGGATAGATGCACTGGTAAGGCTCACGGGCAGCACTAGCCGGGCCGGGCGCAGCCCGTGAGGTCAGCGTGCTCAGAACAAGGGCCCCAGTCACGGCCCGGCCAGCTTGGCTCGGGGGTCGGGAGGGGGGGTGGAGCGGACACCCCTTGGGGCTGCGTTTGGTTCTGCTGGGAGTAAACAGGCAATTTCTGCTCTTCGGGCAGGGAGGGGTGGTGAGGACAAAAGGAGAAAGGCTGACCGGGTCCTGGGAGGACACGGAGATGGCCGTGGACTCCAATCCTCTCCACTTCCGGAGGGCTGACCACTTCCCCGTTTGTCCAAGGGGAGCCTGAACGTGGACAATCAGCCCCATGGTGTTTGATGTTCAGTTCAAACGCTCCATACGGGGCACCGCGAGGTCCAGAAGATGTCAAGGTGTGAAACGCTTCAAAACCAAGTGAAGCACCCCGAGGGGTGGGAAGACGAGGTGTCCTCCGGGCTCTGGCGTCCAGCTGGGGCTCAGGGTGGAGGATGGGGTGGGCTGCCAGAGGAGGGGTCGGAATTTTAGGGCCACAGCCACTCTGCTGGGCCCCTGGCCTGAGTGAGAGGCCGAGCCACGGGATCGGGGTTTTCTCAAACACTGGCCTTGACCCCCTGGCCTCCAAGTGCTTGTCACCTCTGCTGTAAGCAGCAGGTAGGTGTTTGGGCCGGTTTCCAGGGAGCCCCGTGCCCCTAGGAGCCAGGCTCCGGTAGAAAACCAAAGGACAGTTTTCAGGGAAGCCAGTCCCTGGACATCCCCACTGTTCCCAGTCCCCTCTGGACCATGTCCCCTGCAGAGGGGTGACCTCAGCCAACAGCCAGGTCGTGTCTTTGGGCAGCCTTAGCCACAAAGTCCAGCCCCAGCCAGAGCATTTGGACATTGCCCTGGGACCCAATTCTGGAAGAGGGTTCGACCTCATTGCCCGCTCCTTCTCCCTAAGCTCCTCTAAGACCTTAATCCCTCAGCAGCCCTTGGCAGGGGGTGGGTGGTGCCCCTTAAAGAGACAGCGCCCAGGAAGGCTGCTGGCGTGGCTCTGGCCTCAGAGAGAGCCCTTCTGGGGAGCTGAGGGTCACACGCCAGACCAGGACCCACCTGTCCTGCAGCGCCTGTCCATCTACCCCTTGCATCCACCAGAACCCATCCCTGGAAGACTGAGTCGTCCAGACATGGGGCAGAGGCAGCTCTGTGGGGCGAAGGTGGGCAGCTGGGATGTGGGGCTGAGGGCAGCCTTGAGGCCGCACACAGCCTGGCCGGCCGAGAGGCATGGAGGGGTCCTCACTTTCTGGGCCCCCCACCCCACCTTTACCCTAGCGGGGAAGGGCCTCCGTGGTTACTGCCTCTAGGCTCTGCCTCCCCCTCTCTCTCCACCCACAGCACCAGTTCCCCCTAGAGGAGGAACCCAGCCCCAAAAAGAGAGTCCCTTGCCCGGGGAAGCCCCAGAGACATGACCTGCACTAGTTGACCAGTGCCCATCATAAGGAATGGCCCCTGTCTCCCCCCGCCCGGGACTGAGATCGAGAATGCCAGGGCCAGGGCCATCCTGATGGGAAAGGCTGAGTTCTTCCTGTCCCATAAGATGAGAATATACACACAAAAGGAGCTGGGAACAAGCTCCTAGGCTGGCCCATCTGCCCCGAGGGCTGAGTCTCCAGGCCAGATTTGGACATTCCACAGCGAGCCCCACGTCTCCAAACTCCCCCATGTTCCCAAAGGGAAGGGTTCTGTGTGTCCCTGGACGTCAGCCCCTCTTCTATGCACCATGTCTAAAAGTTGAGGTCAGGAGCCCCAGGGTTTTGTGATGGTCCAGCCAGCTGGGAGCTGCCTCTATCCTGCCCAGGACCACCTCCTGCCTCCACTGGGTGAGCCCACAGGGGGCCCTGGTGGAAAGGCAGGGCTCTGGGCCCTTGCCAGGGCCTGTGAGGCTGGTTTGGGCCTCAGGGTAGGCACCCCACATACTGGGTCCCAAGGGTTGCAAGGGAAGCAGCGGCTTTTGGAGGGCTCCCCAGATCCAAGGGATGAAGGCCTACATCAGGGAAATGGTGTTCAATGCGATAATGTTGATGAAAGTGCCCGGTAATCTACAAAGTCCCCCCAGATGGGGTGACTATGATAATGAGTGCCATTATTATAATTACTGTAATTATATATGTGCCTGTAATCACTGTGAAGGAGAGAGGAGGCTTGGGTGAGTGGGAGTGGGGAGGGCAGGACTCCGAGGACAGGTCAGGCAGCCAGAACCGGGCCAGAGCAAGATGAGCCCTTCAGGGCTTTCCTGGATCGGAAGTCCCACCCCTGCACCCTTCCACTCTGAGGACCCCAGTGGGTGGGGGCCGCAGCTCAAGGCTCAGGCAGGCCTGGCAGGGTTCTGGGTCAGCCGCACATTTTGATTTGGGGGGTGGTCAGAAAAGGTCATTTGCGAGTGCCGGTCAGGGGGTTCCTCTCTCTCGTCCAGTGCCCCTCATCTACCTCCTCTCCTCCAGTGAAGGGAGCCTGAGCTCCAGCGACTCACCCAGGGGACCAGGCACACCTCTGACCCCTCAGAGTCTCAGTTTAAAATAAGGGCCCCATGAGCTTGGCCAATTCAGACTTAAGGCACCCGTTCCAGTGGCCAGTGTGGCCGCTCTGGGCTGTCTCCTTAGAGCCCCAGCAAGCCCATGGCAGCTGCTGGGTGAGGAATCCGGGGCACAGGGTTTGAAGCTAGTGTGTTTGGAACCAGAACCTGCACCCAGGTGTTCTGGTCTCAGCCCCTCCCTTCAGGATCTGAGACGGGGGGCCCTCGTGGCCACCTGCAGAGGCTGTACCCCTCTGCCCCCTGATGCGGCTGCCCTTCTAGAAAACCTCATTAAGCAGGGAAGCTTCCTCCCCTCTGGAGGTTTTCAAACTTGAGTGCCTGATAAACACAGATTGCTGGGCCCTTCCCCAGAGTTTCTGATTTTGTAGGTCTGGCACAAGGGTGAGAATTTGCATCTGATCACCCAGCCGGCACTTGGGCCAGGGACGACTGTTCCGCCGTCTGGGGGTACACCCGCTTGCTTGCCCCAACCCCAGCCCAGCCCAGGGAGCTGAGCCATCCGTCCCCTGTTGTTCACAGAGCTCGTCACCGGGGTGGGGGAGAACTCTGTCCCAACTCCGGGACATCCCTGGTCCCTGTCCCTTGGGAGCTCTCATGTCACCCTCTGAAGCCGGGGGATGGAGGAGGAGTGGAGTGGAGTGGGGAACGGGGAGGGGGCAGGGCTGTAAGCAGGTCAACATTGTGGTTTTAATTTTTTTATTGTTGTTATCTTCGGGAGGACATCAGGAGGGAAGCGAGGGGCCTGGCAGATGTTTTCCCGGCTTTTGTCTTTTGCCAAGAAGAGATTTAAGAAATCAAGAAGTTAAAGCTACGGAGCTATGGAAGGAGAAAAAAAATTATCTTACAGAAAAAGTTTACAGATCATTTTTAGCAGCCCTTTGCTCTAAAGCCGGTTTTCTATCATGTAGGAATATAAAGCATATCCTAATCTTGGCACTTAGTAATGGTGCCTTTTGGACACGGATCTTACTGAATTGAAACGGAGAGTTTATTAGGGCGAGAGTTAGAGAATCTGCTTGTATGTCTTTTTTTCTTCCGTGTGAAGCTATAAACTGCCCAACCTAGACTACCTCTGCCGTCTGGTACCTCTTAGTCCTTACCCAACTTGTAAGAACGGAGAGCGAGCCGGAAAATGGAACAAGCCGCTGACGTTGAAAAACAAAACAAAGGGGAACAAAGAGGGCCATTCTCTTTTCTGGAACCCGGAGCTCATGGAGCAGTGCAGATGCGAAAAGCCTCAAAGTTGCCCCACAAAGTTGCCCCACCGCTGGTGGCCAGGAGTGTTACCTAATGGGCCTTCCCTCTGGGAAGCTTCTGCCCCCTCTGCTGGCATTTTATCTTCCTTCCAGACCTGGGGGAGCTGAGGCGGCCCCGGGAGGATTAGCACACACTCCACCCTCCAGCCCGTTCTGCTCGTTGGTTTGGCCAGCCAGTTTCCACAGGAGAGTTTTCCCCCTGACACTGGCACGCGGGCTCAGAGCAGGCTTGCGGGGGCGAGCTCGGGGTCCCCAGGCTGCGTCCCCGGGTCCAGCGGGAACCCTGAGTCCGGGCTGTTTGAGCCAGACCCTATCTGTGCTTCTCGTTTGAAAGCCAAGGACAGTTCAGTGCCATCGCCCTTCCCTCTGTGCCTTTGGAAAGAAAGCTGTTCCTGCAGGGTCCACTCAGCCCCGGGCCCTCGCGGCCCAGCCGAGAGAGGGAACCTGTCCGTCCACCTGGCTGGACGGCCGCAGCAGGGGCGGGTGTGCGAGCCCTCAGAGCGGGCCCCGATTTCCCCCTGTCGCTTGGCCAGGCTCTTCGGAGGCAGGATCGGTCCGTCTGTGTCATTTCAAAGTGCTATTGTTCTGCCTTCATGCGGGCCCAGGACACCCGGGGAGCTGTTGCTGGGTCCCACGACAAAGCCTTCCTCTTGTGAGGCGTTTAGAGATCCGACTGTACGAACAAGAAGTCAGGTAGCAACAGAGGAATTTTTCAGTGAAATATTCTATTCCTCAGTCTAAAAAAAAAGAATTGATCCTCCAAGATGTTCAAAGATTTAAGAGAATCTGCAAGGAAGCGAAACAGGCTCTCCTGTTTGTTTCCCCATCTGGGAGCCCGGGGCCTGGTTAAGGCCAGGTTGGGCCTCCCCTCCCCTGGCAGATGGAGGGACGTGAGGGCTGGCTGGGGGGTGGGGGGGATCGGGGCCTCTGCCCTCCTGCTCGTGTCAGGATAGTTGTTACCTCTCCAGCTTCCTCCCACCCGAGGAGGCCAGACTTAACAACCCCGGCCCCTCCCCAGGTATCCGGAACCACCCAGAAGATGGAGGCAGACCTAGAGCAGCACCTAGCTCGGCTCAGTGAGATCTTGGCTGCCCGGGGTGATTATATCCAGACGCTGAAGTTCATGCAGCAGATGGCGGGCAACATCATCGTCCAGCTGTCGGGGCTGCCGGCGTGGAGGGAGGTCACCGCAGAGCTGACCGAGCTGGCCGACGAGACCGGCTACGTGGAGTACTACAGGTGAGGGGCCAGGGGGTGGGCAGCGGGGGCCGTGCGTCTTCCTTCAGCCCAGCCTGCATTTGGGGGCCAGGCGGGGACTCCCCACCCGAAGGCCTCAAGAAGCCATGACTGAAATCGGAGGGGTGTTGGTGCTGAGTGGTGGTCATGTAAAGCACGCTCCTTATGTGGGCAGGCCCAGAGGCCCAGAAAGGGGCAAAGGGGCCGTGAAGTGCCAGGATCCAGCGCTGGAGGCTGGGCCTGGCCTCCAGGGACTCCTCCGGGACCAGCATTCTCCATGGCTGGTGCTGGGTAAGACGTAAGGGCTTTATAGGTTCCTCGCCGGCCAGGGTTTCTGGAGCAGGCTTCCCTACACCCGCAGACTCAGCCACAGGGGTGCAGGGGGTCAGGGAGACGGTGGCCTATCCGCCTGCATAGAGCTTCCCCTCATGGCAACTTCTCTTTTTTTAAAAAAAATTTTTTTTAACGTTCATTTATTATTGAGAGACAGAGAGATACAGAGCGTGAGCAGGGGAGGGGTAGAGAGAGGGGGAGACACAGAATCCGAAGCAGGCTCCAGGCTCTGAGCCCCGACGTGGGGCTCGAACTCACGAACTGTGAGATCATTGACTTGAACCAAAGTCGACCGCCTAAGCGACTGAGCCACCCAGGCGCCCCCCGCTCATGGCAACTTCTTAGCAAAGGCAGAGATGCCCTAGCTTCACTAATGCAGAACCCGAGGGATGGGGGGCTGAGGGGCAGCACCCCACCTTGGCCACACCCAGCTGTACAAACTCATACCTACGTCATCTAACCTTGGGGCGTCCGTCTGTGTCTCCCCTGCCTCCCAGACCCCATCCCGAGTGAAGGCACTGGACACAGGCCAGCTGACCAGGGACCGGCTGCCTCCCTCTACGTGCAGCATCTAGTGAAGGTCACTCTGGGGAGAGCCAAGGAAGGAGGCGGCAGTCTTGGCGTTGGGTAGCTCCCCGCCCGAGTCTTCCACTCACAAAGTGCGCCTCGCCATGCCGCCAGGGCCCAGCACCTTGCACGGCGGGAGCCCCTGGGTCGACATGAATAAATGAGTCCTGAAGAGCAAACAGCAGCTCTTGGGATCCACCCCCCCCCCCCAAATGTGTTGGTTCCCCCTCAAGGCATTAGGTCAGAGCCTTTACCCGCCGCCCCGTTGCACAATTTACACCGGTTTTCTGGATTCATTTCTCCTTTATGAGAAAGTCCCACCCCGGACTGACTAGTAAGAACACAGAGGATATGCTTCTGGCGGAATCTCCAGTCCAGGGCTCTCCCTTCCCCTGGGGTAGGATAAAGCCAGACCTTGTCAACGGAAACGCATGAAGTCCCCAGCCCCCGCTGGCGCTCGCCACTCATCCCTGCAACCCATCCAGCCCCTGCATCCCCAGAATATCACGGATCCAGCTTCCCTCCGATTTTTTTTTTTTTCCTCACATCCAAAACTGCCATTCTCCCAAGCCACAGAAACCTCCCGACTCTTAAGGCCTTGGCTGCGACCCGTGACCTAAAACAGCGGCATCCGATTAGTCCCGTGACCTGAGGGCCATTCATTGTCCGAACGTTTGGAACCTTGGTCAGGAGGGTTCGGGGGCAGGTGGAAAGCGGGTGTCCACTTTGACCCTGCCGTTCTCTGTGAGTGGATATGCAACAGGACCTTGTACACCCAAGGGCCTCGTGTGGGCATTCGGCAACGACAAAGATGAAATAAGTCAGAGTTTACGTATCAAAAGAGGCTTCTTTTTAAGACGATTTCATTAAAAAGGGAGAAAAGATGATGATGAAGCTTATCATCATCGGTGTGGGTGACCGAAGGGTCCCCTCTAACCCCCGATCCCCAGCCCCCTTGCTCAGGCTGAGGTGGAAAAGGCCTAGTCCAAGGTTAGCACCCGTGCATGGCCCCCGGAAACCATCGTGTTCTGTCCCTTCCTTCACCTGCTCTTTGCCCATTTCTTCCCTTGCCTCAACTTCCCTGGAACAGAGGACGTATTCCTCGACCTAACCAGCGTTCTCCTCTGAACAGACTCCCCATCTTCTCTTTCCAGATGGTTCTAAAGCACAGCCATCCAGCTAAGCAAATATTTTTTAGCACTTGTAGCCACAGCCTGGCCAAGTATCGGAGACCATAAAAAGCCAAGTCTCTTCGAGAGGCTTATAAGGGGTGTGACCAAGGCATCAGCGGAGGCCGGGTCCGGGAGAGCTCTGGGAGTAAGGGCCCGGGTAGCTCCTTCCAGAGCCAAGTTCTTGGTTAGAAACACATCCCGGATCACCGCTGGGCTCCTCTGGGAAAACACATCCGCCCCACAGAGCTATTTCCAGGAATTCCTTACAACACGAGGTGCGGATACAGAGAAAACACATTGAAACACGATCATGGAGGGTGACAGAAGCGATCCTAACCTGATTTCCGCTGATGTGCAGAGCAGGGAGAGAGGTAATAAGAAACCTTTAGGACTGAAACATGAAACCAGGATGTTGAGAGGTGCCTGGCCATGTCTCTTGCGGGGAGACTCACAGATGTGGAGAGTCCAGAATTCCTGGGCCAGGCTCTCCTCCTGCGGGCCTCTGTCTGCTTTCCAATCTGCAGAATGGGGTCCTCACATGTGACGTTCCTGAGATTCCTTCCTGTCCTGACTCTCAGGAAACTGGCTCGTTGGTGGAGGGAGGGCCCTGCACTTGCTCCAAAACCCCAGCTCCAGTCCTGGGAGACCCGGAGGCTGCAGTACATCTCTGTGCAGGGAGTCAGGGGTCTTGATTAGCCCCCTTTCTCGGCACTCAGCCTCCACTCCCAGAGGCGGGAAGAAGTGCCCTTGGCTGCCTGGTGGCCTCAGCATGCTCTCTCCTCCCTCTGGAAGCCACTGTCACTTTCTTCCAGCTCCGTCCGCTCCCACCTATGCTTCACACGGGTTCTCAGCCTCCTGGCGGTGCTGGTGAAGCAGCAAATCATTGCTGGAGAGGAGGGGGTCCATGAGTTTATCTGCCTGTTGCATCAAGAGAAATAATGATCAAAAGCGTTCCCGCTGCAGGGGCTTGGAGAAGCCCCTTCTGTCTGTCCCTCAGTTGCTAGGTGAGGCTGGCGCTCGGTTGTAAGGACCCCCTTGGGATCCTGTTTGGAAGCGAAAGGAACTAGGGGGCTCTGCTTAGGATTGGATCAGTGCCTTTGGACTTTGGACGCTCTGGATTCCTCAGCCCATGCTTTGGAGAAGCAGGAAAACGGGGACTTTGAAATCCCTCAATGACATGCCTTATTAACCTTTGCATTTAGTGAGCATTTAAATTTTTTTTAATGTTTTATTTATTTTAGAGAGAGAGAGAGACAGTGTGAGCAGGGGAGGGGCAGAGAGAGAGGGAGACACAGAATCTGAAACAGGCTGCAGGCTCTGAGCCATCAGCACAGAGCCCGAGGCGGGGCTCGAACCCACGAACTGTGAGATCATGACCTGAGCCGAAGTTGGACGCTCAACCGACTGAGCCCCCCAGGCGCCCCTAGTGAGCATTTAATTTTTCATCCAGCCCTGAGAGACGAAGGTTCCAGCAGTAAAGGTTTGGAAACTGAGTCTTAAAGGAGGGAGGCAGCTTGTCAGGGTCTCCCAAATGGTGTGTGACTGCCTGTCCCCATCAGTGCAGCCCTGGGTGGGAGCAAAAGGCCTGAGGAGTGAGGGGTGCCCTGGGATGACCCGGCCTGGGGCTCCCTTGCCCCCTGCTAAGCTCCCTGGTGGTCTAGAAATGAGCCCCCCGCCTCAGGCACCCCTGGCACTAAACCCAGGGTATGGCACAAATATTGCTTACATGAACCTAACTGTGCTAAGTGGTGCATCCCAGGCCGCTGGGACGATGGGAAGCCAGGCTGAGCCCTCATCACAGAAGCAGCATCTTAGCGGCTTTCTTAGATCTGTGGACATAAATGTTAGCTGTGATCTGACACTGGTGAGAGTTCTCGAAGCAGCAGGAACCGGGGTCCAAAGACGTGCCTGCTGGGGGGCTGCAGGGAGACCATGGCGACCTGCCTTGTCCAGCGAGGGGCTTCTCGCTGGGATATAATTTAATCAAAAGCAGCTAAGGTTAGAAATGAGTCTCCTCCACTGCCCAAACCATATCTCGAGTTCCCTGGAGGCATGCGTGGGCAGGGGCAGATACAGTGGGCAGTGCAGAGATTGAACGTGTCCATCACTGCAGAAAGTTCTGGCTGTCAGTGCTGGTTTAGATCCTCGGCCTGGGCGGGGGAGGGTGGCCCCTTTGTCCAGGGAGAATTGGGGGGTGCAGCCCCGGGAGCCCCTGAAAAGCCCATCTGCTGCGCACACTGGTGCTTCCTATCCAGGGTAGGGGGCACAGCCTCGTGCTCTGCCGCTGGCCCGGGGCAATTTGTGGGGGGGGGGGCCTCGGGGTTGCCGTGCAGGCTTCTCCATTAGGCACCAGGTGGGGTGACCCTGGTGGGGTGGTACCTCCC
This sequence comes from Lynx canadensis, assembly GCF_007474595.2. Lineage (NCBI taxonomy): Eukaryota > Metazoa > Chordata > Mammalia > Carnivora > Felidae > Lynx > Lynx canadensis. Next base: position 53,703,154 of record NC_044316.2, read on the forward strand.
CCTGACCGTCCCAACCCGTCCACCCAGATGGCTTTCCTACCTCCTCCTCTTCATCCTGGACCTGCTCATCTGCCTCGTCGCCTGCCTGGGACTGGCCAGGCGCTCCAGGGGACTCTTGGCCTCGTGAGTATCCCCGTCTGTGGGCCAGAGAGCCGGGCAAGCATCAGGGGTGACGGTGCCACCGTCTGAGAGAGATGGGGGCCTGGCCGGCCTCGGAGGGTGTGGTGGGGAGCAAGAACCTGAAGCCACCTTCCGACCCCTCCTCAGCCCCCAGTCGAGGGAGACAGCAGCCACTGACTTACCATCTGGACACGGAGTGAGGACTGGGCTTTCCTCCCTGGGCCCCCTCCGTCCCTGGGTCTGTCTGCTGAACAGCTGAAGGAACGCGGCCCAAGCCTTAGAGCCTCTGCCGTCTCTAACCAACACCTCCTCGTAGCTTGTGTCCTCACGGCTCGTACTCTGCTGCTGGCCAGGGGCAATTTGTCGGGGGTGGGGGGGCTTAGGGGTCCCCTGTTCGGCCCAGGGGTCCGGCCTCCATGCCTCTCTCCCAGCAGTCAGCGGGCTGGTATTAGAGGCCACTGCAAGAGTTTCAGGGCCGACAGGATGGTGGCGAGGAGGAAGGGCACTGGAGGTTGGTGGGGTGACAGCCCTCAGTGTTCCCGCCCGCCAGCCTGTGCCTGTGCCTCTCCCAGGATGCTGTGCTGCGGGGTGCTGGCTCTGCTCCTCAGCTGGACGTCCTTGGCAGCCGACACGGCTGCAGCAGTGGTGAGTTCGGGGTTGGGGGGAGGTGGGTGGTCCGACCAGGACTGTCTGTCTGGTGGCATGTTGATGTGTCGTGCCCAGAGCCCCCAGGGCGGGGCCAGCTTCTGCTCTCTGTCCCTGACCCAGAATCCCTGAACTGAGTGAGCTTGGATCGTCCTCACCGGCCCCCTTGCCCTTCCCGGGGGGACGGAGGCCCAGAGAAAGGAAGAGGCTCACCCAAGGTCATGAGGCCTTTAGGGGCAGAACCAAGATAAGATGCCTGATCCCTTTCCCGCCCCACTGGCCCATTCCAGCATCCCAGCCGCTGCTAGTAAGGCCAAGCTGGGATGGCCAGGCGACCTCTCTGGGTGTGAAGAACTAACCGGGTCTGGTGGGGATGGGCGGGATCTCAACCTCAGGCTGGAGAAGCCTCCGGCCTCAGAAGCACACTGCTTGGCCAGCTTCCCTGGGCATCGGGAATGTGGAATGTGGCATTTAGCTTGCCTTCCGGCCCGTTGCCTTGAACTCGCACACACAGCCTAAAACACAATGGTGTATGTTTCTGGATGCGGTGCCTGAAAACGTCTAAAAAGAAACACACAAGGTAGGGGAAGCTTCCTGTGTAGGTATGCTTGGTCTTTAAACACACCTAACGCTCAATTTAAGCTGTGCGCATGAATCATTCGTTCACCAACTTTCTGGCTCTGTGGCATCTCGTGCCAGGTGCCCAGGGATGCAGAGACCAGGAGGACATGATGTTTGCTCTTGACATGGTCTCAGCCTGCAGAAGAAAGACTTGTAGGCAGATCACTGTGACCTCGTGTGAACGGATGCCATGGAGGTGCATTGCTGTCTGTGTGTGTGTGTGTATGTGTGTGTGTATAAGTGTGAGAGTTGGGGGGGGGGGCAGGCAGGATTGACGGGGGGATTTCAGGGAATCCCTGCCTGATTCAGGGGCCACAAACTAAGGCCCTGACCTGCGTCTGTACTGCCCTAGCTACCTGGGGATAAAAGAATGGTCACGGGCGCTCTCCCCAGACTCACGCCTTGCCCAGGGACTTGGGGGCCGGCTAGTCGTTCTGGCTTTGGGCATTTCGCCGCCGTGATGCCCACAGTATGAATGGCCCCTGGTGCTGCTTAGCTCATAGCAACTTCTGGCAGAGCTTGTCCGGAAGGGAGAGGAGGTGCGTGTCTCCTGTTTTGTTCCCTGCCCCCACCATGCAGTGTCCACTTTGGGCATGAGAGAGAAAAAGCAGATGGGAGCCTAGGTCCCGAGGGCCGGGTCCCCTCCAGATGCAGGGAAGGGCAGGATAGGAGGGCCCAGGTCCTGCTTCAGAGCATTCTGATGTCCTCAGGAGCTGAGCGGGTACATAGTCCAGGGGAGTGGCTGTTGGCCCGAGCCACATGCACAGCTGCCTGGCCGACAGCCTCTCCTCCAGGGACAACTGTAAGCACGGGGAGACTGCAGAAGGCAGGCTTTCCGGGGGCCCATGCTGCCCCTTGGGCAGCCTCTGCCTTCTGGAAGCAGCGGAAGCTTCCATCTTGCCGCCATGAGCTGCCCTTTGGGGGACAGCTCCCTCCCAGCGGGGGCTTCTCCCTGGCACTGGGCTTCAGTGTTCGGGGAGACCAGAGGCGGTTTAATCCCCCAGCTGGGCGCCCTGGGCTGCCAGTTCTGGTGAGAAAGGCCATTTCCCCAATTGTTGAGTCAGGCCTGTGTGAGGGAGTGCTGTGAGGGAGCTGAATGCGCCTTTGAGCGGGCTGTGGGCCCTGCTGCATGGTAATGGGAAGCAGGGTGATGCGAGGGAGGCAGGCTGTTGTGGGAGCCTTTGTGTGGTCCCGCTGCCCTGCCCCGGGAGGCCGCCTTTCTCTGAGCCATTGGGGCCGAGGACAGACCCTGCCGAGCGCCTCCCTCCCCGTCCCTTCCCTGTCCCCGAGAGAGGACCTCCCTCAGGAAGGAGCTCTGCCCACGCCCACCCCCACCCCCCCGAGAACCTGCTCAGAGTAGAATTTGGGGGAACTGAGCTCTGGGCTTTGGGTGACGCCAGCGGGCCGCTGAGCAGAACACTCCCTGCCAATCCCGCCACCCCGGGGGAGGCCGGCCCCCCCTCACCCCTTCCCAACAGGACCCCTGGGAAAGTTACTGAAGCTCCCCAGACCTCAGCTTCCTCGAGTGTGGAATGGGGAGAAGGGATAGCACTCGCTCCAGAGGAGGAGAAGGGCTGGTTAACCCCCGGCGGGGGGGGGGGGGCGTACAGGAAATGTTCAGTAAGCAGTAGCCACCGTTGCTTTGCTGTGCATTTGTGTCATCAGGCGAGGGGCACCGGGGGACTCCTTCAGACCGTCACCTGTGCTCTCCAGAGCTGCCTCAACGGGGCTGGACACTGGGCTTCTCCGGTGCTCAGTCCCCACCCATGCCCAGTGCCCCCTGCCTCCCCCCACCCCATCCCCACTGTGTGAATAACGCACGTGTGGGCCTTTGTCTCCTTGGACAGGAAAGTTGAATCCTCACTCGGGTCTGAAGAGCAGGCAGGCCTGAGTGGGCTGGGAGGGGGCCTCCTGTCCCCCTTTGGATCCCATATTTTTGCACGGGGCAGAGGTGACCCAGGCCAAGATGGCAGCCTCACTCTCTCTTTCCCAAGGCCTCCCATCCCCCACTCAGGTCTGGCTCCTCCCTCTTTGCCACTCCAGTGACCGGGTAGGGGTGCCCCCTGGCCTGCTGGTGCTGTGGCTCTGATTGGTAGTAATAAATCAGTCTGATTGATACGTATTAGTGATTTGCATATAGAGTTAATTCTCCCAGGGTCCTGAGCACGTGGCTGTGTGTGGGCACATGAGCACGTGGGCATGTACAGATGTGTCCTTGTGGAAGCTCCGTATCTAAAGGGGCATCTAGAAGCGCCTGGGGGGCTTAGTCCGTTGAACGTCGGACTTCGGCTCACATCATGATCTTACGGTTCGTGGGTTCGAGCCCGGCGTCGGGCTCTCTGCTGACAGCTGAGAGTCTGGAGGCTGCTTCAGATCCTGTGTCTCCGTCTCTCTCTCTTTCCCCTGCTTGCGCTCTGTCTCTCTCAAAAATGAATAAACATTAAGAAAAAAAAAACGTAAAGGGGCACCTTATTTCCCAACCCCTACCCAAAGCCTGTAAATACCACGATGCAGTTGGCCACTATACTCATGCCTAGTGTTAGCAGCACAGGGCATCTGATAGGTGCTTTGTACGTAGTTATCGACTCTGTGAATGAATGAACGAAGAAGCCCCAGCTTGCGGCTGCTCCTGAAGGAGGGCAGGGCACCAGCAGTGCGGGGGCCGTGGGGATGGGTCCCTGCTCGGGGAGCACTTCCTGGAGCCGGGGAGCCCCTAGAACAGGTTGGAGGACCAGAGCTTACTCTGACTGCTCTATAAGAGGGGAGGCCTCCTTTACCCAATGCTCCACCGTACCCCCAGGCTGGACCTGGGAAAGGCCTGGCTCAGAGGATGCCATCCTGGCCGCTCCCTCTCCCAGGGCCCCCGGCCGGCCCCCAACAGTCCGTGGGCCCTTAGCGGTCACCTCTCCGGGCCATGCTGGGGGGCCCAGGCCCTCGGGTTCGTCAGTGGCAGAGCCTGGAGCCCCGTAGTCTAACTCTCCGTCCCCCCCCTTCACATCTTATCCTGAGCAGAACCCGCACCCAAAGGCTCAGAGGTGGATCCGATGCCAACAGAATCCTTTAGGAAGAGAGTCCGGGGGACGCTTCGTAGATTGACACCCCGAAAGCATGTGGGGCTTAGTAACAGCAAGGCAAAACTACAACAGAGGTCAGCAATGGCCGTGGTGCAGGAACTCCCCATCACACGTCTTGCAGGTTCACGGACCCCTCGGGTCCATCCCAGGCACTGAGAAATAAAGAGCAGTAACAATGCCAAGTGCTGGCTGTCCGCCAGTCACTTTTCTGGGTGTTGGATTGATGGATCGATTTTAATTTTTTGAGAGAGAGGGTGCAAGTGGATGAGGGGCAGAGAGAGCAAGAGGGAGGGAGAGAGAAGTGGGGCTCACCCGAAGCGGGGCTCGAACTCACGAACTGTGACGTCGTGGCCCCGGGCCAAAGTCAGATGCTTAATGGAAGGCAGCTATGCTCACCACTATGCTACCAACGCTGCACGGCCTGGGCCAAGTCAGACGCTTAACGACCAAGCCAGGGTCATTAAACACCCGGGGTGTTTTACATAGATTAATTCTTAAGGTGCATAGCATTTTTCTCTCCGTGTTATTGACGAGGCAGCTGAGACACAGAAAGAGTAAGTCACTTGTCCAGACTTACCGAGCTAGGAAGGGACAGAGCCAGGCTTCAGGCCCAGGGAAGTTGGCTCCTGCCTGTTGCTTTCCACCCAGGACTGAGCGGAGGGGTCCGAGCGGCTGGGGCCGAGGGTGCCTGACTCCAGCCGGGACCCCGGTGTCGTAACTTTCCTCCACCCTCCCGTCTCTCTCTGGCTCAGGGCACCAGTGACTTCTGCTCAGCTCCCGACACCTTCATCCTGAACATCACAGAGGACCACATCCGCACAGGTAACCCCCTCTCGGGCCCTGTGTTGTCAAGAGTGGCTCTAAATACTCAGACCAGGCCTACGGCGAACCGTACCTTTCGGCCCTGTAGTTCCCTACCCTTCCCCACCCCCCAACCTCAGGTCCAGCTGGACCTCTGGGCCATTTCATAGAAGCGCCCTCCTTTGGGGGTTTGGGGGTTGGCTTGGCCACTGAGGATGGATGACGGTCCGGTCACCTGTGAGCTCCTGCCTGACGCCGACGCCTTTGCCTTGCAGAGGTGACCCGTTACTACCTATATTGCAGTCAGAGCGTAAGCAGCCCCTTCCAACAGGTATGCCCACCCAGCCCCGTCCTCGCCCTGCCTACCGCCCCCCCTTGACCCCAAGCCCCAACACCGACCAGTAAGATGTAGGTGGCTGTGTGCTTTTGGCTTCATTGCGAGGCCGATGCCGCTTATCCGAGGACCACGCCTTGAGTAGCAGGAAGCCAGGGGACCGTGCTGCTCCCGCGAAACCTGAGGGATGAGGGGAAGGGCCGGGATCAGGGACGCTAGGGGGCAGGACTGCTGGGGAACAGCGCCTGGGAAGGGAAGTCTCACGGCAGGGCTGCGGTCTCTCCTGGCCAGGCACTGACCATCTTCCAGCGCTCGCTCACCACCATGCAGATACAGGTGGCTGGTCTGCTACAGTTTGCCGTGCCCCTCTTCCCCACGGCGGAGGTAAGGCGGCTGCCTCCCCCGGGATCCGTGCCGGAACAGGGGGAGCCCCAGCTGGACCCCGACAACCCTTCTCCCCTCCTCCCCGCTCTACCTCACCCCTCCTGGACCCCATGGCTTTGCAGAGCCAGGCTGTGGAGAGCGCTCCCCTCTCCAGGGGTCTAGTCCCCCTCCTCCCTCTGGTTCTAAAGGCCTCTTTGCACACGCCGCTCTCTGAGGTTTTATCCACAAGCCCTCCCCCACTGCTCATTCTCCGTCTCTCTGCCTGTCTGTGTGTTTGCCTCTTCCTGCTTCAGAAAGACCTGCTCGGAATCCAGCTCCTGTTGAACTCGTCGGAGTCCGGCCTTCACCAGCTGACAGCCATGCTGGATTGCCGAGGGCTGCACAAGGTGCTTGGGGGGGGGGGGGGGGCGGGCCCTGGGTGGCAAGCAAGATGGGGCACCCCCGCCGGCCACGTTCTCCCAGAGAGCAGCCCGTAGAGACTCTCCATCGGCCAGACTCCCTGGCCATCTGGTCAACCGTCCATCTCCCCGGCTGCAAGTGAACATTCTTTGCTCATTTCCAGGGTTGCCTCTCCAAGAACTTGGCATATCACACAGCTCCGAATGCAGGGAACACTCTGGGGGGGGGGGGGGGGCGGTGAGCTCCCCTCCCCCCAAGCACTAAGCCAGGGTGTGTGGACACTTCTCACATTCCATATGGATTTAGCACGGAGAGTCGTATAACGATCACAGCTCCATGTAGTGAGCCCTTGATTCTGCGCACCCTTGTTCCGTACAGTCTGTACCCATAAGCCATTCGGTTGTCACGGTTAACATTGTCAAATACGGGGGCGCCTGGGTGGCTCAGTCGGTTAAGCGGCCGACTTCGGCTCAGGTCACGATCTCGCGGTCCGTGAGTTTGAGCCCCGCGTCGGGCTCTGTGCTGACAGCTCAGAGCCTGGAGCCTGTTTCGGATTCTGTGTCTCCCTCTCTCTGACCCTCCCCCGTTCATGCTCTGTCTCTCTCTGTCTCAAAAAAAAAAAAAAAAAAAAAAAAATTGTCAAATACGTGTTATTTTGTGGGCAGTCTTATAGAAAAGGAAACTGTGCATATGCGGACAGATAGATATTTATATATGGATATCTTTTTTTAAAATGTTTATGTACTTTTGAGAGAGCCAGAGGGACAGAGTGCGAGCAGGGAGGGGCAGAGAGAGAGGGAGACACAGAATCCGAAGCGGGCTCCAGGCTCCGAGCCGTCAGCACAGAGCGCGACGTGGGACCGGAACCCACGAACTGTGAGATCATGACCTGAGCCAAAGTCGGACACTTAACCGACTGAGCCCCCCCAGGCACCCCTATATGCGTGTGTATTTGTAAAGTGGCTCACTGAAGGTTCCAGGCTGTTAGGTCAAGGGCTTGGGTTTGGACGTTGGCACGTACCCTCTCTCCCTCCCACCCACATCCAATCCCTCAGCAAATCCTAGCATCTAGACTCTCAAGTATGGGTTTGCACCCGTCCACTTCTCTCTCCCTCCCCGATTCTGCCACGACCCAAGCACCGCCCTGCTCCCCTGGGTGACAGCTGTGGCCTCCTAACTGGTCTCCAGCCTTTTCTCACCCCCTGACCTTCCATGACCTTTCACACACAGCAACCACAGTGGTCTTTGTAAAAAGCAAGTTGGGTCGCGTCCCTTCTCTCGCATCTCGTCACCTACTGATAAAAAGCAAGCTCCTCACTTGCCTGCAAGGCCTAGCGGGAACTGGCCCCCCCCCCCCCCCGCGCCGCCCCATCCCGTCTCCTTCTGGCCCTTTTTCCTCTTTCCCGAACATGTCACCCGTGCCCCCTTCCCCCATCTGCTCAAGGCACAGTCCACTCCTTCTGGCCATGCTGGTCTTAGCGTAAATGTCTCCTGTCTTCTGGCTCTCCCGCCCTGCAGCCGTGTCTGTCTTGCTCAGAGCCGACCCCGACCCTCGCGTGCCTAGCACCCAGTAGGCGGTCAGCAGACGCTTATGGAGTGAACCCCAAAAGCCCTTCTGTCGGGCTCCAGAGTGTGGACCCTTAGTGGCTGTACAAAAAGCGCCCGGGATAGAGACGATCCCCGGCCGAGGCTTGGGGAGAGGGGCCACCAGAAGTGGGCTCAGACCCCAGGCGTGCCCTGACCCGCCTTCCAGCAACGTGTCCCTCCTCCTCCAGGACTACCTGGACGCCCTTGCTGGCATCTGCTACGACGGCATCGAGGGCTTGCTCTACCTCGGCCTCTTCTCCCTCCTGGCCGCCCTGGCCTTTTCCACCATGATCTGCGCGGGGCCGCGGGCCTGGAAGCACTTTACCACCAGGTGGGCTGCCAGGGGGCTTCTTGGGGGAGCCCGCGGGAGGCTCTGCTCTGTGACTGAGCCCAGAGCCGATAACCTGGGCCGAACGAAGGCCGCAGGGGTTCCGGGCATTCAGCCCCAACAGGCTGGCTGGATTTCTGCAGAAGCTTCCCTGAGAGTCCAGACAGACCCCCAAAAGGAGGTTCCAAGGGCCCGGGGCAGGAGCGGAGCCGAGAGCATGGTGACAGTGTCATACCCCCACCTGGCGCCCCTTCCTCGTCCTCTCTTCCTCTGAAGGGCTTTGTGACGTGAGATCATGAGGGCTCTGGGTGCTGGAGGGGCGCTTCCAAAATACCCAGAAGGGTAGATTATAGCCCCGGTAGTGGGGCACCTACATTTTCACGAAGCAGATAGAGATGAGGTGTTTCAGTGCCTGTGGGCAGATCGGACAAAAGGAAGCAGGGCAGGGAGGGTCAGTGTGACGGGGTCAGCATGGCGGGCTGCCTGGAGGAGGTGGATGTGAAGCTGGGAACAGGTGGAGTGATCTGTGTGAGGCAGGCCTGAAGACCGTGTGTTTCGGGAACGTGAGGGAGACACGCGTGTGGCGAGAGAGGGTCCTGGGAGCGAAGCCTGGGAAGCCGGCCGGGACCCCGCTGCCTCCGAGTCCAGGCCCTCACGGCCGGCCGTGTCCTGTATGTCGTTCTAGGGACAGAGACTATGATGACATCGACGGTGACGACCCTTTCAACCCCCAGGCCCGACGCATCGCCGCTCACAACCCCCCTCGGGGGCAGCTTCGAAGCTTCTGCAGCTACAGCAGCGGCCTGGGCAGCCAGACCAGCCTGCAGCCCCCGGCACAGACCGTCTCCAACGCCCCGGTCTCGGAATACATGTACGGCAGGGCTCCCCCCGTACATGTCTCGACACGTCGCGGCTGGGGCAGCACCGCCACCCCGCCCCCCGCCCCAGCCCTAGGGGAGCTGGATCTGGAGCACATTTGGGTACCAGAGAACCGGGTTGGGAGGAAGGCATCCAAGGCCAGCCGTGGTCCCCCGGCTGCAGCCAGAGGGTGCCTGGTGGGAAGGCCCCCGAGGGCCATCTAGGCACCCCAGTACACGTGCACCCCTGTAGATGCCAAGCCTTGCCCTCAGGGCAGATCGCAGGGCTCAGAAGCTGCCTTTCTCCGGGCCACGCTGCTCCTGGCCCCTGGTGCCCCACCCACGGCTTCTCCCCTGGGCCTCTCTGAGGGCTCTTTCCCTTATATTCCTGCCCACAGTTCCCCCAGGTCCATTTCCACCCCGTGCTTGCACATGCACACCCGCGGGCCCCTCCTGGAGAAATCCGAGCGCCCCCGCCCCCACCCCCGCACCTCCCCGTCCTGAGCTGTCCTCTCGGCCCGCAGGAACCAGGCCATGCTCTTCGGCGGTAACCCACGCTACGAGAACGTTCCGCTCATCGGAAGAGGCTCCCCTCCTCCCACGGTAACCTGGGCTCCCGGGCCAAGTCAGAGCTAGGCCCTTGTTGGGGAAGTGATGACAGATAAGACCTCCCCTCAACCTGGTGAATCCCCTCCCCGAAGGTAGAAAAAGTGAAACAATTTTGTTACTAAGTAAGCATTAAACCCGGACTGCCATGCACATCGATGGCAATCTGCTAAAGACTGCAAAGACGGAAAGCTCATCCCCATGTAGCCAGACAGCCTCACCCCCGTGCACGCTTGTCCCCAGGCAAGAGGACCGCACAGCGCCTCTGTCACACTAGTCCATCCCGAATGGATGCCAGTTAGGGTGGCCCTCAGCGTCGCTCATTGCCACGGAGATGGGGGCAGTCCTTGATGGTTACCTTCCAAAGAGGTGGCTCCCAGGCCCTTAAGAATGGATTGCAAAGCTGGCAAGAGCCTGGTTTTTGTGAGTCCAAGCCCCGCGTCGGGCTCTTAAGAAAACATTCCTGGATTGCAAAGCTGGCAAGAGCCTGGTTTAGCCCTTAAAAAGGTTTATATGCATCTCAAAGGGACAGAGAAATAATTTGCAGCGATAAGTTTGCTGAACGAAATAATGTAAGAGAGAGCGTCCCTTTCTGCTCCAAGGAAATTGTTCTGCTCTCCGATGGTGTTTAGCCTTTCACCGTGGGCTGCGGGGTGGAGCCCCTCGGTGCAATGTCTGGGACACCAGCCTTCCTTAACCCCGCTCAGCTGGTACCTGAGTGGGGCCTGGGCCTCTGGCCCACGCCCGCTTCCAGCCAAGGGACCGAGACTCAGCATCGGGAAAGGAGCCTGTGGCGCGAGGGGGTGCATATTGGAAAGAAAAGGCTCTGTCCTCTCCCAGAGAAGTGTGGGGGCCGCAGGAATCCTGGCTGAGACAGATAGATCGCTTCGAGTAGAGCCAGTAGACCGTGGAATCCAAGGACACAGACTCCTGTGCCAGATGCCCGGGTTCACACCAGCTCACTGCTTCTGACCTCTGTGGCCTTAGACAGGCACTTCGCCTCTATGTGCCTCAGTTTCCCCACCCGTAGAATGGGCATGATAATAGCACACACCCCACGGTGGTGGCGGGCGTTGGAGGACTCAGTCACTGTAAACGCGTGTCTGTGTGGTGCGTAGATGCTCTAAGAGGGCGCCGCTCGCTCCACCCCTACTCTCCACCGTCCCGCCTCCTCCCTCCCGCCGCCACCTTCTCCACAAGCTGCGGCATCTGTAAGAGATGGGGGGCCGGGGTGGCGAGTGGAAAGCAAGGCCGGAAGTCTGTGATGGGTGGGGTTGCAGCACAGTTCTTGAGCCCGGTGTCCGTTAAAGTGCCCCTTGCCTCCACTTGGCTGGAGAGGGCATTTACTTATTTTTTTAATGTTTATTTTTTGAGAGAGAGAGAGAAAGCGTGTGCAAGGCGGAGGAGGGGCAGAGAGAGTGGGGGACAGACGATCCCCCAAGCAGGCTCCACGCTGACAGCAGGGAGCCCGACCCGGGGCTCGAACTCACAAACCGTGAGATCATGACCCGAGCCGATGTCGGATGCTCAACTGACGGAGCCACCCAGGCGCCCCTGGACAAGGCATTTTAATTCAGGGGGTTTGGTAGGGGCCATCCAGCCTGTAAACTATAGCGGCTGCTGCTGGGGACCCAAGGACATGGGGCCAATGACACGCGCCCGGGCCCTGGTGCTCACACACGCGCATATCCAGCGAGTCAGCCCCAAACACAGGTGGTGCTTGCGGTGGAAACCACAGTGCTGTTCTGGGGGGGGGGGGGAGGCGCGGCGGGGGAGAGGTGGGGACCCAGCCGGGTCTTCAGGAAGTGCATAACCTGCAGCGGGAAGGGCTCAAAAACGCGGCTCTTGTAACAAGTGCTTTGGGACCTGGAGGTGGGACCTGTCCCTGCTGCTGTGTGGGATCCGAGGGAGTCCTGTGCAGCAGGTGGCACTTGAACCATAGCTTTGAGCGGCTCACCCTGGGGCAGTTCTGCCCCCAGGGGACATCTGGCCTGTCAGGAGGCATTTGGGGTTGTCACAACTTGGGGGTGGTGGGGGAGGGGAGCAGGTGCTACCGCCACCTAGTGGGCAAAGGCCAGGGATGCTGCTCAGCCCAGCAGAGAATGATCCGGCCCCAAATGTCCACTTTTGGGACATTGAGAAACCCCGCCCCGCCCACGGCCCCGCCTTGCTATTTTTGCCCAGAGCACCTCACCTGCCGTCCTTTTAGGCACAGCCCTAGACGCAGGCCTAGCTCTCGCTTCTGGGGTCCTCAGGGAGGGACCGCGGGCTAGTGGAAGCCAGCATTCAGAGTAGGCACCATTTAAATCTCAACCTGGCTTTCTCTACCCAGAAGCCTCCTGGGTTCCTTTTCCTCCTACCAGCTGCTATAGACCCAGGAATACAGATTGATATTAATTGTAATCTCAGCGAAACATAATTAGGGGCGATCTGCTGCTGGGAATGAGGAATTAGTCTGTGCGCTGTGATGCCAAATAAAAATGATTTGGGGATTACCTTCTGTTTTGAAAGATCCGGGCCACTCTCCCTGCCATTAGCAGAGATAATCAAGGGCTGACTTTATTTGCAAGGCTCAAGGACAGAATTCACCTTCCTCCCTAGAATTAAGACCTGCTTAGGGCCTCTTAGAGCTTTGGCCGAGTTGGCTACCCAGCCCACCCAGCTCGACCCCCACCTCCTGCCGTGCAAGTGGCAAGGGGCACGAGGAGGCATCTACAGGTGCTGCCGACCTAGGAACCCCCAGCGTGTGTGGACGTGCACCCCCATAGACCTTGCAGCTGCCACTCCCTGCCCTCCCCCTGTGCCTGCTCTAAATATTCATCAGCACTCGGCTAATGGCGAGTTTGACGTATAGATGCACCCCTCCCTCTGCCAGCTCCAGCTCTGGGACAGATGGGGATGTCACCACCCGGGGTGATAGCAAGCAAGACAGGCCGAAGGTACAGCCTGTTCCGTTGGCTGGAAATGTGCCTTTCCCCAGGCTCCACCTTCCAGGAATCCCTGCTTCCCTCTCAGGCACCGTGTCCTCGATTTGACGGACACAAGTGACCCAGGCAATTGTGAAAAATACCGATCCCAGGACTTCAGTCCAGACTCACTGACGCAGACTGTCCAGGGAAGGCACCTGGGAAGTTCCAAGTGCATCGAGCAGCCAGGTGATCCTTATCATCAAGGAAGTTCGGGAACCAGTGCTTCGAGGGGGAGATGCTCAGACTCGAGTGTGCATCAGAATCTCCCGGGGGACATGTTGCAACACAGGGTCCTGGGCCCAGCCTGTTTTTTGTTTTGTTTTTGTTTTTAATGTTTATTTTTGAGAGAGAGAGAGCAGGGGAGCGGGGAAGAGAGAGGGGGACAGGATGCAAAGCAGGCTCTGCGCTTTGAGAACCCGACACAGGGTTCGAACTCAGGAACCGTGAGATCATGACCCAAGCTAAAGTCAGACACCTAACCTCCTGAGCCACCCAGGCGCCCTGATCCTGGGCCCAGCCCGTTTCTGATTCGGGAAATCTGCGTTTCTAATGGGTTCACGGGGAAAGCTGGGGCTGCAGGTTGGAGAAGCCCCCACAGTCTGAAGCAGGCTTCCTCCCCCACTCTACTGACGGGCTGGGTCCTTCTGTGGGGGGCAGCTGTCCTGGGCGCTGTAGGATGTTTACCTCCATCCCTGGCCTCTGCCCACTCTCCCTACCCCCCAGGTGTGATGACCAGAAATGTCTTAGACGTTGCGAAATGGTTAAGAACCGCTGGGTTAAAGAGCCCCAGCACCCATCCCCGCCGCCCCCCCAGCTGGAGGCCTGTGCTCCCCGAGCAGTCGCTAACGAACGTCCGTTGAGCGCACTTTGTGTTAGGTCACTGCTTCTCCGACTTGGCTGCATTTGGAAGAGCTTTTTGAAAACATGCTGATGGCGGGGCCCCTGGGTGACTCAGTGGGTTAAGAATCCGACTTCGGCTCAGGCTCAGGTCGTGATCTCACAGTTTGTAGGTTTGAGCCCCGCGTCGGGCTCCGTGCTGATAGCTCAGAGCCTGGAGCCTGCCTCCGATTCTGTGTCTCCCTCTCTCTCTCTGCTCCTCCCCCACGTGTGGTCTCTCTCTCTCTCTCTCTCTCTCAACACTAAATAAACTAAAAAAAAGTGCTGGTGGCACTTGAAGGTGGTTAATTTTGTTATGTGGGTTTTACCTCAAAACAAAACAAAACAAAACTGGTGGGCGTGGCCCGAGCATCAGGAACTGTTAGGCTCCCAGGTGTTTGTAACGTTGGGCCAAGTGTGTGAGATGCGCTGTGTGAGGTGTCTTGCCTGTTTTATAGCATCTCGTTCTTGCACGGTTACTGCCTGGTGCTCTTAGGTCCCTGATTGCAGATGTGGAAACTGAGGCTCGCAGAGGTTGGAAAGCCTCAGCCAAGGTCACGGGATGAGTAAAATGCATAACTGGGATTTGAACCTGGGTCTCTGAATCTCTGGGCCTGTGCCCTCAGCTACTCAGGAGGCAGGTTCCCCAGTGCCTTGGTGCACCCCGATGCTGTCCCCAGTGGCGGTGGTGTGGCCTGGAGTGGATGTGGCAGCCATAGCAGAGGGAGGGTGACTGGTCTGTGTGTACATCTCACATCTGATGCTGGAAGCCAGACGTCCTGATGGCCCCGGGACTGGAAGCATGGCCAGCAGTGAAGCCTGCCCAAGCCACTCTGGTGTCGGCCAGTCCCCACGATGCCTGTGATAAAGACTGGCCCGGCCCCCGCTCCCTGAGAAGCCCCGGCCCCTTTGCTAGTACGGTCTGATTTCACTGTAACAGGTGACCCTGTTCTGACTCGTCCCCTCCCCCTCTCTCCCACAGTATTCTCCCAGCATGAGGGCCACCTACCTGTCCGTGGCGGATGAGCACCTGAGGCACTACGGGAATGAGTTTCCAGCCTAACACGCGTTCCGCAGAGGTTCCTGCCTCCTTGATCTGTTTTGGTTTTTAATTAATGCCAACGCACGCATTTCTTCAATAGAAACCAAAGGCGTCTGGAGACTGGACGCAGGACCACGGGATTGGCAGGCTCCTGGGGCCACAGAGAAGCAGGGAGAGTCGGCCCGGGCTTGGCTGAGATTCCTGACCAAAGGCCCAGGCGGACAGAAGACCCGTGACTCGGGCCAGCCTCTCCCTCCTCTGCCCTCCTGTCCACACCGGAAACGCCCGCAGGTGCTTAGCCACGCCGAAGCGGGGAGCCTCGTTCTGCTCACCCCCACATCCCACCCTCGCCAGTTGGGGAGCGGCAGTAAGGAGGGTCGGGCGTCACCACCTGAGAGCTGTATGGTTCTCATTGCCAGGACCGTGCCTCTTGCTAACACGGCCGGAAGTCCGGGTGACCACCCGCCCTGAGTCCCTCTCTCCTCTCGGCTGCCCGGCTGATGGGCGGCATTTTCCCGGGGATAAAAACGGAAGAGCTGATCAGGAGATGCCTCTAAGGGAGGTGATGTCCCTGATGAGACGAGACACTGTCCAAATCAGTGCCCCGGAGCCACCAGACGGACTCTCCCTGGACCACAGAGGGAAGGTGTTGGAGAGGCTGTGTGGTGGGTGGTTCCCGGGCTGAGGGACCACAGCTTCGTCCCTCGTAGGCTCCTCGTAGGTGAGAGCCGGGGGCAGTGTGGGTAACAGCAGCCACTCTCTGCTCATCCTTTGCGCCCTTCCCCGCCTCTCCTCCATTCCAGAATCGATGCTGTGAGTTGGTTCGCCACAGGTAGGGACAGTCTCAGGTATTAATAGACACTTTGAAAGCGACTTTAACTTTTTTTTCCTCCCAGTGTTTTGAATACTTTGATTATCCAAAGAATTGAAGCTCACAGCACATCCAGTTTTTACAGTAGACTTGGGGCTCACTCCTTACCCCCGGCTGCAGATTTGTCTGGCATTGGCCAGGTCTTTAAGCATCTGCAGGGAGGGAGGGTTTTGAAACAAAGTACAAGATAAGTGAGACATGCTGTCCCGAGCTGCTGCTCGATGGGGATGTGGGTTCATCCCAGTCGGAGAGGAGGCCCTTTAAAACAGGAAGGAAGCAAAGAGGGACAGCTGACCAGAGTCCCCTGTTCTGGGGAATGCCCATGTGAATTCGCCCCTCCCTTTTGTCTTTGAGCAAGTTTGCGGTAAAAGGTTTCAGCAAAATGAGACGACTGTGTCTTGACCTGAGACGGGCCTCTTTAATCCCCCCAACCCCGGACCCATCCCGTTGTCCTGGGATGTACCTGCTCGCTGAGAAGGAGCTTGTTGGCCAGGAGGAAACAATGACCCACCATCCTGACTGCTGAGGATCCAGGGTTAGGGTCTCTGGTGCTTCTAATCTCCTGTCAACTCAGAGTTCGAGACACTGAACCCCCACAGCCTTGCCCACCCGAAGCCAGGGGCGTGGGGAGGCGTGGCTTGGAACCAGGGCTCCATTTCCGTTTGGGGAGAGCCACTTTGCCATCAAAACACTCACAGCAGAATGGCTGTCCACGCCCGGCCCCGGCCCCGGGACAGAACAGAGCCACGGGGCATCCAGGACTCCTGTCTTACCTGCGTTAACCTCGACATCCCGTGTACCGTAAATATATCTGTGTGGGGCCACATCGCACGCAGATAGGAACTCCGCGGTGTCAAGATGTTGCTTCTTAACATTTTGTGGTTGGCAACTGTAGAGTTGTTTTTAATGCATGTAAACTAAACTAGAATCCTTCGGGTGGTTCCTGAAGGAGCCAGGTGGGCACACTTCTGCTTGGTACATGTGCGCCCTCACCTGGGGAGAAATAAACCACTTGTACTAAAGCATGCACTCCGTCTAACTGCCTCCGCTGCGGGAGTGACAGGGGCACCGAGCGCTCCCTTCCAGCTGGGTTTTGGTGGGGAGGGCTTCTCGGCAGATTTCAGTGACTTCAGTGCAAGGGTTGAAAGACGGGATGATTTTTTTCTTGAACGTTATTTTTTAACTTGTTTTTAATGTTTGTTTATTTTTGAGAGACAGAGCATGAGTGGGGGAGGGGCAGAGAGAGAGGGAGACGCAGAATCCGAAGCAGGCTCCAGGATTCTGAGCTGTCAGCACAGGGCCCGACGCGGGGCTCGAACTCACGAACCGTGAGATCATGATCTGAGCCGAGGTCGGACACTTAACCGGCTGAGCCACCCAGGCGCCCCAAGACAGGACTATTGAAGGAATGTCACAGGACCTCTCGTGTGGCCTCCAGCTACTCTTCAGGACCAAGGACAGGCCTTGTTTCCCCCACCCCAGTCTTTCTCCCAAGTTCCCCCTGAAGGTCAGTGCTCTTAATGTTGCTAGTAATAAGTAGTGGCATTTATTGAGCACCTGCAGTGTACTGAGGACTGTCCCAGATAGTTCTGTGAATTGTTAATTAAACACGATCCCTCTGGGCTGGGGCACTGAGATGCTCTGTACCCTTCATAGGGCAGACTCCGGCTCTCTGCCCGTGGCCCTGTGCTGCTGTTGACCCTTGTGTTCGGCAGCTAGGCTCCCAGAAGTGACTGCTTTGCAAGGAGCTTCCTGAAGGGAGTAGATTATGCATCCTTTGGGAGCACTTGAGGTGTGATACAGAGGGCTGTGTACCACAGAACATGCCAGACTCAGAACTCTGCATCCCTCAAACCTGAGCATCAGGACTAGGGCATTTCTCAAATGAGAATGTTTCCCCCACCCCGTGTAGAGTTACCTTTCTCCCTCGTCTCAGGAAACCAAGAGCACTGGGGAAAAGGCTTGAAGCAGTGGAGAAACCAATCTGATTTCTTTTAAATGTTTCTTTAGTTTTGAGAGAGAGAGAAGCACACAAGAGCGAGCACGGGAGGGGCAGAGAAAGGGGGAGACAGAGGATCCCAAGTAGCCTCTGTGCTGCCCGCGCAGAGCCCAATGCGGGGCTCGATCCCACGGACCTTGAGATCCTGACCTGAGCTGAAATCAAAAGTCAGACGCTCAACCGACTGAGCCACCCAGGCGCCCCCGCCCCCCATCTGATTCTTTCTTTAAAGGTAACTGCAGTTCAATGCTCAGATGAGATTCACTTTGGGGGCTTTCGTTGTCTCTGGGAGCTGCAGAGAGACCCGCGCTGCAGGCAGGGGCCTGCATGAAGTGGGAAGGAGGCCACGTGGGGATGCACAGCTGAGGGTGGTGTGGGTCCCCACGTGTGTCACCCGCTAACCCCCGCATTCCTGCCTTGGCCTGCACCAATCTCTCACCAAGGGAAAGGGGTGGGGTGAGAGGGCCTCGGTGCCCAGCATGCCCGTGTTCTGCCTGCCTGGCCCACCAGCGCAGCCTTTAGCGTTTCTAAACACCTCTGAACAGCACTGACCCCAGACCCAGGAACCTGCTCCCAGAGAGGAAGTAATGAACATCCGGCCCTCTGTAAGGGGAGCCTCTGCCGGGAACAGGTGTGCGTTTGAGTCTGTCGTTCAGGGCCAACTCCCCCGTGTGGAGCGGCGACCGCGTGGTCCTTTCTCCAAAGCTGACTCCTCTCCAGGAGCCCTGAACTGTGCTGTGCCGTGCTGTCGCCCCCTCTAACGTTTCGGGGTCTCGTGTCTCAAAGAACTGGGGGCAATATCACTGCCTCTGGGCTCTACAGTGTTGGGGGAGCCGTCAGCATTCAAGAGGCCTCGGGTGCCCCCTGACGGATGTACCCAGGTCAGGAGAACTTACTTTCCTTTCTTCTCCCTTTCAAATTTCAATTTCCCTCCTTCAAAAATGCATGGATTGCTTATCACAGGAGCCAGCAAACTACCTCCCGTGAGCTTAGTCTGACCTGTTGCCATGTATGGCCTCTGTGAGCGCAGTTTTTGTATTTTTTAATGGTTTTTTTTTTTTAAATCAAATACTTGCAACTGATTTTGACAGTAGAGAATACTAATCCTGAGTCTCAGTGAAACAAGGTGTTGTCCCCCCTCCAGAGAATTTCGTTCTCGTCAACAGTCCTGTCCTACAAAAAAAAAGTATACTCAGCATAATATTTTGAATTTCGCTAATCAACAACGGGGATGTTTTTCTCTTGTCGTATAAGTATCTACGAAATGTCTTTGGTTTTTCTCCTTAACCTGCAGCCTAAAATATTTACTCTCTCTTAAAGTAGTTTGCAGGTTGCTCGCCCCTGGCCTAAGCACATCACCTTCTCTAAATCCTGGGACTACAGAAGTCTCTAAGGCAATCGTGGCCTTGACTTCATAGAGTTTACAAATAGACAAGGCTTCCTGACTCCTAGATGGTGCCTCTTCTCTGTTCTCACATGTAGAAAGGGCTAGGGAGTTCCGTGGGGTCTCTTTTATAAGGGCAGGAATCCCATTTACGACAGTTCCACCTTCCTCATGACTAATCACTTCCCAAAGGCCTCACCTCTGAATACCATCACACTGAGCATTAGGATGTCAACATATAAATTCAGGGAGGACATAACCATTCCAACCATAGCAGGGGTGTATGGGAACTCTTTGTACCACCTTTACAACTTTTCTGTAAATCAAAACTGACAGTGGACAATCTGAAAAGGAAATTTAAAAAATAATTATGTTTACAATAGTATCCCCCCCAAAAGCCCTTAAGAATTAGCCAAAGAAATGAAAGTCTTGTATAATGAAATCTATAAAACATTGCCGAAAAAAATTAAAGGAATAAATAAATGGAAAGACATGCCATGTTCACAGATTGGAAAACAATATTGTTGAGATGTCAATACTACCCAAAGTGATCTACAGACTCAACAAAACCCCTATTGAAAAATGACATTTTTTTTTTGCAGAAATAGAAAAACCCATCCTAAAAATCCATATGGAATCTCCTCAAGCCCCAAATAGGCAAAAGATCTTGAAAAAGAACACAGCTGAAGGACTCACACTTCTGATTTCAAAACTTACTGCAAAAC
The DNA here is from genome assembly GCF_007474595.2 of Lynx canadensis. Taxonomy (NCBI): domain Eukaryota; kingdom Metazoa; phylum Chordata; class Mammalia; order Carnivora; family Felidae; genus Lynx; species Lynx canadensis. The sequence continues at coordinate 53,722,776 of NC_044316.2, forward strand.
CACAATAATTAAGAGAGAGTAATGCTAGCATGATGTCAGACATAGAGACCAACAGAGTAAAACAGAGTCCAGAAATTAACTCTCACATGTGTGGTCAAATGATTTTCAATAAGGTCAAGGTCAAGGTAATTCAATGGGGGAGAGGACAATCTTTTCAACAAAAGGTGCTGGAAAAACTGGATATCTGGGTCACCTGGGTCGTTCAGTTGGTTGAGCAACCAACTCTTGATTTCGGCTCAGGTCATGATCTCACAGTTTACGAGATCAAGCCCCACATTGGGCTCTGTGCACTGAGGGCACCCAGCCTATTTGGGATTCTCTCTCTCTCTCTCTCTCTCTCTCTCTCTCTCTCCCTTCCTCTGTTCTCTCTCTCTCTTTCAAAATAAATAAATAAACTTAAAAAGAAAAAACTGGATATCTACATGGAAAAGAATTAGGTTGGTCTCTTAACCAAAAAGCAAATACAGCAAAAATTAGCTAAAAATGGATCAAAGACCTCAAAATAAGACCTAAAGTTATAAAACTCTTAGAAGAAAGCATAAGGTAAAAACCTCACAACGTCAGATTTGGTAGTGATTTCTGGAGCATGACCCTAAAGGCACGGACAATGAAAGAAAAAATAGACAAGTTGGATTCATGAAAAAAAAATTTTTAAATTTTTTTGTAATGTTCATTTATTTTTGAGAGAGAGAGTGCAAGCAGGGGAGGGGCAGAGAGAAGAGGGAGACACAGAACCTGAAGCAGGCTCCAGGCTCTGAGCTGTCAGCACAGACCCGGATGGGGGGTTGAAGTCACAAACCGTAAGATCATGACCTGAGCTGAAGTCAGACATTTAACCGACTGAGCCACCCAGGTGCCCCTAATTCATGAAAAAGTTTTAATTGGAGGCATCAGAAGACACTATCAACAGAGCAAAAAGGCAACCCATAAAATGGGGGAAAATATTTGCAGATCACGTACCTGATAAGGGATTAATATCCAAAATATATAAAGAGCTCCTACAATAACAAAATAAAACCTGATTCAAAACTGGACAAAGGACTTGTGTAGACATTTCTCCAAAGAAGACACACAAACAGCCAAGAAGCACATGAAAACATGCTCCCCATCACTAATCGCTGGGGAAATGCAAAGCAAAGCTATGGTAAAGTCCTGCCTCCCATCCATTAGGATGGCGACTATCAAGAAACAGGAAGGAACAACTGTTGGAAAGGACGTGGAGAAACCGGAACCCTTGTGCTCTATCAATGGGAATGCAAAATGGCACAGCTGTTGTAGAAAACAGTACGGTGGCTCTTGGAAAAATTAATAAATTCTATTAAGCAGATAAAGTTGCCATAGAATCCAGCAATTCTCCTTCCCAAAGATTTGAAAGCACCGTTTCTTTTTAAGATTTTATTTTATTTTTTAATATTTATTTATCTTTGAGAGACAGAGAGAGAGAGACAGAGCACGAGCAGGGGAGGGGCATTAAGATTTTATTTTTAAGTAATCTCTACACCTCACGTGGGGCTCAAACTCACAACCCCGAGACCAAGAATCACAAGCTCCACCGACTCAGCCAGGCAGGCACCCCAAAGCACACTTTTGAAGAGAGGTTTGTGCATCCACGTTCACAACACCATTATTCAGAGTAGTAAAAAGCGGAAGCAATCCTAGCGTCCATCTGTGGATATAAACAAAATGCAATGCATACATGCAATGGAATATCATTCAGTCTTTAAAAAGGAAGAAAATTCTTAAAAAAAATTTTTTTTAATGTTTATTTATTTTTGAGACAGAGAGAGACAGAGCATGAGTGGGGGAGGGTCAGAGAGAGGGAGACACAGAATCTGAAACAGGCTCCAGGCTCTGAGCTGTCAGCACAGAGCCCGACGTGGGGCTCGAACTCACTGACCGTGAGATCATGACCTGAGCAGAAGTCGGTCGCTTAACCGACTGAGCCACCCAGGTGCCCCTAAAAAAATTTTTTTTAATGTTTATTTATTTTTGAGAGAGAGACAGAGTGTGAGCGAGGGAGGAGCAGAGAGAGAGAGGGAGACACAGAATCTGAAGCAGGCTCCAGGCTCCGAGCTGTCAGCACAGAGCCCGACGCGGGGCTCGAACTCCCGAACCTGAGATCATGACCTGAGTTGAAGTCGGACGCTTACAGACTGAGCCGCCCAGGCACCCTGAAAATTCTTTTTTTTTTTTTTTAAGTTTATGTATTTATTTTGAGAGAGAGCACGAGTGAGGGAGAGGCAGAGAGAGAGAAAGAGAGAATTCCAAGCAGGCTCTGCGCTGTCAGCCCAATGCAGGGTTCGATCTCAAACTGTAAGATCATGACCTGAGCTGAAGTCAGATGCCTGACTGAGCCACTCAGGCACCCCAAAAGGAAGAGAATTCTGACACCGGCTACAACCTGGCTGAACCTTGAAGACATTATGCTGAATGAAATAAGCCAATCACAAAAAGACGTGTGATTCCACTTCTGAGGTGCTGAGAGTAGTCAAAATCATAGGGACGGAAGGTAGGACTGTTGGGTGGCAGGAGGTGGGGGAGGGGGAAATGGGGAGTTAGGGTTTCATGGCTACAGAGTTTCAGTTATGCAAGATGAAAAAGTTCTGGAGATGGTCGGTGGCCCAACGTTGTAAGTGCACTTAATGCTGCTGAACTGAACTCTTAAATATGGTTAAGGTGATACGTTTTGTGTTCTGCGTATTTTACCATGATAGAAAAAAATCGGAAAAAGAACAGGTGGGGGAAGACGGCAGTGCAATGGATCGTGGTCTGGTCTGGGGGGGGGGACGTGGGGGGGCGCCTTCAGCCAAGGATTCCAGGAGTCCATTGCCCTGTGATTGGGCAGAGATCAGAGAGAATTGAAAATTGTTTTTAACGGGATCCCTGTGCAAACTCCTAATGATACGACCTCATGCTGGCTTTCCCGGCCGGCGCGGCTGAGACAGACCTGCCAAGGGGTGACGGCCGTTGTGCCAGAGAACAGAGGTGCCCAAGGCTGTTGGAAGCACTGGAGGCCTTCTGAGTGCAGGGAAGGATGGGGGGAGGGAACCTGTAATAAATCACTGCGATCCCAAGAGAAAGGTGGCTGCAGGTACGCTGCTCCCACTTCCCCACCCAGGGAATAATGTGTGCACAGAGGGTCTCCTCTTTCCAGGGCTGGGGGTGGGGGAGGGGGAGGAGGATGCCTATGTTTCCAGCCCCAACCAGCCAGTGCTCCATTGTGCAGCCGCTCTGTTTCTTCTGGACGTTTTGTCTGCGTCTGATTTGCCTCCGAGCACACAAAGCCAGTTCGGTGGGGCTTTTAGACACTCCTGCACCCAGCCACCAACACCCTCAGCGCCCACCCCGAGGAAACCCTTTGCTTAGAGACGCTGGTGGGAGCAAGGGCCGGGGGGAGGGGAGGGGGGGCTGGTGGCAGCCGTCACTGTGGGGCTTGTTAGTATGTTTGGGCAAAGTGCCATCGTGCTGGGAATTCTGTTGCACCTGCCCAGTTAAAGGCAGGTGACTAGTGGCGAAGACACACTATGGAGAAGTTGGGGAGCCAGAGTCGGGGACATTTGCTTTCTTCCTGTAATCTGACAGCTCCAAAAACCCACAGGGAGCTGTCCAGATGCTTCAGCCTTCCTCTCAGGACACCCCACAAACTGGCCCCAGCTGGCCTTTGCAAATTCCTCTCTGATTTTCTCCCCTACAGGGACTGTCAACTCCTGCCACAATGATGCGTCAACCTCCCCCAAGTGTCTTTCTTCCATCACAAATGCCCCTCCCTTGCATACACCATGCCCTCCCCCCAATCTGGAATGCTCTCCCCACGCCTTCCCCTGCGACTTACCACCATTTGTCAAGACCAGTTCCAACCCCAAATCCCACTTTGGGGGCTGACACATCCCCTGTCTACCCCCGTCCGGATCTCCAGCACCCATCCCTAAACTTGGTTAGCCTGATTCCCCGAGATGGGAAGTCCAGAGCTGACAGCCATGGGCACTCTGCTGTGTTGTCTCAGTTGTGTCTCCCGGTTCTGTCACAGTCCACCCCAGGAGTCTCGGGGCGCCTGGGTGGCTCAGTTGGTTGAGCGTCCAACTTCAGCTCAGGTCACAATCTCACAGTTCTTGAGTTTGACCCCCACACAGGCTGTCTGCTGTTATCTCCCCTGTCGCCCCCCGCCCCTCCCCCGCTCGTGCACCCTCTCTCTCTTTCAAAAATAAACAAACATTAAAAAAAATTTTTTTAAAGAAGGTTGAGTCTTAGTAACTCTCCCAAGGTCATATGATCAGTAAACGGCCCAGCTAGGATTCAAACCCACGTGAGCTAGCCCCCCCCCCCACCCATACTCCCTCCCCGTTTACATTATCTAGCTTCATTGCCTTAACCCCGGGAGAAACTTCATCGTATTCATTCATGCATTCCGTGGACACTTACTGCCTGTTTACAACCAGCAGCTAAGCTGTGGAAACACCCCGCCCCACTTTCCGGGGCTTGGTTATTGCACGAGGTGCCCGGGATAGGGTAGCACAGGGGCGACTGGGGGGGTTTAATTCCCAGTGAGTGGTTGAGGGACCCCGACGGAAGGGACAGGAAGACAACCTGCCAGGCGACAGGGAAGTAAGTAGCAGAGGCCGGCATCACCCACCAGGGCGCATGACTTCCGAGGCGCTGTCTACAATAGTTTGCATCGTCTCAGGATCTTGCCCGGTGCGTTTTTTGTAGACTTGGATAAGCACCTTCGCAGAGATGACACAAACGTCTATTCTTGCCAGTGTTTGATCGGCTTGGTTAATTTTTCTCCCGACTCTGGAGACTTCCACAAGAGGGAGTGCTTCCGACGCAGCGGGATGGGCAGTCACGTGCTCTGGGGAGCCCTCCGCCCCCGCGTCCAGGCCCAGCTGGGGGTTGCTAGGCAACGGGTAAACGCCGTACCTCGGAGCCGTTGGAGAAGCCCGGTGGCGGGGGCTCAGGTGCTTCCCCTGCGGCCAGACGGCGACGCGAGCGAGCTGACGAGGGTAAGGGCGCGGGCCGGGAGGAGGCCGAGGCTGAGGAGGAGAGGAGAGTGAAGCAGGGAGCCCCCGAGGGTAATAATCAGCGACAGTGCCAGAAACTCTCCGTGGGGGCAGCCTCCTGGGACAGCTCTGCCGGAGGGTGGGGGGCCAGGTGTCCGCGCCCCATTCGTCCCGGCTGCCCTCAGTCCTCGCGACTCACCGGACCATGCAGGTTCTGGTCACCTTGCCTCCTACACCCCCTGCTCCCAGTCGGTCTGGCCCTGATCCCCGGGGTCTCTTGGAGGGAGGGAGACCTCTAAAGGGTTCACAGCTGGCTGGTGGGAAAGTAGAGTCTGGGCTGAACTGGTGGGAGGTGAGCTTTCTCATAAGAAAGGAGGGAAGGGAATTCAAAATTACTGAGCACAGGCTAGGCAGCAGGTCCCCTAAAATGCATGATTTTATTTACTCCCCAACCTGAGGGGGACATTTTTTTTTTAGTTTATTTTTATTTTGAGAGAGAGAAAACGAGCAGGGGAGGGGCAGAGAGAGAGAGGGAGACAGAATCCCAAGCAGGCCCCGTGCTGTCAGCACAGAGCTGGATGCAGGGTTCGAGTCCACAAACCGTGAGATCACGACCTGAGCCGAAATCAAGAGTCGGATGCTTTTAAAGGACTGGATCACCCAGGCGCCCCTTATGCCCATTGGGATACCACGTTCAAGGTCACACGCTTAGTTTCACCTTCCTGCAACGTGTTCGAAGTTGATCACGCTCTCTTGAACCACAGAAGTGCATTCTCGGGCGTTCAGACCCTGTGATTCCCCCTCTCACCTCTAGCTCTGCTTTGTTTTTCCAATCAGAAAAGGAAGAGGAGGGGAGAGAGAGTTCTAGGAGAGACATGCTCACAGTGGGAGTGTTGGGCTCCTTCTTGCACCAGGCACTGGGGATGACGATAGATGAAAAGACCACAGTCTGCCCTCAAGGAGACAGTGTTGTAGTGGGGAGAGCAGGTTACCACCAACACAGCACCCTTCGGTTCTGGGGACCTCCTCCCACCTCTGCCTGTCCTCCCCCTCCACCTGGAGCTCACCCCAGGTGGACCCCAGTGTGCCTAGCATTGCCCTGGTGGGATGCCCTGGTGAGGGAGGGCAGGGTGGATTCCTAGCGAGGTCTGTCTCATTTGAAGGACCCCGTATTCCAGAAGGTGCACAAGGACATAAGAAAGAGGGAAGGAAGCTCTCCACCTGTGTTCCTCTGCCCAGCCAGGGGCACATAGAGGCCACATAGAGGCCACATAGAGGCCATCAGTCCCAGGCACAAAGACTAAGGGCTGCCCCAGGGACCACAAGGAAGGGGAAAATGTTCTCGCGTCTATACCACGTGGAGTCCAGCGCGGAGGGAAGGCCAGCCACCTTCCTCTTGCCTCTACACTAAGCTCCCAAATGGAGCCCCTCCGCCCCGCGGCTCCCTCAGCCCCACCCAAGCTTGGAAAACACACTTTCTCTTAAGTCGAGGGAAGTTCTTTCCAGGAATCACGGTGCGCCTTATCATTACGCGAGAGGAGTTTTTGTTAACTGCTGGAGGTCCCAGTCTGACCGTCCTGGCACGCGGGAGACGGTTGCAGTTTTGATGTTCACGCCAGCACATCCCCAGCCAGACGTGTTCTTATGTTTGGGACTCGCTGCAGAGTCCCGCTTGCCCCTGGGTCTCTAGGTTCCCACGGGTGGGGGACCCCCCTCCCCAAACTCCCAAAGAGCAGCAGTACTGCCCCCGCCTCCCTTGGAAGCCCCCCCTGCCATCCCCCCCCCCCAGGCAGACAACTCTGCAGCCGGCGGCCTCTGCCTCCCAGGGCGGGGAGAGACCTCCTGAGACCCCCGCTCTGACCTCGCTATTCATCTTCGGGCCCTGCCGGCTTGGGAGAAAGAGCTCACTCTGGGTCCCTGAATGAGCTGTCTTCCCGTCACCGGGCCAGCCTTTAAATGTCCCCTCTGTCTGCCACCAGATAGAAAACAATGCCTCCGTTCTCGCCCCTGGCTTGGCCTTGGGAGGAACCAAGGAGGAAAGCGAAGCTGTTTCACATATGATCTGGGCTAAAGAGGCTATTTTTGCGCCCCTAGAGTTTCCTCACGTTCTTAAGCCTCCTTGTGTCCCCAGAGAACTGGCTTTTGCAGCAAGTGTCTTTTACCAGAAGGAGAGACAGGCAGCCCGTCGTCACTGTGGGGGCCCAGGAGCAGCGCTGTGGCCCCTCCGCAGGGCGCTGGTGAAGGCGAGAACTGACCGTCGTCTTCACAAGGCCCTACCCTTGCCCATGTAGAATGGACACACTGGGGCAACTTCTGCCACTTGTGTTTCTGTTCCCATCCTCTGCTGTCCGAGCCATGGCCTCTACCTTTCCCGGGTTACAAGAGAGTTTCCAGACCAGGAGAAAGAGCAGGAGATCCTGTTTCCTGTGAGGCTGACTCAGGTCAAGCAGTTCTGGGGCTGGAAGCAGGCTGGGATGACGCTGCCTTCGAGGAACATCGTACGTGGATGCAAAGGGGCCTAGGATAACCCTCACTCCCTCACTCCTACCCCAGCGGCTCCAAGGCCCAAGGCCACTCCAAGCAAGTGCTTCTGGGCTGTCACAATAACTCTTGGCCTTGCATCTCAGGCGCCAGTGGCCATGGCCCACTGGTCTGGCACCTTGCAGCCTTGGAGGTAAGAGGAGGCAGCTTAGACACACGTCTGGTCGTAACATTCACCCAGATTGTGAAAAGCACAAATTGCCAGGCCCCCCCCCCCGCCAGACATACAGTCCACATTTGCAAGAGGGGCCTGGGAACCTCCGTAGTTTGAATGAACATCCCAGGTTTGGAGCATGCTGGCTGAGAAATTAAGAACCCTCACTTTAAATCGGTGCTCCTCAACCTTGGCTGTACGCTAGGATTCATTCACCCAGGAGTTTAACACCTACTGCCGAGAGATTCTGATTTCGTTTGTCTGCAGTTTAACCTGAGGGTTGTGATTTTGTAAAGCCCTCTGGGAGTTTCTGTGTAGCCAAGGCTAAGAATCACTCTGCCGTAGAGCCAGACGTGTCTGGGCCCCAGCTCTGCCTCAACTTAAGACCCACCACCTTTGACAAGGTGTTTGAACTCTCTGGGTATTGTTTCTTCATATGTAGAATGAGAATTGTGAGTTTGGGGGGTTGTGGGGAGCATGCAATGAGGGAACCTCTAAACTGAAGTCCACGGCGCCCGGGACCCCGCAAGTCTCTGTGTATCCTGGATGCAAGTCCTTTATCAGACCCAATACGCCGATATTTTCTCCAAGTCTGTGGCTTGTCTTTTCGTTTTCTTGATGTTATCTTTTGAGGTGCAGAGCTTTTAATTCAAAAGAAGTCCAATCTATCATTGTTTTTGCTTTTATGGACCATATTTCTGGTGCCATCTCTAAAGAATCTGCCCTATCAGCGTCACGGAGATTTCCCTCTACGTTTCTCTCCTTAGTTTTCGCTCTTACGCTGGTGCCTGAGATCCATTTTGCGTTAATTTGTGTGTGTGGCATGAGGTAGGGGGTCCACGGTCATTCTTTCGCGTGGGAACATCCGGTTGGCCCAGCACCATTTGTTGAAGAGACCGTCATTTCTCTGATAAGGTGCCTTAGTGCCTTTTTCAAAAGTCAGTTGGCCATAAGTATCAAAGTCTATTTCTAAACTCTCAATGCCATTCAATCGATACATATGTCTATTCTGATGCCAGTACCACGCTTTCTTGATTATTCAGCTTTGAGTGAATGTTTGCCAAATGAGTAGGTGAAATAAGGGAAACTATGAGAACAAATGTAAAGCATGAAGTCTGGCATTCACAAAACCTATGCATGCCTAGAAAAGTCTATGCAATTCGGGGCGCCTGGGTGGCTCAGTCGGTTAAGCATCTGACTTTAGCTCAGGTCATGATCTCGCAGTTCGTGGGTTCGAGCCCCACGTCGGGCTCTGTGCTGACAGCTCAGAGCCTGGAGCCTGCTTCGGATTCAGTCTCCCTCTCTCTGCCCCTCCCCGGCTCTCACTCTGTCTCTCTCTCTCTCTCTCTCTCTCTCTCACACACACACACACAAATAAACATCAAAAAAAATTTTTTAAAGAGAAGTCTATGTAATTAGTTTTTTTAAAGTTTATTTATTTTGAGAGAGAGAGAGAGCACAAGCCAGAGAGGGGCAGAGAGAGTGGCCTAGCCATGGTCAAGCAGCTGGCAAGTGGCAGGGCCAGAACTTGAAGTCAGTGCCCAGCCCAGCCCGCTTCCAGTTCCACACTGTGCCCTGCCCAACCAGTCTTTCAAAGGCCCACTATTCTGCCTGTGGAGGAAGTGGTCTGGCAGTCTCTCCCCTTCTCAGGCAGACTCCCAGCCCCATCGCGGTCAGAGTGATGTAGAGGGGAGTCTCCGGAAGGGCCCCCCAGGAGCGGTGAAGGGTAGCGCCCAGTAACCTAGAACTCTGGGAAGGGGTGGGTGGCCTTTTGGACAATCGGGTGGTTGGGTGGGAGAGTTTCCAGAGAGGCCTGGGGCTCTTCGATGTGTGTGCTGTAGGGTCAGACCCAGGGCGTGGCCGGAGATTTAGTTCAACATAATCACCATGAGTGTTTCTCCCTGCCTCCCAGTAAACATGTTAGCTCGGTAAAAACTGCATCATTTGGTGAGTAAGAGCTTTGGAGTCAGGCAGAGCAGCTGAACCGCTTACTAACTACGTATGTGGCCCTGGGCAAGACACCCAGGGTATCGCTAAGTATGAGATTCCTGAAAGGTAGAATGGTGATTTTATTGTCTACCTCAAAGGGCAGTTGCAAGAACTGAACACGATAATGCTTATCAGGTACTCGGTACTCAATAAATGATCTTTTATTATTTAAGTTTATTTGTGTATTATGAGAGAGAGAGAGCATGAGCAAGGACGGGTCAGAGAGGAGAGACAAGATCCCAAGCAGCCTCCATACCATCAGCACACGGCCCCATGCGGGGCTTGAACTCACGAACCGTGAGATCATGACCTGGGCAGAGATCAAGAGTCGGATGCTTAACCGACTGTGCCACCCAGGCGCCCTTCCGTAAATGATTTTTTAAGTTTATTTATTTTGAGAGAGAGTGCACCCAGTAGGGGCAGAGAGAAAAGGAGAGAGAGAAAATCCTAAGCAGTCTCCGCACTGTCGGCACGGAGCCCGATGCGGGGCTTGAACTCACAAAACTGTGAGATCATGACCAGCTCAAATCAAGAGTCGGATGCTCAACCGAATGAGCCACCCGAGCGCCCCAATAAATGATTTTTTAAAAGTGCAGACGCAGCTTCTGAACAAATCTCCTAGGACCCTTCCCCCCAACCAGACTAGGAACCTGGAAGCCGCCCCCGGTGAGGCCCGGGGGGACAGGGAAGCAGCCAGGTGGGGCCCCTTCCCTCACACCCTTCCTCTGCCCCTGTAGCAGCCGGGACCATGGAGATCGTGTACGTGTATGTCAAGAAGCGAAGCGAGTTCGGGAAGCAATGCAACTTCTCCGACCGCCAGGCCGAGCTGAACATCAACATCCCGCCCAACCCGGAGCTGGCCGAGCAGTTCGTGGAGCGGAACCCCGTGGATACGGGCATCCAGTGCTCCACCAGCATGTCAGAACATGAGGTGGGTCCCTGGCCCCGGGGCCTGGGCCAGCGAAGGTGGGGTCTGGCAGGGTGGCCAGTCAGGGTGGTCAGTGGGACTGGGTGGCTCCATCTGGGTGACTGGAAGCCAGTTAGAATGGCCCAGGGCGGATGCTGGAAGTATGAGGACAGAGACACCCCCACGACCCACCACGGTGCCTGGGGCGGGAAAAGACCCAGCACCAGCCACTCCCTGGGCCAGGTGAATGGGAATCAAGATGTTCTCTCTCCCATGGGCTCTGGTCTCACCTCTAAGTCATCTTAGGCATGTGGTACAGCTGGGAGAGGTATCCTGAGGGGGCAAGGATTCAGATCGGCAGGCGCCTGCCCAGCTGGTGGAAAGGAAAGGGTGCCGTGGAAAGTTCCGGTCAGAGGGGCTGGTGATGTGATGAGAGAACTGGGCGTCACACTGCAGTCGGAGCTCCCTGCCTGTCTAGAGCCCGCGATCTGCCTTGGACTATGCCAGGCACTGCGGAGACAAAACTAGTTTGGAGGAGAGAAGAACCCGCTTTGTCATGTCCAAATCATCTGGGTGAAAATCACACTTGATTCGGCCAAAACACGTTGCGGGAGGTTCCAATAACTCACGGTTCAAACACACTGAGTCTCTTGCTCTCCCAGGGCTAATTGCTGTCACGGGGACCGGGGCGATTTTGTCCACAGCGTGGCTGACTCAACAGGATGGCCACCGCGAAGGCCACACGCGCTGGGGTCTCTTGCCACATCTCCATCCCGGGACGACTTAGAGCTTTCGTGAGCTCTGGCTTAGAAAGGAAAAGGGGGGGGGGTGACCGCTTAATGGCTTTGGGGGCTCCACTTAGGGTGATGAAAAAGTTATGGAACTAGACAGTGTTGGTGGTCGCCTAACAGTATGAATTGTCCTTCATGCCACAGAATCATACATTTTTAAATGGTTAAAATTGGGGGGCACCTGGGTGGCTCTGTCGGTTAAGCGTCCGACTTCGGCTCAGGTCATGATCTCACAGCTCGTGAGTTCAAGCCCCACGTCGGGCTCTGTGCTGACAGCTCAGAGCCTGGAGCCTGCTTGGGATTCTGTGTCTCCCTCTCTCTCTGCCCCTCCTCTGCTCATGCTCTGTCTCTGTCTCAAAAATAAATAAACATTAAAAAAAAATTTTAATGGTTAAAATGGGAGGTTTTATATTGTATGTCTTTTACCACAATCTTTTATTTTATTTATTTTAATTTTTTTAACGTTTATTTATTTTTGAGATAGAGAGAGAGACAGAGCATGAACAGGGGAGGAGCAGAAAGAGAGGGAGACACAGAATCCGAAGCAGGCTCCAGGCTCTGAGATGTCGGCACAGAGCCCGACGCGGGGCTTGAACTCACGGACCGGACCGCGAGGTCATGACCTGAGCCGAAGTCGGACGCTGAACCGACTGAGCCACCCAGGCGCCCCTACCACAATCTTTTAAATGGGGGAACAAATGGAAAGGAAGCAAAGTGGCAAGTTTAAGGGGTAAAAGTCCATCTGCACATACTGTCCTCCCTACTACCGAGAACGGGCAAAGTAATCCCCAACTTTTCATCATTTCCGTGTTTCGAATCCTATGACATTGCACATGGTAAGGCAGAGCGGGACTAATCACTTCTTTTTCTTTGGGATCGCACAGAATGGCCCACGGGGGTGGGGGTGGGGGGCTCCTCTGGTGCATTAGGGTTTCGATAAAAGTCAGAACTGGATTTTCCACGGCCAGAGGCATCAGCTTCGAAGCTGCTAGCTCCATAGGGTGGCACTTCCGTGGCTACCCGGGACCCCCCCGAGGACCACAAAGTTCCTCGCCGGAACCTGAAAGTGGCTTTGGCCAGGGGCACCTCGCTGATCCCTCCCTGTGTGCTCAGGGCCCATGAGCAGGCGGCCCCAGGATCCTGGTTTGCGGACATGGCCTAACGTTTACACCCGGGGCAGGCAGATATCTTCTCACCTGGGGCTTTGTGTAGGTCAACACGGAGCGGTTTGAGATGGAGTCCCGGGGGATTAACCACGTGGAGGGGGGCTGGCCCAAGGATGTGAACCCCCTGGAGCTGGAGCAGACGATCCGGTTCCGGAAGAAGGTGGAGAAGGACGAGAACTACATCAACGCCATCACGCAGCTTGGCTCGGTAAGGCTTGCATCACTGCGGTGCCCCACCTGCCTGGCCCCGGGGTTCCGCTCCTGCCGCTACCCGGACGAACATCGCTGGGTACCTTAAGGAACCTTCTGTCTGGGGGCAGGCAGACCAGTCCACAACAACAGACCAGAGGGGAAGATGGGAAGGTACCAGGGCTGAACAGGCTTGAGGAGGAGTCTGACAGGTGCTCCCCTTGAGCAAGAAGGACTCCAAAGAACCCCACCCAGGAGCTGCGTGCCAGCAGGGATCATTCATTCATTCGGCACATTTGGACTGAGCCTGTAGTCTCCGCCAGGCACAGGAGAGATGGCAAAAAATAAAATTCACATGCACCCTGCCCCAAAGAGTTTATCATAATCCATTGGAGGTCAGAGACAAATACAGAGATATCACCGTGTAATGTAGAAAGACATGCTATGAGGGATGACTCTTGCCATTTTGCTCCGTAAAGAGGGAGATTCAATTTCCCGCTGAAGGGATCAGGGAAGGCTTCCTGGAAGAGGAGACACCTGAGCTTGAGGTTTTTCCTTGGTGGACATCTGGAAAAATGGAGAGGGCCTTCTGGGTGGCGGAAGCAGAAGATTGGTGCTGTATATGGAGCGATTACCAGTTCTGTGCGACTGGAGGCGTGTTTCTTCACCTTTTTTTCATTGTTGTCCCCCAACGAGTCTTTTCATGTTTTTCCTAACTGCCTCCCCCATGAAATTTTAATACCATTGGCATATTTCTTTATGTGCTATATGTATATCTGTGCTTTGTGCATGAAAAGTAATATTTCACCCTCCAAGACCAACTTTCCCTTGGAAGCAATGCTGCCCCCACTGAAAATGCAACGGGCTGGAAGGTTGGGAAAGACCGTTAGATATTTCTTGCCATCTCAGCCTGGTCAGGCTGCAGGTACCTCTCTTTCCTGCTAAGAACTCCTGATGTTTTCTCCTCAGATCATGGAGCACTGCATCAAGCAGAATAATGCCATTGACATCTACCAGGAGTATTTTGATGACGAGGATGCGGTGGAGGTGACAGATGAGGCCCCTTCAGCTAAAACCATCAATGTTTTAAGGTACCTCCCTAGCTAGGCAGGTGTCGGGACGCTCTCTGCCACCCCTGTGGCTGTGTGCTTCCCAAGGTCACTCTTTGCCGATCACTCCATGCCGTGGGTGCAATGCCCTCTGTGCTCTGAGCTTTGTAGGGAGCAGAGCAACAGAGCACCCAGCAACCAACTGGTCCCCACCCTGGGGGCGGGTCTGGTTGATGGAAAGAGAGGACAGAGTCCAGGGAAAGACTAAGCGAATTTGCAAAGCCGTGTGCAAGCCGGGTTGAGTCACGCAGGGCACAATGAGTCCAAAGTATGGACCATCAGTGACCCAGCAGCACTGTGGGCACACAGGACCCTCATCCCACACTCGTGGGAGTGTACCTGGTGATGACCTCCAAGGACAGAAGCTTGACAACAGGACTCGATCCCACAGATACATGTGTGTGAAGTCACCGTGTGTGTGGACGCTCACTGCAGCAGAAGGCACTCTAGCCAGAGGCTGGAACCAAGCTAAGCCCATCGGTAGGGGAGTGCTTCTAGCAATTCTGACACGCCTACCCGGGGGATAGCACGCACATGTCAGGATGAAGGAGGCAGCATGCTGGGGAGTGTTTCCAAGATTTACTTTGTGAAGCAAAACAAGCAAGGTGCAGAACAGCGTGTAGCGTAGCACTATTTTTTTTTGTTTGTTTGTTTAAAATACGTTTATATACCTGTGATTTTGGAAGGGACTAGTCTCAAATGCCAACTCTGGGGGGATTCCTTTTGCTACCATGGCTCACTGAGGGTCCTGGGAAGTACTTGACCCAGTCCCAGCACAACTAGGAAGGACTCTTTTGTGATCCAGGGCTGAGTTGTGGTGTGCAGAGTAGGAGCAAGCACTTCTGGGAGAGGGGCCAGGGGGGAGGGGCGAGGGCTGTCCTCCCTGCTGCCCCAGCCCTACTGGGGTCTGACCTCACATATGGATACCTTAGCAGGATGATGGATTAGAAATCATCTCACAGGGGTGCCTGGGTGGCTCGGTCGGTTAAGCGTCTCTTGATTTCAGCTCAGGTCATGATCTCATGGTGGTGAGATCTGGCCCAACGTTGGGCTCTGTGCTGAGCCTGGAGCCTGCTTGGGATTCTCTCTCCCCCTCTCTCTGCCCCTCCCCTGCGTGTGTGCATGTGCTCTCTCAAAATAAATAAACACTTAAAAAAGAAAAAGAAATTATCCCATTCAACCTGTATGTTTGACAGATGAGGGGACTGACTTCAGGGAGGGGCGGGTGCCCAGGGCACACGGGAGGGGGAAGGGGTGACCCAACCAAGGACGGAACTAAGGTCTCCTGGATCCCAGCCTTCTAACCGTGCTCCTGGGGAGGAGTGAAGTGGAGAAATCACAGGGCAAGAAGGTTATCTTGCTTTCCACTTTCCTTCATCCCTTCTGATTACTTCATGGGCAAAGTCTCAGTTTGGGCCATTAAGTGCTTAATTCTTTTTTACTTCTTGCTCATTCTCCTTCCTCCCCTCTTTTTTTGAAGTAAGAGTTGATGTTTCAGAGCAGTTTTAGGCCCACAGCGAAACTGATCAGAAAGTACAGAGAGTTCCCACACGCCCCCTCCGCCCCCAGCCCACACAGCCTTCCTGACCATCAACACCCTGCCCCAGGGTGGGGCCTTTGTCACCATCAGGAACCAGCATTCTGGTACTGTCTTAGTACCATAACTTGGGTAGCTTATAATCAACAGAAGCTTACTGCTCACAGTTCTGGAGGCTGGAAGTCCCAGATCAAGGTGGTTCGGTTCTGTGTCTGGTGAAGACCAACTTCCTGGTTTATAGGCGGCCATTTTTTCACTGCCGGAAGTCACATGGCAGAAGGGGTGAGAGGGCTCTCTGGAGCCCCTTTATCGAGGACTAATCACTTCCCACAGCCACCCCCCTAACACCATCACATTGGACATTAGGTTTCAACATATGAATCTGGGGGACACAACAGTCAACCTGTGGCACCCCAAAGTCCATTGTTTCCATTAGGGCTCACTCTTTGTGTTGCATACTCTGTGGGGTGTTTTTTTTTAATTTTTTCAATATTTGTTTATTTTTGAGACAGAGAGAGAAACAGAGCACAGCCGGGGAGGGACAGAGAGAGAGGGAGACATAGAATCTGAAGTAGGCTCCGTGCTGTCAACCCAGAGCCGACGCGGGGCTCGAACCCACGAACCGTGAGATCATGACCTGAGCCAAAGTCGAACGCTTAACCGACTGAGCCACTCAGGCGCCCCACTCAGTCGGTTTTGCATCATATAGAATAGTTTCACTGCTCTAAAATCCCATGTTCCTTTTAGTCATCCCTCCCTACCCCCAAGCCCTTGGCTAATGCTTGATCTTTTTACTGTCTCCACGCCTTTTCCAGAATGTCACATAGTTGGAATCATACAGTATGTAGCCTTTTACCGACTGGTTGCCTTCACTTAGTGACGTGCATTATGTTTCCACTGTGTCTTTTCATGGCTTGATAGCTTGTTTCTTTTTAATGCTGAATAATATTCCCCTGTCTGGATGGACCACAGCTTATCTATCCATCCACCTCCTGAAAGATGGCTTCGTTGGTTCCAAGTCTGGGCAGCTATGAACAAAGCTGCTGGAAACATTCACCTGCAATGTTTTGTTAGACAAAAGTTGTCAACTCTTTTGGGCAAATACCAAGGAGGAGGATTGCTGGATTCTCCTCTTCCCCTTTCGTTGTAATAGCAATGGGAAATCAGGCCTCAGGCTCAAAACTTTCAGCAAGTGGAAATATCGGACTGGAATTTGATATTTTGTTCCCACTGGTTTAGTTTTTATTATTACCTTCTATTTATGGCTGGTGAGATCCGGGTTTGGATTAAGGGCTCTTCTAAACTTTGTTCTTAAAAATAAATTTCTCCGAGTGAATGTGATTGCTTAAATACGTTTGAATTTTTTAGACATATAACTGAGTAAATAAGAGGTGTGGGGAGCCTTCCATGCCAGTGTTCTGCCCTCTCCTGTAAAGGGATCCCCAGGAAATCAAGCGGTCAGCCACGCACCTCTCCTGGCACCCTGATGGCAACAGAAAGTTGGCAGTGGCATATTCTTGCTTGAATTTTCAACGTGCGCCCGAGGGCATGAGCCATGAATCGTACATCTGGGACCTGGGTGAGAAGCAGAAGGGTCCGGGGGTCCAGGAAAACTGAGGGGGCAGGGCAGAGGCCAGCAAAGCACAAGAGTGGAAGGTAGAAGCCACAGGCAGGGGACTCTCACAGGGCCGGTCCCTTCTAGGGAGGGACCAGGGGCCCCAGGAAGCTGCCCATCCCTTCCTTGTCTGCGTTCAGGAGCAGCCAAACCAGAGCCATATTAGAAGCAGGAAACTCCCTTCATTTCCAGATCCTTGATCAGGGCATTCAAGACCAAACCCCATGGAATCCCAGTCCCAGACTCCACAGACTCAGATAGAGTCCCCAGCGGACTGAGAAGGGGACTCACCTCTGTCCCACTTTCCTGGCATTGGTCCTTAATTCATGGCCAGTAGGGGCAATGCGTCCACTTGGGAGCAGGGACCGTTGTTGACAGAAGCACTCACTCTAAGGGCACGAGCCTTGTCAGGTGGCCAGCGATGGTGGACGATACACTTTAGGACATCCCGTCACTGTGGCCATTGTGAAAATAAACGTTAGCCGTTATTAGTAGGTGTGAGTGCCAAGCTCAGAACTGAGCACATTATGCTTTTGAACAGCCCTAGGGGGCAGGGGGGGGGGGGTGGACTCCTTCATTAGCCCCACTATACAGACAAAGAAACTGGTTTGGAGAAGTCAGGGAGAGTTGGATTTATGGAAAAACCTTGGGGTCAAAACCCGGTTTCCTACCGAATCTCCAAAATGGGTGCGCGTGCACACGCACACACACACGCTGCTGATTACCAAAAATAAAACCACTAAAAGAGCCCCTAGGGCCAAGAGTGCCAGATTCTGGCCCCCAGGACCTAGAGGTTGCAGCCTGGAGAAAGACAGGAGGGACTTCCAGACATCCCCCTACCATCACCCATCTCAGGAAGGGTTAAACTGTTTGACCCCGTTCTTTTCTTTCCAGACTTGGCGGGATCAATTTGTTTGTTTGTTTCATAGAAAATCCCAACAAGCCTGAAATCGTCCTGAAACCATCATCACCTCTTGTCACCTTGGAGTACAACCCCAAAGATTCCCACGTGCTTCTGGGAGGCTGCTACAACGGGCAGCTGGGTAAGGAGGGACCCAGGTGCTTAACCGGGAGCAAGCCCAGCCCCCCGCTACTGTCTGCCAGGGCCCAAGTACCTGGCCGGGCTTCCCAGGGAGCACTGAGTGAGGTGGGGACTTCCCACAGAAGATGAACTCCAGACATCTGGGTAGTCAGGCTTTGCTGATAGCTCAGCAGTGTCTCCAATTGTAACAGTTCAAGTAAGTCTAAGACCAGTTCAGAATAACAAGTTTTAAGAAAACTACAGGTCAAGGGACGCCTGGGTGGCTCAGTCGGTTAAGGGTCCGACTTCAGCTCAGGTCATGATTTTGTGACCGACTTCAGCTCAGGTCACAAGTTTGTGATTTCAAGCCCCGCATCGGGCTCTGTGCTGACAGTTCGGAGCCTGGAGCTTGCTTCCGATTCTGTGTCTCCCTCTCTCTCTGCCCCTCCCCCACTCATGCTCTGTCTTTGTCTCTCTCAAAAATAAACATTAAAAAAATTAAAAAAAAAAAGAGATCCTGATGTAATAAGAAAAGAATGAAAAAAAACCCACAATGATTTAAAGTCTTTGTCTAGTAAGTCCAACAGCTGGGCTCCCTTGGAGACAGTCTCTATTTATTGCCTTTTTTCCTGTGTATAGGCCACACTTCCTCATTTCGTTGTATATCTTGTAACTTTTTTGTTGAAAATTTCTCTCTTTACACAATATAAAGTGACAGTTTTGGAAATCAGGTACTTGTACCACTGTAGGCTTTGTGTTCGTTGCTATTTGCTGCTGTTTGTTTCTTCAGTGAATTGTCTGATCTAATTCTGTGAAGTCTGCATTCTATCATGCGTGCCCGCCATGCTCTCTGCTTGGTTAGCTTAGTGGCGGGACAGAGATTTCCTCAAGCACCTGCAGGCAACCAGTGTTTGCCAAGTGCCTCTGTGTGCTTGTTTGAGCATGGCCGCGACACTCCGCGGGGCAGCTGCCGGCCCCACCCGTGCCTCTGCACAAAGCCTCAGGGTCAGCAGAGGTGACAGCTTAGGGCCTCCTCAGTTCTTTCCTGAGCGAGTGCACAGCTCTGGGCATGCACACAGCCCTACCCGGGCATGTGGCCTTCCAGATCTCCAGGCAAATGGTGGAGCTTTTCAAAGCCCCAGTGGACATCCCAATGGACACCTTGTTCTCCAAGCCTGTCCTTTTTTTTTTTTTTAGTTTACTTATTTGTTTTGAAAGAGAGAGAGTGAGTACAGGGGAGGGGCAGAGAGAGAGGGAGAATCCCAAGCAGGCTCCACATTGCCAGTACGGAGCTTGACACAGGGCTCAAACCCACGAACCGTAAGATCATGACCTGAGCTGAAGCTAAGAGTCAGACGCTCAACCAACCAGCCACCCAGGTGCCCCTCCGGGCTTGCCTTTTAAGCCTTTTGGATAGTTTGCTGTTACCTACCACTTCAGGAAACTGCAAAGTTAATCAATTGCCTACAATTATTATTTTCAACAGTTGCCTCTTTTTTTCCCACGGAGCAAGCTCTAAGTCAGGTTAAATACAGATAACTTGCAGGGGGTGGGGAGGGACATGGTCATCCAGGGATCCACCAGACAGTTCATAGAGTCACCGTTCTTTGGTTGGAAGACTGTGAATGAACCTCAGCCGGATTACCCCTCCTGCTGCTGTGAGGCAGCTGGTTCTCGCCGGGAAGGCAGAATGTTATTTTTCAAGGCTACCGTGGGACTCAGAGAGTGTGGGGTCTTAACTAGGGCAAGTTAAAAACACCACAAAACTCAGTGTCCTTACTGACGTTCAGCCACATTGGCCCCCAAGCAGTGGACGCTCAGCCTAACTGCATCCCAGGCCTGACTTGACCTTGGGCATGAAAAGAGCCCCCTCCCATCTTACCCTCACATGTTGTTTTATTTACCTTTATTCCTCCCAGAGTAGGAGCTGGATGGCTGGGAAACTTCTTAGACACTCTTCTGAAGCCTCTGACCACCCTCTCAGACCTGCCATCTCCTCCCTGGGAATAGATGTGGGCTCCCACACATCTCCCTGCCAAATTACCTGGGTGCCAGGGCTCTAGAAGACTGGAGCCGAGCCACTGTGCCATGATTTATTCAGGAGGCTTGCCTCGCTCATTATTCATAACCCCTTTCAGGGTTCTTCGTGCCAGCTCAGAGCAGCTGGGGCTCCGCGGCTGTGCCACCTTTGAGAGGGGCTGCCAGGGGGCCCACCCCCGAGTGCTGCTCTGTCCCTAGCCGAGCAAACTTGGCCAAGAAAGCTCATCTCTGGGCCAGTCTTGTCCAGGGGCAAAGATCTCGGACTTGGAGTCCATAAATCAAAACTTATGGATTGAGTTATTTTGTTGCTCTCTTTCAAAACTAGCTTCTCCGGGGCGCCTGGGTGGCTCAGTTGGTTAAGCATCCAACTCTTGATTTTGGCTCAGGTCATGATCTCACAGTTGTGAGTTTGAGCCCTGCATCGGGCTCTGCACTGACAGTGCAGAGCCTGCTTGGGATTCTTTCTCCCCATCTCTGTCTGCTCCTCCCCTGCTCTCTCTCTCTCTCTCCCCACCCCCAAATAAAAAATCTGCCAGGACAAAAACGAGAGAAGCTTCAAGGCTTTCTTGGTAAAGCAGAAGAAGTGAAGCCCTTGTAACGGATCTGAATAAAGGGTCTGTGATCTGCATTCCCATCCAGGGCAGCCAAAGTGCAGAGGGTAAAAGGGAGTTTATGTAGCAGAAGAGATTTGCTGCAGTGTTTTTACCTTTTACTTTTTACTTTTTACTTTCAGGAACCTTTCTTTGGGGGTGGAGACACTCTTCTCTCTGGCCGCCCCCCCCCCAACTGCCATCCCAGGCTTCTCCTCAGTCTGTGATCCTTCTCACTCCTTCCAAGAAGCTCCCCCTGACCACCCTCATGTGTTCCCCACCAGGAAAATCACAGCAGGTCCCCTCAGGGACAGGGATGGTCGTATTTCCAGTGGCTTCCCGAGGTAGTGTGGTGCTCAACACATGGTAGGAACTCAATGGAATGAGTGAAGCTTGCACTCTGGGAGTCTTTCCATAGAGATTGTGTGAGAACTTCAGGGGTTGGGAGGAAACTCAGGCAGATTAGGACCGAGCCCTGCTTCTGAAAAAAAAAAAAGAAAACAAAAAAAAAACTACATACCTGCCAAACCAAGAGAAGCAGCATCCCTCCATCCCCTGCTTCCTGCGCAGAGGAAGAAGCCTGGGCTTCCGTTCACCTTGCCCTCACTCTTCTCCCTGCCAGCCTGTTGGGACACCCGGAAGGGCAGCCTGGTGGCGGAGCTGTCCACTATTGAGTTCAGCCATCGAGACCCCGTGTACGGCAGCATCTGGCTACAGTCGAAGACGGGCACTGAGTGCTTCTCAGCATCCACGGACGGGCAGGTAGCCAGCCGGCCACAGTGTGGGGAGCAGTGATACTTCCCCAGTTCCCCTCCAGAAGCCCCTTGGGGAGCGTTTCCTTTTGCATTTTATTTTTAAATTGAAGAGTAGGTAATACATACACATGGAACAAAGTCCAGAAGGCAAAAAGGGCAGACGGGGAAATGCCTTCCTCCCACCTCTGCCCACAAACCTCCCGGCCCCCCTCCCTGTAGGCACCCACCTTCATCTGTTTCTCATGGCCGCCTTCAGGGACTGCCGCTGGAGACAGAAGCAAATACATCTGTCTTCCTCACTCTTTCTGCACACCTCGTGCATTGGTCTGCACTTGATGTTTTTCATTTAGTGTATTTTGAAGATGATGTCATATTTCACAAAGCACTGCCTCGTGCCTGTTAGGAACTGCATTAGGTATGCCAAAATTTATTTCAGTGGATTTTAATGTCATGATTGTGTAGCAGAGTGTGTTTGTATCTAAGTTTTTGCACACATGTGAAGATACATCTCCAATGTACAGTGGGACTTCTTGATCAAAGCATATGGGCATTTATAATGTTTCTATATATTACCATATTGTGGGAGGCTTTAAGAATTCAGATTCCAGGGGGCACCTGGGTGGCTGTCTGTTAAGCATCTGACTCTTAATTTCGGCTCAGGTCATGATCTCACAGTTCATGGGGTTGAGCCCCTGCATCTGACTCCACTATGACAATGCAGAACCTGCTTGAGATTCTCTCTCTCCCTCTCTCTGTGCCCCTCCCCCACTCCCCCACTCTCTCCCTCTTTCAAAATAAGTAAATTAAAAAAAAAAAAAAGATTTCAGATTCCAGAGCCCACGTCTGGCAATTTTGAGGCAGTAGGTCTGGGGTGAGGCCCCAGCATCTGGATTTTATGAAGCTTGCCCATGACCCTGATGAGCCGCCAGGTTTGGGACTATGGGGCCAGAGCAGTGGTTCTCCAAGTGTGTTTGTCCTAAGGATCGCTGGTCATCTCTAACACACACCCCTTTGGCCCCAGTGATTGGCCCCAGGAAGGTAGGGAAGGCAAAAGCTAGGAGAATCAAGGGACTTCCGGTCTCAAAGTTGCCCCGCCCTCCCATTAGGTCATGTGGTGGGATATCCGAAAGATGAGCAAGCCCACCGAGGTGGTGATCCTGGACATTGCCAGAAAGGAGCAGTTGGAGAATGCCTTGGGGGCTATCTCCCTGGAGTTCGAGTCTACTTTGGTGAGTGTTCCCGGCTCTCCCTTCCCGGACTTCCAATGCTGGGGCAGCCAGAGCCGGGTGGAGCCAGCGTCTACCACGTGCACCCAACAGCGGCATGGAGCGCCCTCCCTCCTGTGGTTGTCGGGCTTGTGTGTGGTCTTTCCAGGAACTTTCCAGCAGGGGGCAGCAGAGCTTCTCGAGGAAGGAAGCCAGTCCTCATTCACACAAAGTCACTGCTTGGGTAGCAGCTGTGCTGAACAGAAGGCAAGCTTTCGCAGAGGACAGGATTCCAGAAGGTCCGCATTCTGTAGGAAGAGCCCCGCCCAGGACCAACATGGAGAGCCCAGGCCCTGCCCCTGCCTAGTGTGGGTCGCTTCACAGTCTGAGGGGAAGGAAGAGGTGTTGGAGAGGGAAATGAGGTCAGAAGAGGCTCCTTGGAAAACCAGAGCACAGGCACAATTAGAGCATCTAGCAATGGGAAGGAATGGTAAAGAAAGATCAAAGTTGAGCAGTAACACGAAGGTGTCAAAGGATGGAAGCTTCTAGAAGCAGCAAATGAGGATTCCCACCAAAGCAAGAAAACAACTTTCCCAGATGACTCTTGGCTTGGGCTTGTTCCTGGCTTATGTGTCACCGAAGCCCAGGTCTGGCTCCCCCTTGAGATCATCTCTTGTTTGTTTTCAGGTCATGTGACATCATTCCCAGGCTCTTGGGAGCTGGAGATGCTCTGGCCTCACCCCTGCCCTGGGAGCCCTCACCCAAGGCTGGGGAAGGAACGCTAGGGAAGTCAGGTGGAAGACAATTTAACTGACCCCCAACGCTGGGCATGAGAGTCAGTGTGGGGCGGATGCAGAAAAGCATTCTGTCCTGAAATCAGGGACTTCTAGAGCAAGTGCCTGATGTAATGACAATACCACCAGTAGTCCCCCAGCTCTCCCATGCCTGTCACTGAGCACACTCTGTGTGCTGGATACTTGTAACTCCCTCCAGTGATGAGCTTGCGTAATCGCCCACGACCGTCTTGTACCATAATGTTATTGTCCCTCCTTTCCAGACAAACAAATGAGCCTTAGTGTGGTAAATCATACGCTCTAGGACACGGTGCAACTGGGGCTCAAACCCAGGGCTCTGACTCAAGGTCCAGGCTCACCATTCCAACCCCACCAAGAAGTCCAAGGGTGGAGGCATGGCAGGCCATCTGGATCTGGGTACTTCTCTCCATCACTAGCTTGCAGGAGCCTTGTGTTTTACTTCATTACTCGCTTTTCTGGGCCTTTCGAGCTGTGTCTCTTCACATTCCATTTCTCCTCTCCTGGCCCCTCTACTTTCCATCTCTACTCTTCTGGTATTCATCCTTCCGTGACTGGTTTATTTCATTGAGCATCATGTCCTCAAGGTTCACCCACATTGTTGTGTGTGTCCGAATGTTCTTCCTTTTTAAAGCTGTGAATTTCCTTCCTTTTTATTCCACTGTAGGTATAGACCACATTTTGTCAATCCATCCATGTCACTTGGGTTGGGACACTCGAGTTGCTTTTTACCTCTTAGCTGCTGTGAATAAAGGTGGGATGAATATGGGTATGCAGTATAGCCCAGTTTCTCAGAAAGTAACTGAAGGCTGGGGAAGGGGACTTTTTAGACTCCTGTTTTACATTATTCATTCAATCATTCACGTTTTCCATAAACAGACATTCGGGATCTTTATGGCAAAATGCCTAGTGGACACAATGATGCTACGTGAAGAGGTGTGTATCACGTAGCTGCTGATGAGTTTCTCCAAGGTCTAGAAGAGTCGAGAGGGCTTCATTAAACATGGCGCCCTTGAGCAGGTTCTAACAGAGGATGGGGTCTGATGAAGCCAGGAAGGGCAAGGCCAGCTCCTTAGGAGGGGCTGGGCAACAGCCTGAGCATAAGCTTACACGAAGGTCCCTTCCAGCACCTTTAGACGCATCCAATCTGACTCCAGAAGGCTGCTAACCATGACAATAAACCCTGAGTTGACGTTTCATAGAACCTTTCACTCCTGTGTCACCCCTTCCACAGCCAACCAAGTTCATGGTGGGCACCGAGCAGGGCATTGTCATCTCCTGCAACCGCAAGGCCAAAACGTCAGCTGAGAAGATTGTGTGCACCTTCTCAGGCCACCATGGCCCCATCTATGCCCTCCAGAGAAATCCATTCTACCCTAAGAACTTCCTGACTGTGGGCGACTGGACCGCCCGCATCTGGTCAGAAGACAGCCGGGAGTCGTCCATCATGTGGACCAAGTAAGAGGGAGGTTGGGGCTGGAGGGGAATGTAGGAGGGTGGGAGGGACAGAGGGAGCCAGCCCAGGAGTGCCCTGAGCCTCTACGTGTCCACCCAGAACACCCCTCCATGCACTCCTGGGAAGATTTATTAAAAAAAAAAAAATATATATATATATATATATATATGCACACACATACATATTCAACCATTTTGTTGAGGTGTCATTGACACAGAAAAGGCTGTACATCCTTAATGCCTACAGCTCTGTGAGTTTGGGGCTAAGTTACACCTGTGAAACCATCACCACCATCAAAGCCATAAACATGTCCCATCACCTCTCTCCTACCTCCTTGATTGTAATTATTCTTGTGGTGGGGGGGCAGGGGTCACTTTACTTGAGATCTACTCTCTTAGCAAATTTTACTATTTGGTCTAGTATCGTTAGCTAGAGGCACTATGTTGCATGCTAGATCTCCAGAACTGACCTATGTTGCATAAATGAAAGTTTGTACCCTTCGACCATCACCTTCCCGTTTCCCCCCCTTGCCCCCGCCCCAGCCCCTGGCAACCACTGTTCCAGTCTCTGCTGCTGTGAGTTTGACTTTTTTTTTTAGATTACGCATATACGTGAGATCACGCAGGCTTTCTGTGTCTGGCTTACTTCGCTTAGCAGAATGTCCTCCTGGTCCATCCACGTTGTTGCAAATGAAAGGATTTCCTTTTTTAAGGCTGAAAAATATTTCGTTGAATATATACCCCATTTGCTTTATTTGCTCATCTGCTGATGGACGTTTAGGTTGTTTCCATATCTTGGCTGTCGTCAATAACGCTGCAGTGCGCATGAGGGTGCAGATATCTCTTTGAGATTCTGGTTTTAGTTCCTCTGGATAAAGACCCAGAAATGGCATGACTGGACCAGATGGTAGTTCTAGTTTTAATTTTTTGAGGATCCTCCTTACTGTTTCCCACAGTGGCTGCACCAGCTTACAATCCCACCAACAGTGCACAATGGCTCGCTTTTCTCCACATCCTCGCCAACATTTATTATCTTTTGTCTTTTTAAGAATAGCCGCTCTAGGGGCACCTGGGTGGCTCAGTTGGTTGAGCCTCCTACTTTGGCTCGGGTCATGATCTCAATGGTTCGTGAGTTCGAGCCCCATGTCTGGCTCTCTGCTGTCAGAGCCTGCTTCAGATTCTCTGTCTCCTTCTGTCTTCTTTACCCCCGCTTGCACTCTCTTTCTCTCTCTCAAAAATAAAATAAACATAAAAAAAAAAAGAATAGCCACTCTAACAGGTGTGAGAACCTATCTCCTTGGGTTCTTGATTTGCGTTTCCCTGACGCTGAGTGATGTTGAGCACTTTTTCATGTACCTGTTGGTCATTGGTAGGTTTTCTTTGGAGAAACACCTGTTCAAGTCCATTGCCCATTTAAAAAAAAATTTTTAATGCCTATTTATTTTTGAGAGAGCAACAGTGTGAGCCAGGGAGGGTCGGAGAGAGAGAGAGAGGGAGACACAGAATCCGAAACAGGCTCCGGGCTCTGAACTGCCAGCATAGATTTTTTTTTTATTTTTTTAATGTTTTTTATTTATTTTTGAGACAGAGAGAGACAGAGCATGAACAGGGGAGGGGCAGAGAGAGAGGGAGACACAGAATCCAAAGGAGGCTCCAGGCTCCGAGCCGTCAGCACAGAGCCCGACTCGGGGCTCGAACTCACGAACTGTGAGATCTTGACCTGAGCCGAAGTCGGTCACTTAACCGACTGAGCCACCCAGGCGCCCCTTAAAAAATTTTTTAATCCTTCTTTATTTTTGAGAAAGAGACAGTGTGAGCCTGGGAGGGACAGAGAAAGAGAGGGAGTCGATCACCCATTTTTTAATCGGGTTATTTGTTTTCTCACTATTGAGTTTTTTGGAATGAATCCCTTATATACTTTGTATATCTTGGATACTAACCCTTCATCACACATATGATTTGCAAATATTTTCTCCCATCCCATGGGTTGCTTTTTCTTTTGTCTTCTTTTTGTATTTTTTTTGCTTTTTCAGTTTTTGACTTTGCTGTGCAGAAGCTTTTGATGTCAATGTACCCCGCTTGTTCATTTTTGCTTTTTCTCTTGTGTTTCTGGCATTATGTCTACAAAACGGCCACCAAAACCAAGGTCAAGGAGCTTTTCCCATAAAATTTCCAGGAATTTTATGTTTCGGGTCTTATGTTTAAGTCTTTCATCCATTTCAAGTTGACTTTCGTATATGGTATAAGGGTCCAATTTCATTCCTCACCACAGAAGTCTTCGAAAATCTAGATCCCCCACCGAGTAGGAAGCATAACATTCTTCTAATGTCGATATTAGGAACTTCTAATATTCTTCCTCTGGGCATATTCTTGGGGCATATGCTTCCTTGGGCATATTCTTCCTCTGACTCCTTTCTGTGAGTCCCATTGCTGGGAGACTGGGCCCAGATCCAGCAACATGTGCCTGTCCCCTGGAGTTAGCTGTAGAGAAACTCTAGTGGCTCAGCCCCTGGGAAGGACCAGAGCCTTTAAAGTGCATATTATTAGGGCGCCTGGGTGGCTCAGTCGGTTGAGCATCCGACTTCAGCTCAGGTCATGACCTTGTGGTTCGTGAGTTCAGGCCCCGTGTCGGGCTGTGTGCTGACAGCCTGGAGCCTGCTTCCGATTCTGTGTCTCACTCCCCCTCCCCCTCTCTCACTCTCTTTCAAAAGTAAATTAACATTAAAAAAATTTTTTTAAATAAAGTGCATACTGCCCACGGCTGGTGGGCGAGGCTGGCATGGCTAGAAGTCAGACACAAGGAAGAACTTCCTGCCCAGCGACGAGACCCTAGAGCCCAGGGGGCCTTGATGAGCAGAGCGGCGGCTCAGCAGCCTCTCTGTGCCTCCCGACCACAGTGGGCCTTGACTGCTGGCACCCGGCTCCCCACAGGTACCACATGGCTTACCTCACCGATGGCGCCTGGAGCCCAGTGAGGCCGGCGGTTTTCTTCACCACCAGAATGGACGGGACCCTGGACATCTGGGACTTCGTGTTCAAGCAGTGTGACCCTGCCCTCAGCCTCAAGGTCACGTGTATCCCACTCCCCATGCATCCAGGCCCTTGGGCCCTGGTGGCCCAGCAGAATTACCTGGGGGAAATTGAGAAAGAAAAGAAAAGCGGAAAGCCTGGCCTCTCCTCCCACCAGACCTATTCCTTCGGCAGCCCCGGCATGGGCTCCTGGCAGCTGACCCTTCCAGCCTACGCTCAGGCCACATCGGCATAGCTACACCCGAACCCCGCTGGCGTGGGCCATGGAAGGGCGTGGCGTTTGGGAAGCTGCAGGATGGACGTGGGCTGGACTGAAGGGGTGAGGCGTGGCGGGTGGGGTCAGGTGTGGCGGAAGGTGAGGCCGGAGGGGGGCAAAGGGTCTTGACGGCCGATCTCAGAGCGTGAACTTCTGAACTTCGTCTTGTGAGTCAGGGGAGTCCCCGAGGGTATTCGAACACGGAGCCGGGCCAAGCGCCCCTCTCCCCAGGGGCCGGGGACTCAAGACAAGCTGCTTGGCTCCTCTCTCCAACCCAACCGCATCTGCCTGGCCCCTCCGACAGGTGTGCGACGAGGCCCTCTTCTGCCTCCGGGTGCAGGACAACGGATGCTTCATCGCCTGTGGCTCCCAGTTGGGGACGACCACGCTGCTGGAGGTCTCGAATGGGCTGTGCACCCTCCAGAAGAATGAGAAGAACACGGCTTCTTTGGTAAGTGCCCGGCGCTGACCCCGGCCCCGTGGCAGAGCAGGCCAGGCAGAGAGAGAGAAACGCATGGGCCTTTGGGGAGGTGGCGTGGGGTCCCGAAATGAGCGCATAAGTGGGGTCAGGAGTGTCTGACTCAGCCCTGGCTTCGCCACTCGGGAGCCAAGCCGGCCTGGGCAAGTCCTGTCACCTCCGCAGGCTTCAGCTTCCCCGCTGCCCGAGTGGTTTGACTAGGTCAGTTTGTTTGGTCCCAGAGGTCACCAAGCAGGGGGCTAGGGGGGCTGGGAGGCTGAGAGCCATCGTGACGCCCCCCCACCCCACCCCAGCACTGTGGGCACACCGTGGCACTGAACCCCCCAGTGCCGAGGCCCTGGGCGAGCCCCCCGGCTCTGCCCAAGGTTGTGGGCCCACCACCGAGCGGGTGCTCCCCTGGCCCAGGGCCCCACGGTGCACGGCTGTGTGGCTGTTCTGTTCCACGTCTTCTCCGTTCTGGGGACCTCTCAGGACTGGGTGACGTGGTGGCTCTGCTCCTGCCTCCTGATCTCGATGTCCAGCCCTCCTTTCTTGCCCTTGGCGCTGAGAACAGGCCCCTGCCTTGTGCTGTGAGTGAAGCAAGAGCGCTAAACCTGGCCCCGTGCTGGGAGCCGGCCGCCGGCTGCCACCCTCTCCCCACGGGCCTCCCTGTCCCCGTGTACCCCAGATATTTGAGCGGGAGACCCGGCGGGAGAAGATTCTGGAGGCGAGGCACCGGGAGATGCGGCTGAAGGAGAAAGGCAAGGCGGAAGGCAGGGATGACTCCCTGAGAGAGGAGGAGCCCACCTTCCACCTGGAGGAGCTGGTCACCAAGGCCGAGGATGAGTTCTTCAACATCATCTACTCGGAGCTGAAGAAGAAAGAGACGGAAGCCATGAAGAAGACAAAGCCTGTAGGGTCCCGAACGGGGGCTCGGGTGGCCCGGGTGGGAGCCCTGGCGCCTGGGTTCCGCCTGCTCGCTGCCCTCCTGGGTGACCTTGGGCAAGTGGCCTCAGCAGATGGACCTTAACTTGTCCATCTGGCCAATGGGAGCAATTACTCCCTTCCTCCTGAGAAATCCTGAGTCTCCACGTGGACTGTAGGCTGCTTGAGGGCAGGGGCCACGCTCCACGCTTCTTGTGGCCCTCCTCCCCGCCGACACGGCCGGCACTGGGACACACGCGTGGCCACTGCCACAAAGACCCGGGGCTGCATGAGCTGGCAGCTCAGAGTGAGCCCTGAGGCCCAGGGAGGGGGGTTGGGCTGGGAGGTCCGAGGCACGGAGGCCGCCTGCTGACCCCACCTGGTGTCGCGGGGGTATGGTTTGTGCGGAGCTCACCCATCCGTGCTCTGCTCACCCATCCGTGCTCTCTGGCTCTAGAGCACTTTCTAGGGGTATCGCCTGGGCCGGTCGCTTCACTTCTTGGCTCCTTCATTTGCATCTGGAAAAGAAGGAGGTTGAGCTATAAAGGGGGTGCCCGGTCACCTTCCGGGCCCTCTTCTGTACCCAGGGATAGAGGAAGAAGAAGGCATTGTTGGCGTGGGTCATGGCCTTCAGGGGCCTCCAGATGAGAGGCCAAGGGTGGCAAAGAACACCACAGCGGGGGACCTACCCCGGGAGCAAGGGCGTCAACACGATTCAAGGGCGTGGGCTGGGGCGGAATGAAAACGTAAGTGCAGGGCACCTGCCCGCAAAGCCAGGCCCGCTGGCCTCCTGGGTGCCCACCTCGCAGACAGGCTGGCGGAAGACGGGCGAGCACGCGGACGGGGTGACTGGTTCCATCCCAAGACCTCTTCCCCCTCTGCCTCCCCCCTCTGGAGCCGGCCACAGGCTGTGACATTTGCCCCTCGTGTTGCATTTGGAAGCACCTGGATAGGAGGGGCCTTGTTCTCACACCATCGTCGGTGTGGCAAGGTGGGGCAGAGACCTCCCTCCGCTTACGGCAGAGACGGGACTGGAGTCCCAGCTTCCCAACCCCCCCACCCTTGCCCTCCAGAAGGCAGTGCTGGTAGTGGCCACCTCCCACAGCGCAGTGCACCTGACAGACACCCGGCCTGGGGCTGCAAGTCCCGAAAAGCACTCCTTCCCGCTGCTTGAACACTCCAGGCGGAGAAGCTGGGCCTCAGGAGGGAGTAAGGTGCACAGAACAACCCGCTTAGCCTTAGTTTTCTGCAGTTGGCCAGAACCTCTGGGGTCAGAGCTGAGAAAGCAGTGCTGAGCCCTTACACCTGTATCTCTAACCTGGGCCACAGCCCTGAGAGGAATCGTGTCCACTTAACGGGCGAGGGGACCAGGGAGACTCAGGAGGAGCGTTAGCCCGAGGTCACCCAGGCAGCAAAGTGACCGAAGCAGGACTTGGACCCCAGCCTGCGAGATGCCCGAGGCCGTGCCCGCCGTCCACGCTCGCTGGCTCGCTCTGAGCACCCACTAGGGCCTCAAGGCCACAGAGCCAGAAGCACAGTCTCCTGGGCCTCCACCAGTTGGCTGGTTTGGGCCTCAGGGGATCAACTTCCCAGGGTGCAGGGCGGGCCCGGCCCCACCAACGGTTCTGCACTGTCTTTCTTTGGCAGAAACAGCCGGGTCTGGAGGCAGATGAAGAGGTGGAAGGAGAGGACCTTGGTGAGGAAGAAGGAGACGGTGCCCAGGCTCCCACCTAGAAGGGGCAGGCCAGCCTTGCCCGCGGCCCCTCTCGCGCCGCACCTCCGTCTCCCATCCCCTGGCACCGCCTTGGCTTTGCACGTGGGCGCTGAGCTCAGGAGGGAGGGAGGGAGGGCTGGGGGAGCAGAGGGGTCCTGACCCGACCCGACGCCCCACCGAGTGCTGGCCCCCACTACTCACTGAGCCCAGTCCCAGGGGACCTCTTGGAGGGAGGGAAGGGACAGGGCTCGTGCCCGAGCTGGGTACCCGTCCTCTCAGCCGCCCGAGCACACCCCGACGGGCTCCACACTGCCTTTCAGCCTGGCCCTGCCTCTTCCCGTGGGTTCTGCTTCCCCGGGGTTTTTCCCGGCAGTCATTTTCCCTCAAAGCTTGCAGAGCCCCCGACGGGCTGGCCTCAGCCTCAGAAAGACCTGTGGGCGGGGAGAGGGGCTTCTCCTCCCTTCCTGACCCTCCCCTCCACACACAGCTCGGAAGGGCGGTCTGTCCACTTCTAACATGTCTCTGAGCACCGCCCCCCCCCCAACTCTGAGGGCAGATGGACGAATGAGTTTGCTCCTTCCTGTACGCCTGTGAGCTTTCTACTGGCTTAATTCTT
Source organism: Lynx canadensis (assembly GCF_007474595.2). Classification (NCBI taxonomy): domain Eukaryota; kingdom Metazoa; phylum Chordata; class Mammalia; order Carnivora; family Felidae; genus Lynx; species Lynx canadensis. Next base: position 53,754,646 of record NC_044316.2, read on the forward strand.
AGATTAAATTAACGATAATGGTGCTATAACAGTGCTTATTGGATACCTGTGCCGAGCGCTTTCCGTGTTAGCCTCGTCCAATTCTTTTTATAAAATCCCTAGAAGGGTCTGCACTCTGATGACCCTTACTCTGCAGAGGAACAGCCTGATTCTGGGGTAAGCGTGGGGACTTGGCCGGGTCACAGAGCTAGCGCAGGGCAGAGCAGGGACAGGAATCCGGGCGGCTCAGTCCCCACCCTGCACAGCCATCGATGGTAAGCCAGGCACTTGCAGGGCCCACTGGGGGCTCCAGGAAAGGCAGTGCTCTGGAACCTTTAGGGACCATTGCCGGAAACGTCTGTAGGCAAGAGGGCACCTGCGAAGTCCCTCGACCACCGTTCCTTCTGTGCGTGTTGGATGGTCCTAACAGGGACCCAAAGTCCCCTTTTAAAAATTGCCTGTGTTAAGAATTTTATCGGGGCGGGGAGGGCGCCTGGGTGGCTCAGTCGGTTAGGCGTCCGACTTCGGCTCAGGTCATGATCTCACGGTTTGTGGGTTCGAGCCCCACGTCGGGCTCTGTGCTGACAGCTCAGAGCCTGGAGCCTGCTTTGGATTCTGTGTCTCCCTCTCTCTCTCTCTCTCTGTCCTCCTCTGATTTGTGCTCTGTCTCTCTCTCTCTCTCTCTCAAAAAAAAAAAAAAAGAAAAGAAAATTAAGAAAAAAGAAAAGAAAAGAATCTTATTGGGGAGGGGCCAGCTATCCTTTGTGACTAAAGGAAAAACATGAAGTTGCCACTGTGGCTAGACTGATAAAATAATCATCGAGGAACATATTTATTGGTGCTTGACCTGCACAAGAGCCCCAGAGGGAGTGCTGTCCCCATCCTCGATCCCCAAGTCACTGATGTGCCACAAGAGACGGAGAGAGAGGGAGGGATGCCTGAGTCCCAGGAAGTGGGGTGAGCCGGCCATGTTTCTGCTCCTTGCCCAGCACTGACCTCTGAGCAGAGGGTCCCCACACATCACGTGCCTCGTTCTGTACAGTCCTGTGATAGGTGCCTCTCTGTGTGGGGACATGGGGAGCCCCGGAGCTGTCTGTAGAGCAGTGGTTTCAGCTGGGGGAGATTTTTCTCCCAATGAGACATTGGGCAATGTCTGGGCACATTTTGGATTGACGTGAGTGGTTGGGGGTGCTCCTGGCATCCAGAGGGTAGACGCCAGGCATGCTTCCCAACATCCTACAGTGCACAGGACAGGCCTCACGGCAAAGAGCGGTCCAGCCCAAATGTCAATAGTGCCGAGTTTGAGAAAAAAAAAAACCTATACAAATGAAATGCCCCAGGAGGAAGTCACAGCTCCCTGTTGCATCAATCCCCGGGCACACTGACGGACCTCTTGATGAGTGACTGGGACCATCAGTTCCAAGGGAGAACATTCTTTTGCTCTAGTAGGATTTGGGCCTTTGACGTGGGCTTGCAAAGGTCTGCTGGGACCTGCTGTGGGTACAGAGAGCGCCCCCAGGCAGGGATGGGGAGTGGGCGTGGCAGAGGGGAGGAGGGCTCCCGACATCGCTGTGGGCAAAGGGCAGTGAGAGTCCCGTGGATGTGATGCCCAGCACTGCCCGGCCTTACAGCCATGACCTTCACCTCCTCATAAACCAGCCTCCTCTGTTGTTCAGTCTCTAACAAGTGGAGCAAAACAAAACCACGAAGCATCACTGGAAAACCAGAAGCTGCTGCAAAAACCGACCCCGCCGTGGGCGCAGAATGTGAAATGTAGATAGCGGGGCCTGGGTACAGGAATACATCTGAGCAGGGTCCAAAAGTGGCAGAAGCAGCGGCTGGACCCCAGGGACCACAGGACAGGTCCCCCCGTCAGCGCACACCTGTAGGAGAATGTCGTTCCCCCGGTTCTGTTCTGTCCAGCTGACTTGACTGATCGCTTCATCGGCCACTTGCTGATGAAACTTCAGCCTGTGGCTACAACAGCCCAGGGGGGTCACCGTCCCACATTCTCTTCTGGCTACTGTGGGGTACTGTCGGCCCCCTGGCCCTTTGTTAGAGGCCCCAGGGCCAGACCACCACCCCTTTAGCTCTGGGAGCCAGAGACCCAGGAGCCAGCACCTCTGAGTGCTAAGGGCCTGCGGGATGGAAACGGAACGATGGACAGAGGCCGTGTTTTATGGCGCTTCCGGGAAGGCGGGGCGGGCTGGGCTCTGAAGTGTGCACTCAGCTCAGGCACTTGCCCTGAGCTCAGCCCCGTGCCAGCCACTGACCACAGAGCAGTGTGCAAGCCGGACACGGACTGTGCTGTCCTGGAGCTTGCACGCTAATGGGAGAGACAAGAGCTGACAAATGCACACAGAATGACAGTTGCACAAAGTGACATCTTACGGGAAGTACAGGGGGCTCGGAGAGGGGTCTTAGCGGGAAGGGCTTCTGAAGAGGAAAATCTTCCGTGGATGTCCTGTTTCCTAGTGGCTCATTCATTTCCACGCACCGCCCCCCCCCCCAAGCTATAAGTAGCCACATCCCCGCACAAGCAGGGGCGGACTTCGGTCCCGCGGGCCCTAGAGTGTCACAGGGCTTCAGAAAGCGCTCGGGGCCCATGGAAGCCAGTGGATTCCACCTGCAGACGGGTTTGGAGAGAGGTGGAGAATGTCACCTATCTCTGATAGAAATTAGCATGGAAATCATGGAAACAATGGTCACTGATGACATCAGCACTCAGGAGAGCAGCAGCGGCCTGTTTATTCTATTTATTTTTTAAATTTTTTAGTGTTTATTTTTGAGAGAGAGAGGGAGACACAGAATCCGAGGCAGGCTCCAGGCTCTGAGCTGTCAGCACAGAGCCCGACGCGGGGCTCGAACCCACGAACCGCGAGGTCGTGACCTGAGCCGAAGTCAGACGCTTAACCGACTGAGCCAGCCAGGCGCCCCGGCAGCGGGGCTTTTTAAAAGGGAGCTTTTGCGCACTGGAAGCTCCAAGTATGTGAATGAAGATCTCAAGAGCTCAGAAAAGCCAGAAAAGGGGGAAAGGACACGTAAGATGAGTTTTGAAGAAGCCATCTATCTGTGTGTGCTAGCCAGACAAGCGGAGGATAGACCTCCAGGACAGGCAGGCCGGAACGAAGCCAGGGACAACCGAAGGGGGCGGCCCATCCGGAATGCTGCCCGTGGTGGAGCACGGCCAGAGCAGGGGTGAGATGAGGGGACGGACCAAAGATGAGGCAGGGAAGGCTGGGACTCCGGGCTCAGGGGTGCGCTCTGTGTGGAAGACAGTGGGGATCCACGGCAGGATCTCAAGTGGGGTAACGATGCTGACCTGGCTTTTCACGGCGGAGGTGGATTGGAAGGCAGAGAGGCCAGACAGGCTGCTGTGGCCACCCAGATGGGACATGGTGAGGTCCCAGCCTGTGGGCAGTGGGGGGGGCGGGAGAGTGTGATCAATTTCTGGGGTGGTACTAACGTGTGCAGGGTGTGAATTGAGCGCTCACCAGATGCCTGGTCCCTACCCTCCTGGAGCTTACTCTGATGGGTCTTTAAGGGCACACGTCAGGGTTTTATAGAGGAGAGGAGGGATCTGATACGCAGGAGGAAGGGAAATTTGGCCGAAGCTGGAAAGGGTGCAGCGGGCAGAGGGACCTGAGTGTGCCAAGGCCTGAGAGTAGGACCCAGCACCAGCGTGCCTTTGGGAGCAAACAAGCAGCCAGCGTGGGTAGGCACCTGAGTCCGTGTCGGGGACCTGGGAGATGAAGCCGGGCAGGAGGGGGGAGGAGGTGTGGAGAGAGAGGAACCTGCATTTACTTATGCGTTAGAGCTGCGCCCCCTGAAAGCGGGGGGTGGGGGGGAACCGTGGGCAGCGGGCACAGCGAGAGGCCATGTGTCGCCCAGGTGAGAAGACGTAAAAGCTGGAGCCAGGCCTGCGGGCGAAGAGGAGAGACCCTTGCAGGGTCAAAGCCCCAGGGTTTGAACAGAGAGGATGAGGGGGAAGGGGGAGTGAATGATGGCTTAGCAGTGTCCTTGACAGGAACACGGAAGGTAAGCAGAGGCCTCAGTTTGAGAACAGGGACGACCTTGGGATGAGTTTCTAAGTAAGATGAGCTGTGGCCTCCTGCTCAGAAGCTTCTCTTATCTTGAGCCCCATGGGCCATCCTGGGTGGGATTTTTGCACGTGGAGGAACAGAAAAGAAAAAGAAAACCAGGGGCGCCTGGGTGGCGCAGTCGGTTAAAGCGTCCGACTTCAGCCAGGTCACGATCTCGCGGTCCGTGAGTTCGAGCCCCGCGTCAGGCTCTGGGCTGATGGCTCAGAGCCTGGAGCCTGTTTCCGATTCTGTGTCTCCCTCTCTCTCTGCCCCTCCCCCGTTCATGCTCTGTCTCTCTCTGTCCCAAAAATAAATAAACGTTGAAAAAAAAATTAAAAAAAAAAAAAAAAAAGAAAACCAGCTATAAGAAAAGGGGGGGGGGGGGGGGGGGGTCCCCTGTGGCTGATTCCAATAGATCAAATTCAGGGTCTGATATGCAAGCTCGGAGGGTGTTTTCTATGGGAAACTTAACATACCTTCAAACTTAACCTGATTCTCATTTGCAAACCAGCCAGCCTTGGTGTGCAAAAGCCTCGGGGAGGCAGCCTGGACGGGAGAACAGAACTAAACCTGGGGGCCCTCCCCCCTGCCCCCCCGCAGGAGTGTTTGGTTTCCACGAGGCTTCACTCCGTTTGTCTCTGTAGCGAATCCAAGGCCACGGGTGGCTTCCTGCCGCTGTTTATTAATAACTACACCTGGCACAAGCCCCTCGGGGGCAGCCGGGGAAGCCAGTCCCAGGGCACAGGCTGGCATCATGCTCTGCCCCTGGATGTGCGCCAGGCTGTCTGGGACAGCCCCGGGGGGATGAGCGGCTCTTCCTCACCCAGCTCCTTCCATGGGAAGAGATCCCCAGTGTGCTTCCCTCACCCCTGTCCTTGCAGGGGGTGGGCCGCCGGCCTCTGCTTCACTAGGGGGAGGAGACAGGGAAGGAGACAGGGAAGATGGACCACCAGGACCCGGAGGCGGGCGCTCCACCATCACCATCAGGAGAGTAAGGCCCAGAGCCGGGAGGGGAAACACTGGCTCCAGGTGGTTCAGCAAGTGGGATGCAGACCTGGGACCGGAGCCCTGTTTGCCTAGGGCCTCCCGAGGCCAGGAGTCTATCGGCGGTGCTCCTCCCGGCGTGTAAATTGTTCACCAACAGTGGAGACAGCAGCGTCCCCCTTAACGCTTTCTTGGCTAGGATTGCGGCTCTTTCCGCGGGCCGGGAGTCAGAGGGGCACACAGACGCGACTGTCTTGACCTGGATTCTGGTTTGCCCCCAAGGCCTTGGTTGCTAGTGGGGTACACGGAGGCGGGCTCTAATGTGAAACATCCCGAGTCGTATACGGGTGCTCCCCTGCACCACTCGGGCGGGCAGCCCGGGCGGAGAGACAACTCTGCACCCCCTCTGCCTTTGGACAGCGGGTGAGGACACGGCGCCAGAGACCCCAGCCGCAGCCACGATGCACGCTGTGCCCTTGGAAACACCAGGCAGCCAGCCGCCGCCCCGAGACGCCCAGACAGAGAGACACCGGCGGCAGAGGCCGCCACGGATGTGCGCGGCTGCCAGCGGGAGCCCGCCGGGCGCCCCCTGGAGGCAGCGGGAGAGGGGCCCTGGGCGCGAGCCGGGGGCCGCAGGAGGAGCCGAGGGGCTACCAAACGGACGCGGCGGCGCCGGGAGGACGCAGGGCCGCCCTGCAGGGGCTGGAGGGACGCACGGGCGGGCGGTCGCCCGCGGAAAGCGGCGCAGGTTCGGGCGCCTCCCCGGCGGAGGCGGCCAGCTCTCGCCAGCAGCGCGGAAGGGGCGGGGGCGCAGAGGCCCTCCCCTTGCCCCGCCTCCGGGTCAGCGCCCTTGGCCGCGGGCGCGTTGTTGGTTTCGGGTTGTCAGGCAGCGGCAGCGGCAGCGGCGCAGGGAGCCTGCGAGAGACCCGGCGGCGGTGGGGGTGCGGCTCGGCCATGCCCGCTGTCGCGGCCTGAGCCCCTCCACCCGCCGCAAGCATGAAGGACAGCAGGGACTCCAAGGACCAGCAACTCATGGTGAGACCCCGACACCCTCCTCCTCCTCGCCCCCGACACCCAGACCCTGACTCGGCGTCACCACCTGTACCCTCACCACCACTAAGAGGACACTGAGGACAAGGGATGGGACTGTCCAGGGCAACTTTCCCCAAGTCCTGGACGGCAGAAGGAAGGCACCGTGGCCATCCCGCCGGGGCCTGAAAAGTCAGCCTAGCTTCAACCCCACCCTCCCTTTACACCGTCCCGCCAGGGGACCCACCCCATCCCCAAAGCTTGTGCATATGTCTCTGGGGCAACACTGCTCTCTGATCTAGAAAAGTCAGGTCTTGAATCCACCTGCCCAGAGAAGGGAAAGTGGGGGTTTCCTCGGGAACCAGAGCTGTCCCCTGACCTCGTGGGGTTGGGAGTTTAAAGGGATTGGGAGTCACAGGTAGACAAAGAGCCCCCACATACGTGAGGAGCTGGCATGGGGTTGAGAGTGGCTGGTCACTGGCTTGCCACACAGATACCGTCCAGTATTTCCTAAAAGTGCTGGAAGCAGCCAGCCCTCTTCCCTGAGCCCTGGGGTCTGGGGCAGATCAAGAGCAGGCATCCCGGAGGCAGGTAGAGACTGAAGACAGACCCCTGGTTATCAACGATGTCGTGTTGACACGATGAGGGGGAGGCTCAGTGACCCCAAGGCCACCACCCCTCCCACCTCTCTCCCCATCCCCTAACTTCTGAGGCCTGGGAAGGGAGGCTTTCGTCGCCAGCAGGTGGGTGGTTATGGAACCGGAGGATAATGTCACCCCCAGACACCCCGCCTCTGCAGAGTGAGCTTGTGGCTCCAGAGAGGAGCTGGACCCCAGCCCCAAGAAAGCCCCAGGCTCTGGAATATTCTCTCTGGCGGTTTAGAATGTGTCTCTTTGAAAATGGCTGCCTTGGCCCACATGGGTGACGTGCCCCCAGGGCAGCGATGGAGAGCCTCCTGCTTCCCCCCTCCCCACAGAGGCTGAGGGGGCCGGTAGAGATGATCTGGCAGACAGCAGAGGTCCCTCGGAGGGTCTTATTAGCAATATGTACGCATTCAGCAGGCATTTCCCCTTGGTCAGAAGAAATGCACCCCCTTGTACTTTGGGGGAGACCCATGCACAGGATGAAGACCCATCGTCTCTCCCTGGCTGTGCTCTCTCGGTGCCCTGTGCTCTCTCACTCTCACAGCGCTGTGCTCAGTGGGAATGTGGCCGCGGTTGTCGGGATGTCACAGTGAAGTTCCCTGGGCCCAGCCCCAACCTGCCCACCAGCCAGCCCCGCGTCTTTAGCTGCGGTGCATCATTCACAGACGCACAGACGGGCTGCTCCAGTGCCGAGGCTCCAAGTTCAAAGCCTTGGGGAGCTGCAGGTGCCTAATTTGGGCGTGGGACTGATGCAGCTGGAGAAGCAGACTGCTGTCTCCCCTGGGGCTCTCCCTGAGGCCCGGGCTCCCCGGGGAAATTCGCAGACTCAGATGCAACCTGCATGCTGTGGTCCTTCTCCCCTCCATGCAGGTGGTGGCCTTGAACCCCTGAGTTTTCCTTAAGACCAAGGAGGCCTGGGATGCCTGCAGAGAGGAGAACCCAGGGGGCTCGCCCAGGGGAGCCCTGGGGTCCTTTCATCTTCCTGTCTGTCCAGCCAGCTCCCTCCATCTAATCTCAGGCGTCTGGCCTTCCCTCCTAGGTGGCGCTCCGGGTCCGGCCCATCAGCGTGGCAGAGCTGGAGGAAGGAGCCACCCTCATCGCCCATAAAGTGGATGAGCAGGTACCTGGGGCTGTGGCCAGGAGCTGCAGGGCAGGGCAGGGCAGGGGTCTGCTGATACCTGGTGGGACAGGTACCTGCTCACCGGAGGGGAGGCGGGGGAGGAAGGGTCCGCGTGGCTTGAGGCATCATCCTTCCCCCATCCACTGAACTCTCAGTTGTTCATGGGTGACATCGTCAAGCAAACCAGGGTTCTTCTTCCAAGAAGCCTTTTCAGATTGATCCAAACGCAGCTGAAAGCTTCCCTAGCCTGGATGGGCCCTGAACTCCTCAGTCCGGCCATAAAATTTTCACACACTTTTCCATGTGCCCATGACGTGGCTTCCCCACCTCGACATGCCTGCTACCCACAGAGCACATATTTACGTGGTCTAGGGCTAAAGCCTACCTCTGGTTCATGTTTTGCAAAGTCCTTGGATGCCTGCTTGTTCTCCTGGTCCTCATGTTATTGTGATGAGGTAGGTGAGCGGGGCAGGCCCCACGTCGTCTGCACAGGAGGCAGTAAATATTTATCATGTACCCACGACACATGGGGGGCAGTGCTCGGAGCTGGAAACCCTGCCCTCACTCCGTTACTTTACAGTCCGGTACAGGGAGACAAAATCAAAGAATTAACCCCAACAGGGGCTTCAAGGAAACGCATAGTGCTGTGAGGGGGACTTGACCCAGCACAGGGGTCGGGGAGGGCTCCCGTAGGAGACGGTGCTTGAGGTGGAAAAGGGAACTTAAGTTGTGCATGAAGGGAGACATTTCAATCAGAGGGCCTTGCCTGTGCAAAGGCCCTGTGGTGGGAGGGATTGTGATGCCCTTGGGTAGCAGGAGAAGCCCGTGTGGCTCAAGCAGGAGAGAGAGGGCGAGAGGTGTGAGGTGAGGCAGAGGATGTGGCAGGGGCCAGACCACACTCTCTTAGACCATGGCCCAGGATGTCTGTTTGGGGAGGCAGGGGAGGGCTCGGGAAGCCCGAGGGCCATGAGAAGTGAGCTGGAGGCAGACCGTAGGGGCCTCTGGGCTCCCCTGGGGACAGGCACCCGCTCCAGCCTCTTCCTTCAGCTCTGATGGGCACAGCAGGGGGTGACTGGAAGGACCCCATCCGTCTGGGGAGGCCCGGTGGGAGTAGGATGAATACACCCAACAGTCATGCTGAGTAGGCTCTGCCGTTTGCTGACTGTGTGGCCTCGGGCGGGTTGCTTCTAGAAGCCTCAGTTGTCTCATCTGTAAGTGGGGGGCAGCAACCATGATGTCCTCTCTAGAGGGTCGTTGTGGGTTCAAGTATGCTCATTGCTTCCCGGGTGCCTGGTAGGGGCACACAGTAGGGGCTTAATAGCTGTAAGCTAACATCATCGATCAGCGACTGACAATTCCCCAGAGCTGTCGGACCGGCCGAGTGAGAGGGGCCATCCTGATGAGCCAGAAGCCTCCTTCCAGGCAGGGGCCACTCCCTGTTTGTCCAACTTGTCCCCAAGAATATCAGGTCCTCGGGGCTGGGACAATGATGGCTCTCTTTCTCTGCCGCTCCTGGCTCCTGGCCGGAGTGGAGGCTGACAGATATTAACTGTTGCTGATGGAAAGGCTCTGGTCTAGGGAACAGCCCATTGTGTGCCCACACACGGCAAACACTGGCTCCTTTCTGTCCCTGCAAGTGGAGAGGGAGGGTCCGGCCCGATCTGGCCAAACCATGTCTCTGAGAAGGTTCTGGGCCTGGGCCATCCTAACAGGGCTGCCCCTTTGTCAGCTTACAGATGCAGGGAGGGTCGTCTGAGTGGCGTGGGCTCGGGGCTATCCACATAGACACTGGGTCCTGCAGGGAGAGCGCTGGGCCTCTGGCCTCGAGTTCCTTCTATCCGCACTGGGTTCAAAGGTGGCCCGCCTGGCCTGCGGTTTGGGTATAGCCACAGCAATCGGCAGGCCGGGGACATCCTAAAACCCAGCCATCCCTCCGCTGACAGCGAAGGCCCTCGCAAGTAGGAGGTGAAGCCACGGGGTCCAAGAGACAAAACAGACAGCCCTCTTCCCTTGCCTCCTACTCTGACCTGTCTCCCATCTCCAGACCTTTGTCCCTGTCCAGTGACCCCCACGATCTGTCTGCCAGGCCCCGAGGGAGGTTCGGGGACGCAGCTCCAGCGGCGTCACTGATGGGCCAGCGGGTGGGTTTAGCGCTGTCCATTCCTCCTGAGTTCTGAAGCCTGGCGGGCCAGTGGGGTGACTTTGGGAGCGCCCCCAGGCCACCATGGTGGGGAGCAAAGATGCACGCGGGTCCAGGCGGCCTCCCAGTGTCCTGCCTCCTCGAAAGCAGATGTGTAGTTGGGATGCAGAGTCTCCCTGTACCCACTGCTTTCCGTCGCTCCCCTGCTTGTGGCCGTCATGACCTGGGTGGCCTGGCCCCACAGAAGAGCTCCCCAGCTCAGCTTCCTCTGGCCTGGGGTTCCGGGCTCTGCCTTTTCTCTGTGTCGGGTGGGCGGCTTTTCCCCTGCTGGTGCGGTCACAGGCTTGGGGGTGGGGAGCCCAGAGGTCACTGTTGAGGGCCCAGCCTCCTGAGCCTCAGCAAGGAGGCCATGCGGCAGGGAGGTCCTGAGTTGGGAGAGGTGGTCTGAGAACTCCGTCACCCATGGGCTTGGGCCACTGTGAGGGGTCCGAGGACAGCCTCCCTTAGAGCTAGGCATTGTCCTCCTGGAGACGCGGGAAGTTATAGCAACAAGAATCTGCAAGGGGGACCCTCCCACAGGCAAAGTGTCCTTGGGGATCAGAGGCCCGCGTGCCCGGATTCTGGGGAAGCTAGGCTGAGGGTGTAGATTTGTAAAGGGGACGGTCTGGGTACCCTGGCAGGTTTGTGGTCTTAAGGCCCCCTTTTTAATCCAGGACCCAAATCGTAACACCTTCTTTGAAGGATTTTGTGGGCTGATGGACGCACGGCGCTTCCCCAGCGCCTGGCACACAGTAGGGGTTTAACACGTGTTAGTCTGTGTAAGGGCTGAAATGCAGGATGGTTTCCAGCCTAGAGGTGACTCCTGGCCCACTTCCTGCGTCCCTGCCTCCGGTGCCAGACAGAGTCTCAGCCCAGGGGTCTCCAGATGGTCACCTCCCCACATATGTGTTCCTGGAAGGCTTTTTGGAGGAGCTTGGTCTCCTAGTAGCACGGGGGTGGGACCGGACCCTGACACCAGACCCCTTGGGGATGCTATGGATGAACACAGACGGAGAGCAGGTGCAGGCTGAGAGGCTGCGGGCGTTGGGGGGGGGGGGGGAAGGGCGGAAGCTCCACCTCCTCCCTCCCACTCCCCACCCCCAACCAAGCCCACAGACTGCTGACCCTCCTCCAAGCCTTCCAGGCTGTTTACCTACAGGATTTAAGTCACCTGACAATATGTGTAATCCCATAATTAGCCTTTATCTGCTCCAAGCCGCGTGTCACCCCTGCCCTCCCAGGGTCCTGTCTGAGGGGCCACGCCCGGGGCCCTCAGGTCCTGGTGGGGGGCCTCTGTCCTCATCAGAAGACAGGGAATTAACAACCTGCCCCACCCCGCCTCAGAGCTGTTGAGATGCTTGTAGGAGATGGAGTAAGGGAGAGCCCCAGCCACACACACAGCTGCTGTGCCGGAGAAAGTCCAGGGTGACAGGTGCCAAGGGCCACTGAGTGCTGTGGGGGCAGCTGGCCTTCCACCCACTTCCCTACACACACACCTTCCAGATGCTTCTCGGCCCCGTTGCCCCAAAGAGCTGAGCCTGGTGGGGGGTGACTGGGAGGGGGTCTGGGGGCTCCCCAACCCCCCCCACCCCGCCCTGTGCCAAGCTATCTCCCCGCCCATCTTTCCACCCCCTCCCTGCCCCAGCCAACTACCAATCTACTTTCCATCTCTATGGATCCACCTGTTCTGGACATTTCGTATACATGGAATCTTGTACTCTGTGGTCCTTCGTGTCTGGCTTCTGTCGCTGAGCACTGTGTTTTCAAGGGTGGTCCCCACGGCAGCAGGCGTCGGCACCTCCTTCGTTTCTGTGGCCGAGTCCTCGTCCATGGGATAGATGCGGCACATTTTGTTGGCCCCACATCAGTTGATGGGCGTTTGGGTTGTTTCCCACCTCTTGGTGAATGGGGACAAGGCTGCCCTCACGTAAGGGTGCCCACACTTAGCGGCTGTGTGGGTGCCGGGCAGGTGTGCTAGTTCAAAAGGCACAGACGTGGGCCCCATCTCCCCAGAGATGCTGCTTCAGCGAACCGGGGGCGTGCCTGGGAATCCACCTCCCACACGGCCCCTGAGGGACTCTGCGGAGGGTGTTTGCAGACCCGTGAGAGGTGCAGCCCTATCTGCGCCCTGTGGGTCATGGTTCCCTTCATCCTTGCCCTCAGGGCCCCCAGAGGCCCGTAGGCAGGTGGCGGCCTGGCCTAAGCAGCCAGCTGAGCCTTGGTGGATTTCTGAGCTCCGCAGGCTCCTTTCTGGTCTTTTCTGTCTAGCCTGAAGGGGACACCCTTCTTGGGAGCAAAGTCTCCCTTCTTGGGCCCTCACAGGATGGTACATTTACCACTAGAAATATGACCAGCAACAAATCCTCCTTCTTAAAGGAAAAGCAAACACAAATCCAGAAACAGCCTGACAGGGGTGATACCCACCTGGCATCAGGCTTCTGTTTTGCTCTGCCTTGTTTGTGCCCCGAGAATAAAGGGGCTGCACGCCGGGATCTGGGGGCCTTCCCAGATTCTGCTTCTCTGCTGGGCCTTCCCGAAGAGGCTGGCAGTTATTGGTATGGTTTTCTCTTTCAAGGCGATGGCCCTGTTGGCCCTCCCCGACTTCCAACTAGGAGGAACTTGAGGCCCAGAGAGGTGATGCAGCTTCCTCAACGTCACACAGCAGGGTCGCCCCTAAACCCGATTTGTGGCACCCCTTCCCTTGGAGATCTTCATTGCCAGCCTTGGAGGCTTGAGAAGGAATGGTCTGGGTCAGAGGTTTTCAACTGGGGGCGATTTTGCCCTCCAGGGGACAAACTGGCAATGTCACAACCGGGAGAAGGTCATGTTACTGGCATCTAATGGCCAGTGATACTGCTAAGCAGCCTGCAGGGCACAGGACAGGTCCTGTCATCGCGATCCAGCCGAGAGTGTCAATAGTACCGAGACTGAGGAGCTCTGGTCTGGGATGCGCCATTTAAAGTCCAGAAAGGAGCCAGTTAAAACTGCAAAGCTGGGCGCCTGGGGGGGCTCAGTCGGTTAAGCAGCTGACTTCGGCTCAGGACATGATTTCAGGGTTCGTGAGTTCGAGTCCCGCATTAAGTAAACTTGAGCCCCACTTCGGGTAAGCCCCACTTCTCTCTCTCTCTCAAAAAAAATAATAATAGTAATAAAATAAAAAATAAAACTGCAAAGCGGATCCGAGCAGCTTAGTGGTTTGTAGCAGCAGGAATTTCTGTTATGCTTTGTTCGAGGTATTTCTCACCTAGGAGATGCTGGGGAGGAGCCTGGTTCTTCATGGGACATAGTTTACAGATTAGACAACCCTCCGCCCAGCCTGGGGCCCCCTACGTCCCCATGGGTCTTGGGTTTCTGGGCTCACGGTCTGGGACAATGGAAAGGTCAAAATCTGCACTGAATTAAGAGTACGTCTGGGAGGGAGGCAGTGGGGGCCTCTGATGAGTTAGTGGGGGAACTTCCCCCAGGCCACTTCCCCCACTCCTGGCCTGGCCTCCTGCCTCCCCCCAGCGTTGGGAGGCCCCCATGTGCACTGTATGATCAATGTCCCCGTTGATGCCTCCCAGAGGCAGGTGCCCAGCGTGCCGTAGGTGTGAACATTTATGACCCGGGGATTATGAAGGGGAGTGCCCGTGCCGAGCCCGCCACTTTGGGGCTGCGGGAGGGGTTGGCTGAGGTCCCAAGTGGGTTCTAGAAACCCGCACCACCACCACCACCACCCCCCCCCCCCCGCCCCCACCTGCACCAGGTGAGGCCGGTTGGCTGGTCTATGGTTCGCAAGGCTGCTGTAATGAAGTTCCACAGACCGGGAGAATTTAACCACAGAAATGGATCTTTCCACAGCCCTGGAGGCCAGAAGTCCAAAGGGTTGGCTCCTACTGAGGCCCCGAGGGAGGGATCCGTCCAGGCCTCTCTCCCCGGCTTGCAGATGGCCGTCTTGTCCCTGTGTCTCTTCACGTCGTCTGTTTCCATGTGTGTCTGTGTCCAAACCTCCCCTTTTCAGGACGCCAGTCCCCCTGGATGTAGGGCCCACCCTACTCCAGAGGCACCTCATCTGAACCAATGACATCTGCAATGAGCCTATTTCCAAATAAAGCCACAATCGGAGTCTCGGGGGAGTTAGGACTTCAGCATTTGAATTTGGGGAGGACACAGTTCAACCCGTACGAGGCGGGCATTCGCTCAGCCAGGCTGCTTCTGGCCGGCCCATTCCCCGGGAGGCAGCGCTAGGCGGCCTGGTGGTTGGGACCCTGGATTCTGACACCCAGCAGCTCTCCGTCAAACCAGCTCTGTCCTTGTCAGGTGCAGCTTTGGCACCTTACCTATCTGATTCCTTGTTATGACAAAAGGATCACGGGAGTGTCTGAGAAAATATGTGCAAGGCACTCGGCACTGATCCTGGAACACACGGGGGTCCTCGGAAAGGCAGCTTTATTCAGCAAACGTTCCTTGGGCGGATGCTGGGTGCCGGCCAGGATGACATTTAGGGGGCACGTTGGAGGCCGCACAGGGGCCTCTCACAGCCGGGGACAGACAGCGTGTGCTCACGGAGGGGGCCCAGATGGCTCGCCTTGTGGCCATCTCAGGCCTGTGCTCTGGAGATTCCAGGAGGTGAAGACAGGAGGGAAAATTCTTGAGCTCTCTTCCCAACCCTGCCATTCTCACAAGAACCCCCCACCCCCAGGGCTTCTGAGCTGAGAACCACTACCCACAGCTCGCCTCTCACCCCACATAGCCTTGTTCACGCTTTTCTCTAGAATGTTCGCCTCACCTCCCATCTCTCTGCCAACTCCTACTCGTCCCTTCTCTCTTTTTTCTAAGTTTATTGGTTTATTTTGAGAGAGACACTGAGAGTGAACGGGGGAGGGGCAGAGAGAGAGAATCCCAAGCAGCCTCCGCCCTGTCAGCGCAGAGCCCAACGCGGGGCTGGAACTCACGAACCAGGAAATCATGACCTGAGCTGAAACCGAGAGCCCGACGCTTAACAGACTGAGCCACTCAGGCGCCCCGCCTGCTCGTCCTTTAAAACTCGATTCCGGCACCACCTCTTCCAGGAAGCCTTCCGGTAGTGGCAAGGCTGGATCAGTGCCCCTCCTTGTGCTCCGACTGCCTCCTGTAAAGTCAGACATGGGGAAACCACGTGTCACTTTCTCTCTCCCCAGTTTACTGCCTGGTACATAGAAGCTTCCCTTGACCTGCACTCCCCGTGCTGCTCTCTGGGGCGGCAGCCACGAGGGCCCGTCCCCAGCCCTCCCCGTGGCTCAGCTCACCTGGCCGAGGGGCACAAGGGCTCCATTGTGTGCCGGAGCGGAGAGGGATAGGGGGCGATGCTCGGGAGCGTGGGGCGTGGGCCGGGGCCCGGGCAGATGGAGACCCAGACAAAGGCCTCTTTAAGAGGGGTCACGGCAGCTGTGCTGACAATGTACTGATTCAGGAGCCTGGATATCAAAGGAACCAAATGTCCAGGGTGCCGTGAACTTGTGGTGCCCGGAGATTGTTTGAAGGTGATCGGTGGGCGATGAGCCTCGGTGCGTGCGGCCCGCTGTGGGGGGGGGGGGGGGGGAGGGGGGGGGGGGCGCCCCTCAGGCAGCCGGCCCTGCCCGCATCAGCAGGAGGGCTGGCGCCCGAGGGGGGAGACCTCCTTCAGGTTCCTGTCGCATCCCCCTGGGACCCGTGCCAGGGGACTCAGAGGCAGCTTTATCTTCATTTGGATCTGCAACTTGATCAGGGCTCATGCTGCTGGCTTTAGGGCCTCACACAGGAACTGGATCCTGGAGGAGGCTGATAGCCCCGAGGGGGTGGCTGGGGACAGGTGGGCACCCCAGTAACAGCGCAGGCCCAGGCACCCCGCACTCAGCTTGCTGTGCCCACCTCGGCTTTGGCAAGCTATGAGGGGGCCGAGTCAGCGACCCCATTCCTACCCCGCACTAAGCCCCCGCCCAGCCTGTCTGGAGCTGTTCCAGCCTCCGTCCCCGCCCCCCACCCCCCACTGGCTTACCTGAAATTACCTGGTTGGATGAGACTCCCGGGTGAGACTCCTGCAGCCTGGCCTCCTCCCGGGGACCTGCGCTATCTTCCCTGTTCTCTCTCTTCCGTGAGACTCCCAGGAGAGGGCCCTGCTGGGACCCCAAGGGTCTTAGACCAGTCTGCACGCAGTGAGCACGGGTGTGGACCTACCGCAGGGGTCCAGGTGGTGAAGCATCATACACCTAAGTGATGACAGGAGTGTGGCAGGAGTCCGAAGCTGTGGCCTTCCCAGGACTGGGCCTCCTAAATCCTGGTGTTCAAAGGGGGTGCACCCAGAGGGACCCACTGTGGATCTCCCAAATCCACGGAGCTGGGCTGGGCTCCGGGGCGTGCCCCTGCTGCCTTGCCCTCAGCTCCCTCTGTCCCTCAGAGTGACCGCCCTCCCCCCTTCCCGGCCCCCCCCCCCCCCCCCCCCACCGCCGCCTTGTCTGTTCTCCAGCCCTTTTCAGGGCTGGCGGTGGCCCTGGCTCTCCCGCTGACCCAGGAAGGGAACGCAGTCACTGTACAACCTGGGATGGTCCTAGGACAGCCCGTCCTCCTCAGTGCCTTGTCCTGTGTTAGGCCTCAGTTTACCTCCTCGGTGAGCATCTCATCTCCAGAGTCTGGTTAGGTAGGGCTGATGTGCGCAGTGGGGGTGCTGGGGCCTCACTGGTGGGGAGAGGCCCTCCCACTGCCACACCCCACCCGGCACGGCCCCCGAACGAGCAGGTAGCGTGTGTCAGAGCAGGTTCACAAAGGTGCCCAGGAGCACAGACCACCAGGGCCCCACCGTTCCTTAGCTACACGACTTTGGGCCTCGATGTCCCCATCTGGGAGCAATAATTATGAATTCATGGGAAAGGGCTCAGTGGAGATGAGCCGATGTTACTACATACCGGGAGGAGGGGCTGGGTGTAAAGGCGCCCACGCCGTCCCTCATTACCACCTGCCCTCCCCCTGTAAGTAAAAGTTGCCGTGGGACTGTCATGCTGGCTATAACCACAGTCCGGCCCTGGAGCGCAGCTGAGACTCGTTTTCCCCTGGATGTCCCTCCCAAGCCAAGGCGCTCCCCAACACAGAGTCGCCTCGCAGGGGGCACCTCGATGGAGCGGCCGGGGCGGGGGACAGGGACCTGACCTGGAGGCTCCGCTCCTGGGGGGACTCAGGCAGGCGCAGAGTCGGTGGCACCCTGGTGGCCCCCTCCATGGTGAGGGTGGGGTGGCCCATTACCTGCGTCACCCACGCTGTCCCTTGAGCACTTAGTCTGTGTCTGGTGCGGTGCCCATACCCGCCACACACATTATCGCCTGGGCTCTTCACAGTCCTGCAGGCGGGTGATATACCTGTCCCATCTGGTAGAGGAGGTGACCGAGGCCCAGGCGGGTTAAAGTGTTCACACAAGGCCATGCTGCTAACAAGACGTAGGATGGGCATCTAGACCTTGCCCTGCCTCGTCCTAAATCCACCCCCGACTCCAGCCCTCCCACACATCTTTGAATGTCTTCTGGTATTTCCGTGAGTCTGGGAACCGTCTCTTCCCGCTCCTACCCTAGGCCAAGAGCCTCTGGCCAAGACCCAGTTTTCTTCCTCTGCACCTGTCCTCAGACTTTGGGACCAGGCTTAGCACACCCAGGACACTTGGGCCGAAGGAGGGGCAGAGTGGAGCTGGGTGTGGAGTGGGCTTGGAGATTGTTCTGGAAAATGGGCCCCTTGATCACCCTTGGAGCAGAGGAAGAACCTGGTGAGGTCCTTGTGTATCCCCCAGCCACCCCACCTTCCCCCACACACAGAGCACAGATGCCCCTACCCTGCAGGGAGGGAGCCCGGAATGGCCAACCTGTACCCTCATCCTCACCTCCAACCCTGGGTCCCTCCATCCACCCCCAGCTCAGGGTCAAGGCTGCAGGCACCATTGATAAGTCACCCCCAACCCCCCCTCTCTGACACACGTGGGCAGTCCCCAAGCCTAGCCCACTTCCCTCACCTCTGTCACCCAGCAGCCAGCGGCCCTGTGCTCCACCCCTGGGTGTCCCCACTGGCTGGGGGCAGGGCGCAGAGGGGTGAGGCAGGCAGGGTCTCAGGTACCACGCAGAGGCAGTGAGGGGGCTGCAGGCTTTGAACCCAGATCCCAGGTTTTGAGTCCAGGGATCCCCCTCCTGCTTCTGGTAGCTGAGCTTGGACAAGTTACTCCTCTGGGCCTCGGTTTCCTCGTCTGTAGAGTGGGAATAATTATGGGCCTTACCGCCCGGCCTTGGAGTGGGGGTTAAGCAAGTCCCTGCACCTAAAGGGCATAAAGTTGGTCCTGACCCAGAATAAATGTACAGCAAATGTACCAGTTGTTACTGGTCCTACTTCTCTGGTAGAGGGGCCTGGGGCACCCAGGTCTGGGGCCTGGCTGGCTTGGGGCACCATGACGCCATCAGCTCCTTTGACACATTGTCAGTTGTTAGGGAGGCTTCCCCTTTGGGCATTCAGAGCCCAGCGCCCAGATCGGACGCCCGAGGGGCTGAGCCTGGGGTTCAGGAGCCTGGGGCTGCGCAGCTCCAGGACCTCCAGCAGGACCCCTCCCACTGCTCAGCCCGTGTGCTGGCCCAGGAGAGCTGAGGTCAGTGTTGCCATTGGTGTGGGCCTGGGGCTCCCGGGTGACTGCCAGAGCCCCCTCGGGGACCTTTGCAGATGGTGGTTCTCATGGACCCAATGGAGGACCCCGATGATATCCTTCGAGCACACCGTTCCCGGGAGAAGTCCTACCTGTTTGACGTGGCCTTTGACTTCACCGCCACCCAGGTGAGGGAGGGCCCGGGCCTAGGGACATGCAGGAGCCCCTCTCCAACCTTTGCCCCACCCGGGAGGGAGCCCTCAGGCGACCCGGCCGTGGACCCTCAGCCCTCCCTCCACCACTTCCTCCCTGGCCTCCATGGTACCGCGTCCCCGTGCGTGCAAATGTGTGTGCGCCTTCGTGGCTTGTGCCCAGCCTCAACGCATAGACAGACCTGAGTCAGTGCGCGGACGCCACCCTCCGCAGGCACCCACACGGCACACCCCTAGGCTGGCCCCGCCCCCAGGAGCTGGAGGAAGGTGCTTGGAGCCCATCTGGCGCCGGGAGGAGAGTCTCGGGGAAGCCGACACCCTCCCAGATACCCCTCTTCTTGTCCATCTGGGGGATGCTCCCAGGAGCAGATGTAATGCGTCCTCGGGGCGGGGGGCCAGGAGCCAGCAGTGGGGGCAGGTGTCTCAGGTGTCCCGAGCTCTGTTTCAGGCTGGTGAAAGCAGAGACACCCACCCCCCACTCCCCGCCCTTACTTCTTGGGCTGAGAGCCCCAGAAACAGAACCTGCTCCTGCCCCGGGGCCAGGACATGCCTGTGGCTGTGTGAGCTCTGTCCTGCCTGTACACCAGGCCCCTGACAATCTCCTCTTCCCTGCAGGAGATGGTGTATCAGGCCACCACCAAGAGCCTCATCGAAGGCGTCATCTCAGGCTACAACGCCACTGTCTTTGCTTACGGCCCCACAGGTGAGGCGAGACCCTGAGACAGGACCGTATGCCCCTTCTGACCCCCTGGCCTCAGCTGAAGCAGGAGTCAAGGATGTGGCTTGATCCAAATGCCCGCAGGGCCCTCTGGCCGCAGAGGCCCCATCCCCAGCCGAGAATGCCATCCTCCTCGCCCCCCGCCACCTCCCTGGCCATTTGCGGGGTCCGGCCTTGGGGACAGACTCAGGTGTGGCAGGGAGAGCCCTGGTCCGGCTGAGCCGTGCTTCCGGCCCCCAACCAGCTTAACCACCACCTTGTTCTGCCCCAGGCTGTGGGAAAACCTACACTATGCTAGGCACGGACCGTGAGCCTGGCATCTACGTTCGGACCCTCAACGACCTCTTCCGTGCCATTGAGGAGACCAGCAATGACATGGAATATGAGGTGTCCATGTCCTACCTGGAGGTGAGCCCTCCCCTGGCCCTAGCTTCAGCGAGAGGCCCGTAGGGCAGCCACACACATTCCGTTGGCCCCATTTTGCCAAAACCCCGAGGTTCAGAGAGGTTACACAACCAGGCCAACACCACACAGTAAGTGAGGGAGCAGGGAGTCAAACTCAGGATCCTAGAGCTTTAAAGCCAAGCCCTGCCCCTTTTGCCACAATCCAAAGTAGCCTTGTCCCTGAGCAAAGACCTCAGCCACCCTCCCAGACGATGCCACACCTCAGCACCTCGCCATCATCAAGGGCCCCTGCCTTAAAGCGGTATCTGCCCTGCCAGGCCACCTCCAGGAACCCTGTGTGCGTGGGTACAGGTAAGACCCGAGTACCTGGACAGGCTTGAGCCCACTGGCCTGGGTTCCCCGGCCACAGCCCCTCCCGTGCCCACCCCGCGGGAGTGCGACTGCCAGGCACCGATGGGACAGCCGTGGTGGGAGCGTGCAGAGGCCAGAAGAGCCAGCGGGCCGCACTCCACCTGGCTCCGGGCCACCCTGGCTCCCTCCAGGAGCTGCTAATCTCCTGGGTGACAGCTCAGGAAGGGCAGTGATTGCTCCCAGCCACTGCTCCAGGGGCATGGTGTTGACTCAGCCAGCAAGATGCACTTGGGGGGGGAGGGGAGGTTGCAGGGAGAAGTAGCATAAGGGTCGCCTAGCAACAGGCAGGGCTGGCCATCGGTCAGGTCCCCATCTTCTGCCCGGTGCCCAGCCCACCTGCACAGGGGATCCCACTTGTTTCTGAGGGTTTCTCTATCCGAGGTTCTGGCAGCCGAATGTTTCCCTGTGGACGCTGAAGTTGCCTTATCCCCACCCCATAGAAAGGAAGGGGTCTTTCTCCTTTTTAAAAAAAAAAAAAAATATTTATTTTGAGAGAGAGAGAGTGAGCATAAGCAGGGGAGGGGCAGAGAGGGAGAGAGAGAGAGAGAGAGAGAGAGAGAGAGAGAGAGAGAGAGAGAATCCCAAGCAAGCTCCCCACTCAGCACAGAGCCTGACGCGGGGCTCCAACTCAGAGCCGGGAGATCACGATCTGAGCCGAAATCAGGAGTCAGATGCTCAACTGACTGAGCCACCCAGGCGCCCCAGGGGTCTTTCTCCTTAACCAGTTTCCCTGAAAGGAGCCTGGGGCTCCCAGGCTGGGGCTAAGAATGTGTGAGCTCCTGTCCCCTTCTTGCTCAGGAGGGATGGGGAACCTGGTCCTTGCCTGGACCACCTGCCGTTAGTCTCCATTAACACCCCCCCCACACATCAGATCTACAATGAGATGATCCGGGACCTGCTGAACCCCGCCCTGGGGTACCTAGAGCTGAGGGAGGACTCCAAAGGGGTGATCCAGGTGGCTGGAATCACTGAGGTCTCCACCATCAATGCCAAAGAGGCGAGTCTCGTGCAACCCTTGGGGCAGTGGAGAGGGACATTCACCCGTGTGGGCAGGAGGGGACGGGGGACTGCAGCCAGGGAGCCACTAGGGGCTCAGCTGGGGCCGGGGTCAGGACAGACGCAGAGAATCCTGTATGACTGCGCAAGCAGGGGGCGCTTGCCCCCGACTTCATGCCCTTCCTGGCTGCGCTGCCCCTGGGGACTAACCAGATAAGCAACCTCCCAGCCCGCCCACCCGCCCTGGGCCCCTTCGCATCCCCACCCTGGGCCCCTTTGCAACCTCTAAGAGGAAGGACGTCCTTCCCAGATCCCCAGGAGTGGCGTCCTTCCCACCTCTCCACGCAGATCATGCAGCTGCTGATGAAGGGGAACCGGCAGAGGACCCAGGAGCCCACGGCGGCCAACCAGACGTCCTCCCGCTCCCACGCCGTGCTCCAGGTGGCCGTGCGCCAGCGCAGCCGGGTCAAAAACGTCCTGCAGGAAGTGCGGCAGGGCCGCCTGTTCATGGTTGACCTGGCTGGCTCTGAGCGTGCCTCCCAGGTGAGGTCAGCTCCCCCAGGACTGGGGAGAATGTTTGGGGGGACCTGGGGGGAGGGCAGGGATGCTGAGCTCCTGGCTTCCCAGGAGATCAGGTTGGGGAAGCCATCTAGGGAGGGTAGGCGTGAGGGCTCCCCCTCGGTAAGGGACTGAGGAATGTCACAGAGGTGCACGAGGGGAAGGGGTGGGGTGGGGTGGGGTATCCTGGCTATTTGTGGGAAAGATCCTGGGATGAGGAGGGTTTCCCCAGGCAAGGAGACCAGCTGCCCAGGAGGAGGGGCGCTGGGAATGAGCGAGTCCACATAAGGAGCTGGGGCAGGGGAGACACACATCCCCGGACTCAGGGGGCCCTGCCGACCACGCTGGGGAGAGAGGAGGGTCCATTACCCTTTCTCAGAACACCTATCCTCACCCTGCCAGCCTGGCACTGCGGCCTCGGCCCAACAGCACCCAGTACCCAGTAGGTAGGCCAGGCCCCCGTCCTTCAGGCAAACCGGGAGGTTTCACGGTCACCCAAGTGATGAGGCCAGGTGATGTCACTGCCAGCAGATGCAAGGGACAGGATATCGGGCCGGGGAGAATTCAGAGGGTTTCATGTTTGAACTTGTGGAATTGGGTTGAAACAGGGGGGGCGGTTCAAGAAACACACCCCTCTCTGCTAGGAAGGCCTGAGGGCTTCCTGGAGGGACCCAGGGGAGGGAAGCAGCCAGGGAGAGGAGGTGCGCCAGCTTTGGGGGGCCGGGCAGCTTTGAGCAGGGCTTCTTCAGCATTGACAGTGTCCCTGCAGGCCCAGGGACAGGAGGGGGACCCCCCCCACACACACACACACCTCCTCCTACCCCCACCCCCACCGCACCCCCGAAGCCCGGGGCGCCCTCTAGAGCCACGTGCCTGTGGTCTTGCCAGCTCTCAGCCTCCCTCCACGTCTTCCTTGGTGACATGGGGCCAGTCTTTGGGGGGGGACAAAGAGCCAGGCTCTCGGCCCTCCCCTGAAGCCTCCAGTCTGTCACTCTCCCCTGAGGCCTTCCTATTCTCTCACCTTCTTGAACCCTGAAGAGACCAGGCCCTGGGGCACCTCCACATTCCAGGCCCCTGGTGGGGGTAGGGGGGAGGGGCTTGTGGCCCACCCAAGACCACCCAGGGCGCAGGTGAAGCCCCTCCCCTTGCCCCACAAGGGCCCTGGTTCTGCCCACTTGCTCACCGCCCCCAGACACAGAACCGTGGGCAGCGCATGAAGGAGGGGGCCCACATCAACCGCTCCCTGCTGGCCCTGGGCAACTGCATCAACGCGCTGAGCGACAAGAGCAGCAACAAGTACATCAATTACCGCGACAGCAAGCTCACGCGGCTCCTGAAGGTACCAGCTGCGGCCCCGCCTGGGCACTGGGCCCCCAGAGCAGGGCTGCCCGATTCAGCAACTAAAAATACAAGACGCCCGGTGACATTGGAATTTCAGACAAACGACGAAATTTGTGTGAGTAGAAGTACATCCCGTGCAGCGTTTGGGATATACTTGTACTAAAAAAAAAAAAAAAAAAATCGTTCATCGTTTATCTGAAATTCAGATTTAACCAGGTGTCGTGTATTTTCCCTGGTGACCCTAACCAAAGAGTGGGCAACGGGGAGGGAAAGGCCATGCACTGGACACCCCCCTTCCCCCGCACTGGGCTGCAGGCCTGAGGGAGCCAAGAGCTGTCTGGGTTGGGGGGTTCAGGTGTCTGCTATTTGGGGGCCCGCCCCTGGCTGGGCCGTGTTCGGTGCTTCATTCCACTGGTTTCTTTCTTCCTGAAGCAACCTCGTCATTGGGGAAAAACTATTTCCATTTGCAGATGAGGAAACTGAGGCACAGAGGGGTTAAGTAACCTTCCGAAAGGCCCAGGATAATACAGGCTGGAAGGAGGAACCAGACAGAGTCTGTGGCCTAATATCGCAACTGCGGCGTTAGCCAAGCCCCGTGTCAGCCCGCCCCCATTACTGTGCCCACAGGCCACCGGGAGGTGGGGATGGTGACACAATCGAGCCTCAGCTTTCTCCCCACTCCCCCCGCCCGTCCCCAGGGCTGTTCACACGGAGCAAGGGAGGGGGTGGCCACAGGCCACATTCAGCCTTCATACAGGGGTCCCCATCCCCCGTCTCGCACTCCAGCTGAAACAACAGTGCCATCAGCAGTCAGAAATGGGGGGCCGGGGGGCCCCTTGAAAGGCCAGAGGTGATGGGAAGAGGGGGGCACTTCTCGCTGCCTTTCCTCATGAGGGGAGGGAAAGGGAAAGCCGGGAGGCCCTGACCTGGATCAGATACTTGAAATCTGCAAATGGGAATGTGGAGAAGAATCTGGAAGTGGGGAGGAGAGACAGCAGGGGGACGGGAAACATCTGGACCCAGGGGAGACCATGTGAGGCCCAACACCAGCACTTGTGGGTGAGTGCGAGCATCTGTGAGTGTGCGTGTGACAGAGCGAAGGAGAGCACACCTCGTGGAGGGCATCGTGGACAGCCCGGCAGGAGCAGGGTCCCAGGGAGGTGCTCCCCGGCTGACAGCAGCCCGCCCTCCCTGCCATCCAGGATTCCCTGGGCGGGAACAGCCGCACCGTGATGATCGCCCACATCAGTCCCGCGAGCAGCGCCTTTGAGGAGTCCCGGAACACCCTGACCTACGCTGGCCGGGCCAAGAACATCAAGACCAGGGTGAGGGCCCTGCCAGGAGGGATTCCTGCCACCCCACCCCATTCTCTGGCACCAGCCACCGTGGCACTGGCCTCCTTCCCTAGTCCAATGTCACCCCACGCCATTCCCCACACGCTCAACACCTGCGTGCCTGCCGGGAAGCGCACCGCTCCCGAGGGCCCCCTTCTCCTTGTTCAAGGTCATGTGCCCCCTGCCCCTATCCCCTTCCATCTCCATTTTCGTCTTCAGATACCCGTTCAGACGTTTACATTTTCAAAGCCCGTAACCTAACAGGCCAGCAGAGGCAGCCGATCTGAGCGCTTTCACATGTCACCTCATTTGTTGCTCAAGTGAGGCCAGATTTACTATGCTCCCATCTCATGGTTTAGGGAAATGAGGCTGAAGGAAGTTAAGTGACTCCCCAGCTGGGCACTGAGAGTAGAAGTAGCCCTGCCTGGTTTCGGAGTCACCCTCAGGCAAATGCATTAGAATCCCCACCACCTGCTATAGGAAGTGTCTTTTTTTAACATATATAAAGTTTACTTATTTTTGAGAGAGCGCGAGTGGGGGGAGGGGCAGAGAGCGAGGGAAAGAGAACTTGAGACTCTGAGCTGTCAGCGCAGAGCCTGATTCAGGGCTCGAACTCATGAACCACGAGATCATGACCTGAGCCAAAATCAAGAGTTGGACGCTCAACCGACTGAGCCCCCCGCCAGGCATCCTGGAAGTCTCTCTCCATCCGCGTGGGTGGAAGGGTGGGAATGTGTGCCGCCTGAGAGCTAGAACTTAGCGAACGCTCCCCCGACCCCGCACTTTGTCAGCTACTGTCCAGGGGCTTTCAGTTTTATTCCAGTCCTCAAGGAACTTAATGGGAGGAGGAGGCATGTCCTTGAAAAAGCTCACTGATAATTCAGAATGTTACTAAGACAACAGTACCTGCTGAGGCCACTAGGGAACAGGGAGGTGGGGGTGAGCTGGCAGAACTCGGTGGGGCACTTTGGGGACTGAGAGTGGGACTCTGAAGGATGAGGAGGACAGTCCAGAAGGGCCAGCAGCAGTAAGAGGAGAGGTGTCAAGGGCAGGAAGGAAACGGTGTCTGTGGTAGTGGTGGGGACAGTAGGACAGTTCCTCAACCAGAGCAGAACATTCATGGAACAGTGCTTTAAAAAAAAAAAAAATCGAGATAGCGGAGGGCCCCAGTGAAGGAACCAGAGCATTTCTCCGGAGCAGTAGGGAGCCAGTGAAAGTTGATGAGCAGAAGCAGCATTTTAGGAGCACGGGTCTGGCAGAGGCAGGGGGTGGGATAGGTTGGGGGGCTGGAAGCAAGGGTGGGGCCATTATCATCATCCAGGAAGACTAGGGAAAGAAGAGAAAGGAAGGCCCTGCAGGCAGGCCCCAGTGTCTGGGGTGACTGTACCCGCTCTGCCCTGTTCCGTGCTCTCTGCAGGTGAAACAGAATCTGCTCAACGTCTCCTACCACATCGCCCAGTACACCAGCATCATCGCGGACCTGCGGGGCGAGATCCAGAGGCTCAAGTGCAAGATCGATGAGCAGGGTGGGCGGGGCCAGGCCCGGGGCCGGCCGGAGCGGGGTGACATCCGCCACATCCAAGGTGTGTGCTGGGAGCCCAGCTCAGGCAGCCCTCGGGGAGGGGAAGGGGGGGGGGGATCAGGCGGTGCTGGGTCTCAAATTCCTCGGGGAGGGGAAGGGGGAGGGTCAGGCGGTGCTGGGTTCAAATCCAGACTCGGGCATTTTCTGGCTGGGTGCCTTGGGCTACTCACTCAACTGCTCTGAGCCTTCCGTCCTGCAACTGTCAGGTGGAATCCTCATCTCCGTTTCAGAGACTTGACAGTAATTAAGACTGGGTGAGATCACACAAGTGACAGATGTGTGAGCATTTAGCTGCGGGGGGCACCACTCTGGGGCTACAGCATAGGGCTGTGAGGCCGCGCCCAGCATCACTGGACCGAGTACCATCCTCTGGTAGATTTGTGGGTTGGCTCTGATGGCTGTCCAACAGATGGCAGTAAAGTGTCTAAGGGGCACCTCTTTATAGTTGACATGAAGGTTCTGGAAGGACGAGCGGAAGCCCGGTTCACACAGAGGAGCTGAGAATCACCTTTGGGTCACAGCCTGAAGCCTCGATGTGGGGGTGGGATGAGGGAGGAGGCAGCAATCTAGGAGGTCTTTTGGGAGGAGGTGGTGGGACAGGAAATGGTTTGGGAAGAAAGTGATGAAGGGGGGGGGGGCGACCCAGGCCCAGACTTCCCCACCTGACCGTCCCTCCTCCACTCACTTCCTCTGCCCCCCCCCCCATCCCATCCTCTGGGCAGCGGAGGTCCAGCTTCACAGTGAGCAGGGCGAGCAGGCCGAGATGGGACAGCTGCGGGAGCAGCTCATCAGCGCCTTCCAGGAGCAGATGGACGTTCGGAGGCAGCTGCTGGAGCTGGAGAACCGCGCCATGGAGGTCCAGATCGACACCTCCCGCCACCTGCTCACCATTGCCGGGTGAGCACCGCCTGCCCGGGCGCCGTCCAGGTCCCAGCCGGGGCCTGGGACAGAGGGGGCTGCGGCTGTGGGCTGTCCCCCCACCCCCTCCCGTGGTCTGACTCCCCCGTTGCCGGGGGTGGCGGCTGCGGCAGCTGGGAGCACGAGAAGTCACGCAGGGCGCTCAAATGGCGGGAGGAGCAGCGGAAGGAATCCTACACCAAGGACGACAGCGAGAAGGACTCAGACACGGGCGATGACCAGCCAGACACCCTGGAGCCCCCGGAAGTGGCCTCGGCCCGGGAGAGCATTGCTGCCCTGGTGGGCGAGCAGAAGAAGCTGCGGAAGCAGAAGGTGTCTGGGGCTGGGGGCGGGGCAGGGAGAGTCCAGAAGGGGCTGGGGGGTGGGGGAAGGGGGGGAAGGAGGGGGGGAGCTCAGGCCTTTGCCCCTCTGTGACCTCGCTGAATTTCTTCTTTGTGCCTCACTTACTCCTCTGTAAAAGGGGAGTAGTCACGCTGCAGTCTTAGTGGGGTTGTTGGAAAGACGAAATCAATGCCTTTCGCATACCCACGAAGTGGTCGTCCCGTTTTAATTAGGGTTTTCCAGATAACAGATCTTTTCCTTCTGTTCTGGCGCACACCCTAACCAGGGGCTTCACGGTGCCATGAGCCCCGAGGGCATCGGACGGGCCGGGGTTGGGGCAGATATCCACGGGGCTGGCCCCAGGCGCAGGCCGCGGTCAGGGTGGCAAGGAGGTGGGCGCGGAGGGGCCATTTAGGACCAGCCCCTGGTCGCCAGGCCCAAGACGCGGCTTCGAGGGTTGGCCTCAGAATGGAGCTTCGGCCCAGGGGGGAGCCCGGGGGTTTGGAGGGGCGCCGACGGGCTCAGCGTGGGGGCAGCGGCGGCTCGCGGGCCCGGCCGCCTGGCGCCGACCCCCCCCCCCCCCCCCCCCCCCCCGGCCGCCCCTAGCTGGCGCTGGAGCAGCGCTGCCGCGAGCTGCGGGCGCGGGGCCGGCGCCTGGAGGAGACGCTGCCGCGGCGCATCGGCTCCGAGGAGCAGCGCGAGGTGCTCAGCCTGCTGTGCCGCGTGCACGAGCTGGAGGTGGAGAACACGGAGATGCAGTCGCACGCGCTGCTCCGGGACGGCGCGCTCCGCCACCGCCGCGAGGCCGTGCGCCGCCTGGAGCAGCACCGCAGCCTCTGCGACGAGATCATCCAAGGCCAGCGGCAGATCATCGACGGTAGGCCCCGCGCGCCCGAGCCACCCAGGTCCCACGCCCCGGACGCGCGGCGGGCCCGAGGGCGCGCGCTGAGCCCCGCTCCTCCCCCCCCCGGCAGACTACAACCTGGCCGTCCCGCAACGCCTGGAGGACCTGTATGAAGTGTACCTGCGGGAGCTGGAGGAGGGCAGCCTGGAGCGGGCCACCATCATGGACCGGGTGGCCTCTAGGGCCCTCCAGGTGGGCGCGTGGGCAGGCCTGCGCGTGCGCGCGAGCACAGGTGCTGGCGGAGGGGCTCGTGCCCAAGGCAGTGCCCGCAGGTAGCTGGGGTGCCAATGGGACCAGGCTGGCGGGGACCCCAGGGAGTTCACTCCCCTTCCTTCTTACCCCAACCCCAGCCTTGCCCAGCCTGAGTCAGGTCCCCGTCCCGGGGCATTCTTCTCTAGCGCTTGTCCCTACCCAGGGTGTGAGGGTCAGGGCTGGCTATCTGAGGTATCACAAGTGGCCCCAGACGCCCTCCCAAGAGACCAGGACATCAGGCAGTGCCCCCGGAAGTGACCAGAAGACCACCGTTTATCCCTTGTGAGCCAGAACACGAACCGACTGCTCTCCCCAAACTCCTGGGCACCTTGTGTGCCCTTGTCACCCTGTGCTGTCACCTGGTCCAGGACCAAGTCTTCCGACTGCCCTCCTCCGCCTCCACCTTCCCTCCCCAGGACAGTTCCTTGCCCAGAATTGCCCCAGCAGGAACCGCGCTGACTCCGGAGTCTGACCCGGAGAGTGTGAAGACTCTGAGCTCTGAGGTCCAACGCCTGCAGAACAGCATCCTCCCGCCCCTCAGCACGGAGAGGTGAGGCCAGAGACCACGTCCAGACCGTCCTGCCGGCCTGAGCCACCACCTGCTGAGCCGTAGCCCGGGGATGCCAACCCAGACTAGAGCTAATTGGGGGAGAAGGAGCAGGAACGAAAGGGAGGGGGAGGCACACGTCTGGAGCCCGAACTCCTGGGTTCTCTCTCCCCTCGGGGTGGGGGTGGGACCTCAATGGGACCAGCCTGGCCAAGAGCCACTCGTCCGCCTCTGCCAACCTCAGTGAAGCCAACCGCGTGTTCAAAGCCAGTCCCCAGGCCTGGCACGTGAAGAGCTCTTCTGTGCCCACCCCACCCCCCATCCAGATCGGCGGCCTGGTGACCCAGGAGGTGAGCACTGAGCACCACTGGCCCCGGGATCCTCTGCTGGGGGGAGGGAGCACAGGGCCATCACTGCCCCCCCCCCGCCCCCCACCGAGGCCGCACTGTCTCTGCTGAGTGGGGCGTCTTAATGCCTTTCTCTTCTCAATCACTTCACCTGCAGGTGCCCCCTGAGGATGGCCCGGTCAGCCTCAGCAGCCGGATCAACTCTTCCCCCGACAGCAGTGAGAACCTATCAGAGATCCCCTTGTCCTACAAAGGTGTGCCCCCTGCCAGCCTGAGCCTGGCACCATTGAAACTTTGGTGCTACCCATTCTGTAAAGAGAGGCACCAATGCCCAGAGAGGATTATCCACCGGCTCAAGGACACACAGAGAGCTGACAGCACAATCAGAAGTTAGAACGGGGAGTACATGGCACCTAGGATCATGCCCCCCCCCCGCCCCCTCCCCCGATAATAACTATAATAGCAAATATAGATGGAATCCCTACCCTCTGACTGCAGGCTAAGCCCATCTTCTCAGTTAATCCTCACACTGACCCTGTGGGGTTAATGTCACCATCCCCACTTTACAGATGAAAGTAAGGCTTGGAAACTTGCCCCCCGGTTTCTTAAACAGCAAGCAAGTGGGAGAGCTGGCCTTCCGGCTCTA